>NC_061065.1:2851403-3197155 GCF_021917145.1 Hypomesus transpacificus | reverse complement strand
CTTCTTCATACTGCGTTGCAGCTTAGAGATGTTTTTTTCATAATTTGACGACTAAACACAAAAAATACAAATAGGCATGAGAAATTTAGCAAGTTGGGAAAAGGAAAAGAGCCATACCTATGTGCTATGATAATAATCATTGTAATATTCAAACAATGAAAGCTCACCTTGTCCACGTGGGCCAGATACTTTGCCCTTTCACCATCAACTGTTCGCATTATTGAGTCACATTCCTCAACCAGCAGTTCATTATGCGATTCAACCTCCTTCAGAGCAATCTATTGAAGAAAGAGGGTAAACAGTCTGGCGTGTTGACTGGATAGTTTTTATCTAGACATCTTAGACGAAGACTACATGCAATACATCTATATATAATTTATTTTTATTTGTATGTGAAGTTGTAAACATATTTTAAGGAGCAAATGTCCCATCACTGTGCAAATTACGTGAACCTTTCCTCACCTCAAGTTCTTTTACCCTTTCTAGGGCCGAGTCAGCTGATTCCTTTGACATTTTTTGTTGGTTTCGGAGGTATTCGCACTGAAGGAAACAACCCCCCCCAAAATACTCAAATTTCATCCATGTGTGGAGTGGAGTGCATAAATATCCACTAAGAACACCGTAGCTTTAATCCATTACCTGTGTCTTCAACTCTTCAATTCTTGCAAGGACAGCAGTGTTTTCTTTGGTTACTTCGTCTAGATGTTTCTGGATGTCTTTTTCCTCCACTGACGGTTAAATACAATAGATGCATTCAGTAGTGACTCACATTGGCAGAAGGTTAACAATCTGAAAGACAACGCCACTGTCTACAGCAGAGAAAAATAAGACCTTACCAAGGTATTCCGTGCGTCTCACCTGTGGGGATACACAAATGAAAGGGGTGGTCAAAAGTCTGAGAACATGTAAGGAGTACTACTTCCTATTTATGTAAATGAAGGCAACACAGAATAACTTACTATCAGAATGTTCTTCCATATGAAACACATACTGGTGATGCAACCTAAAAATACAGTGGTCAACACAGGAAGCCAGGGCAACCCCATACATGTTGGACCTGGATTCCATTCTTCTGGCAGGTTAGAAATCATCTGTAAAGACACAAACACACCCAGCCAGTGTCGGTCCAACTTCTACAAGAACAGTTCTGCATATTGACAGGGAATGCAGGTATGTACATGTGTTTGTGGGAAAGGTGTGATCTAGTACACTTCAATGTACTGGAGGGCAGCTTTGACAAAATAAGAAAGGTTAATAAATCAATCCCTATGCACACTGCCTCTAGCTGTAGAGATGTGGTACAGATAGACCCTTTGGCACAGTTGAGCATTCAGGGCTGGAAATTAAGGTATCTTTTATGTATCTTTTACTTGTCTGAGAGCTTAAGTTACTTGTCCAAATACGTTTTTGAAAAAGCAATATATAAGTGAAATTAATAAATGTGACTACTGATTTGATAACAACACATCCTTGATAAAAAAAATATTCATTATACAATATTCTGTAATTATTTAAAGTTATTATGAAAGGCGTAATCAGCTAATTATTTTTGATTAAGCACAATATGCATGAATATTCACAAATATTTGACATAGCTTGTACTAATAGGGGTCAGATGGCTGAGCGGTTAGGGAGTTGGGCTATTAATCAGAAGGTTGTTGGTTCAATTCCCGGCCGTTCCAATGACGTTGTGTCCTTGGGCAAGGCACTTCACCCTACTTGCCTCGGGGAGAATGTCCCTGTAATTACTGTAAGTCGCTCTGGATAAGAGCGTCTGTTAAATGACTAAATGTAAATGTACTACTAATAGCCTTTGATTGATGTAGGAAAAGGAAATCTATTTTGCAGATATTAATAGCTTAGATTTATTTCTACTTGGATAACTACAAGAAGAAGTTACTTGTCCAGACATAGAATGTACTTGTCCTGGACAAGCAGTAAAGCCCTGGCATTTAAAACACGGTTATTGGTTGTCCTTTAAATCACAACAGACCGTCAGGGAGGCCATGGAGCCCTATCCATTAACAGATACCTTTGAACTGTGCACGTGGCACAGGCAACAAACTGGTAAGAGTTTCTCTGAGAAAATACAGGATTAAACAAACTCAAGACACTGTATTGCTATCTTGAATTTGCATATCTATCTGGCCTTCTGGGGATTAAGATTGCGACACATGCACTTTCAACCCTATAAATTGGGTAATAATTTACAAATAAACCATTGCACACGTCAAATCTTTGGACATGAGACAAATTCGTTACAGTAGACCTTAAGTAAGTATGGTGACCAAAAGCGATACTAGGCCTACCAGCAAGCAGAAACAATTCAATTTATTAACAACATTTGGTTATGACGAGACCTGTGATCCAACGTCCATAATTTCCAATCCAAGCGTGAGACCTACATACAGAATCAGATTTTTACACATGGACAGCGTTGGGTAAGTCAACTAGTTTCATACTTTCAACAGAAGATGTGTATGTGTTAGAAAGAAATCTGTATCTAAAACGTTAGCTAATAGGCTACGTGAGATTCACAATTTACCTAGTCCGACGTCTTTACTTACATGTTGAAATTCCGTGATAAACAAGACATAAAAGGTATACAGATGATCAGATTCCGTCATGTGTTGTGTTTCTTTCGAATCCATGTTACAGTGGCCAACTCGCTATGTGACTGGCTAGTTTGACAGCTACGTTTGCTAGTTTTTACAGTGCTAGGTATATAAGTAGCTACTAAGATAGCTATTGACAGCGCTATGCTGCTCTAGAAAATGTAAGTATCATATTAGCTTTTCTCTTTGCCTCCAACAAGATTTGTCATTAATTGTTTGATTATTAGCCAATGCACAAAAACGCTTCTCTAGCCACCGTCAGTACCACGGCTTAGCACACGTCAACAAAAATGGGGGAGGATCTTAGAACTACAACACGTCTTACGTCATATCAAGAGCGACACATACTCTCGGCCACCTTCCAATAGTAAAACCAGAGTATAAAAGCACAGTCAAACGAGACTGTGGGAGTAATAGGACAGCAGTGTATTCGCCTGTAAAACCAGAGCCCGTCAAAGGAGAGCCTGTCCACTCCCTATTAAGCCCCATTGTACCGAATTTGGTTGCACTTCCACCAGAGTTCCACTGGGGGTGATCGCCAGCATGAGGCAAAGAGTGTGTTGTGTAGCACACTCAATACTCATACAGCTTAGTAATGATCGGACAGGAGACCGTGATGGAAATAACGTATATTTTTTACTGTAAATTTTCAAGGATTAAGATACCCAGCATTCAACGCGGGTTAACAGTGGGCATTACGGATGCCCCGAGGGAACAAACTTAAATTAATATCAATACACAACAGAGTGCAAAATGAATAGGAGTCTGTGGAGCTAGACTGCAAAATGTGCCTCTTTTGCCTGGTTGTCGTTGAGAAATCTCAGATTTGATTGTAGTTCAACATGGATTATAGGGCGAAAGTAGAATGAACGAGTACTTATATCCTTTCGATTTCTTACAGGGTGAGTTGTTGCCCATAACACGCTAGCATTCTCATAATTAATGCTGAATAGTTAGTGAAGGACTGACTACGATCAGAGATCCCGCTTGATGGCATCCGAAGCGGAACCAGAATGTCAGAGCATTAGCAACAACATTAGCACGCCAAAACTCTTTCTAGCATGTATATTAGTGATGTTATGCTCGATACCGTGCTCACGAAGCGGTGTCGACCTTTCGAAACAATTTGTACCGACACAAGTGTTGACCGTGGGCAAAAACCACGTGATCACATGTCAAAAGGTGCGTTCGACATGGACCGACTTCATACAGCGCTGTAGCCGGGTGCAGGCGGCTGACTTGAAACAGTAAATTCTGGTTAGACTTTTTGTCCGACTTGAGACGACGCCGAGGCTAGGTCACTGTGACGTAGCCATCAAAGTACCGTGAAATCGATTCGAGAACTGCCGGCTGTGTAGCCGAGCGCATTTTCTCAAGAGCAACTGCGCGGGTTTTAATGACGACACAGCTATTTCATGATTGGCAAGACTCACACATATGGAAGCAAATCGTGACCAAAATTCAAATGAAAATGCATTTCCAGAAATGCATTTTCATTTTAAGAATGTGGCTGCATTTTATGACTCATAAATGAAAATAGTAATCAATCACCCTATTTGCATTTTAATTTTCTTCCTTAAGACTGCTCATTCTTTCACTTAATTAAAATGAAAACGAAAAAGACATTTGAAATTTAATTTTCAAAATATGCCCCAGCAAATAGATACCAAAATTCAATTTGAAATGTAAAATCGAACGTGCATCGAACGTGGCTGCAAAATCGTGACCACAATTCAAATTCAAATGCATTTCCAGAAATGCATTTTCATTTTAAGAATGTGGCTGCATTATTTGACTCATAAATAAAATATGTAATCAATCATCCTATTTGCATTTGCATTTTCTTCCTCAAGACTGCACATGTTATGCCATAATCAAAAAAAAAAACAGAGCGGACATTGCATTTTCATTTTCTGCCCGCAAAGAACTGCCCATAATTCGAAAACGAAAATGCATTCTGAGCGGCGCAGTAGAGTGACGTCAGTAGCCGCTCTTCTTCAGCTCCCTGCTGACCGAGCTACCCATCTTGTTCGGTAGGGGGCGGTGTGCACATACGCATTGCATTACATGGCAAATGTGCCGGGAAATTGATTGAATTGCCGGGTCTTTAGAAGACGCATCACAGATCATGGCGCTCCCTCAAATTGTGCAGACACTGATATAATTAGCTGAGCTGGTAGAAACTAATAATATATCTGAGTCTGATGCCCGTGACCGAGTAGAACAAGTCACAGAGAGCTTGGTTGCATACTCTGCCGTCACAGACGTACACATTAATGAGGTTGCCATAGTAAACCTCTCACCTGGAACGGCTGGATGCTGTGGAGCCTCAAATGGGACGGGTACGACACATCCACATCCCGTTCGAGTCCATCGAAAACTATTTATTAAATGGTCTACTTTTCCCTGTGAAAGCAAGCTGTTTCACCTTTGGCCTAGTTCAGACAAAATCTGAATTTCCGCAATCTGAATTTGAATTTCCGCAATCTGAATTTTAGAATTTTTTATTTTTGGATCAAAATAATTCTGTTTTATTAAATTTGGCATACAAATAATTCAGATATTATATATTCAACAGCAATATATTTCAGTTTTATGAAATTCGACACACAAATATTTCAGATCTTTCATATTCAAATTCAGATACTTTTGTCAGCTTTCTAGCTCCATAAATCCGTTGCTTTGCATCCTCCGACGGATGGTCTGGTGGCCGACAACAGCTCCGCTATGTCCTTTATTTTTAAACCATTTAATAAATAGTTTTCGATGGACTCGAACGGGATGTGGATGGTTGGT
Organism: Hypomesus transpacificus; assembly: GCF_021917145.1. Classification (NCBI taxonomy): domain Eukaryota; kingdom Metazoa; phylum Chordata; class Actinopteri; order Osmeriformes; family Osmeridae; genus Hypomesus; species Hypomesus transpacificus. Next base: position 3,191,744 of record NC_061065.1, on the reverse strand, counting down.
CGTACCCGTCCCATTTGAGGCTCCACAATTTGTGTCTGCACAATTTGAGGGAGCGCCATGATCTGTGATGCGTCCTCTAAAGACCCGGCAATTCAATCAATTTCCCGGCACATTTGGCACGTAATGCAATGCGTATGTGCACACCGCCCCCTACCGAACAAGATGGGTAGCTCGGTCAGCAGGGAGCTGAAGAAGAGCGGCTACTGACGTCACTCTACTGCGCCGCTCAGAATGCATTTTCGTTTTCGAATTATGGGCAGTTCTTTGCGGGCAGAACATGAAAATGCAATGTCCGCTCTGTTTTTTTTTTTGATTATGGCATAACATGTGCAGTCTTGAGGAAGAAAATGCAAATGCAAATAGGATGATTGATTACTAATTTTATTTATGAGTCAAATAATGCAGCCACATTCTTAAAATGAAAATGCATTTCTGGTAATGCATTTGAATTTGAATTGTGGTCACGATTTTGCAGCCACGTTCTTGAAAATGAAAATGCATTTCTGGAAATGCATTTTCATTTGAATTGGGGTCACGATTTTGCAGCCACGTTCTTAAAATGAAAATGCATTCCTGGAAATGCATTTTCATTTTCAAATTTTACATTTCAAATTGAATTTTGGTATCTATTTGCTGGGGCATATTTTGAAAATTAAATTTCAAATGTCTTTTTTGTTTTCATTTTAATTAAGTGAAAGAATGAGCAGTCTTAAGGAAGAAAATTAAAATGCAAATAGGATGATTGATTACTAATTTCATTTATGAGTCAAATAATGCAGCCACATTCTTAAAATGAAAATGCATTTCTGGAAATGCATTTTCATTTGAATTTTGGTCACGATTTGCTTCTATACACACACGACAACTTTGACGCGTGTTTTGTAATTATTCTTACACCTCAGTTTCGCCAACACTCAAATACGGACCAAACAGTTCAATTGAATAAATAAATTGGTTGAAGAAAGGGTTTTAGTCCGCATCTTCACTAACGGAAAGACTAAGTTTAATTATAAATAAAGTAAAGTAGGCAAACAGCGCTTGATCGGCCATGACTGACGTCAACGTAGCAAACCACGAGAAGCTGGAATGTCCGACTTCACAGAGCCGTTTTCAACTCCTCCCCGACTGCCTAAAGTGTCGTCCGAAGCTTCGGACTTCGACGTCACACGAGCAGCTGAGACAAACAGCGTTTTATTCAAAAACTTAAAAAGACATCAGAAATCACTAATATTCGTAGGTTATAGAGAGGAGACAGGCCTATTTATGGACGCTATAGAATACATTCATTGACAGAGCCAGAGATACAGATAGATAGACAGAGATACATACAGATGTGAGATGGTAGGTGTACACAAGCACCTACATCTTTCTCTAGTTTTACCTTAAAATGTGGCCTTTTCTAGTTGCAAAAGCATGTTACAAAACCTGAGCTGAGTCTACATTATCAAACAATAATTTATTAATTTAGCATATAGGCCTACTTCCTCTAAAATGAGGTCGCCGAGATTCAAACTGTAAGGCAGAGCTCTTACCACAAGGCCATACTGAACCTAACTGTTCACGATAATATTGCAAAAAAAAAAACGGAACTTAAATATTATGAATGTAAAATAGCAAATACGTTACGTTCTTTATAATACAAGAAGATATATGCTAACATATTTTTGACACTAACAAATCGACACATTTGTCACATAACCTTTATTTATTAAGTTGTCCAGTGTTTCCCACACAGACTATTTTGTGGCAGTGCGCCACAGAATCAACACCGGCCTCCACATATTGCGTTTCGTGATAAATAATGTTATTCAGCAGCGTATTCTTTCAACTGCATTTCCTTTCCCTGCTCTCCCTCCGTCTCTCTGTCACTCACGCGTCTCTCTCACACACACACACACACACACGGAAGACCTAGTGGGCAAGTATTAAGACGCCCCCGTGTGTTAACCACGCGTTATTAACGCCGACTTTGCATGCAAAGACGGCGTACATTGCGCCGACTTCCATGCAAAGACGGCGTCCATTGCGCTGACTTCCATACAAAGTCGGCGTCTTTTTCGCCTCAAATTGAACCGTGACATGAACGCGTGCTTTTGGAGACGTGTCTAGCAAACCACAATAAATTAACGCCTGGTTTGGCTCAATCAGCATCTGGTTTTCCAAATTTGAAGTCTGCTTGCTTGAATCGCCGATGTGAAATTACGACAACATGTAAAATCTAATACGCAAGTAAAGTAGATCTTAGGATGCTCGTGCGAGTTACTATCAAATACAATGTTGGTTAGCTAGTTAGCTATTAGTATGAAGTTGGTGTAGCCTGGCTGCCAGCCCAACTTCTCCCCGCCCACCAAAAAATTTGTTCGGGAAGTTGGGTCTGGAGGGTCTCGTATTGGGGACAACTACAGAAAACCAGAATCTGGACGGACCAATGAAATTGCCAGAGCGGGCTTTATAGGATGATGGACAGATGATCAACAGTAACGTAATCTACAACGTCACGAAAGAGCGCTTGGGTTGAATTCGTTTTCAACAAACAACATATTACGTTGCTCTGATTGGTTGTAGGTCTATCCAATTGAGCGAAGAGGCATTTGTTTTACGAGTTCGGTTGAAACACGCCCCGTAGTCACAGCCCAACGGAGAGTTCAGACTCATATTCTGACTAGAATTATGAGTATGACAACGTCAGGCTAAAGTTGGTGGTCACAATTGCAATGCTGTCTGGCTTGGAGCTTTGTGAACTTCCCTTGCACTGCAATTGTATTGCCTCAGTATAGTGCGCAATTTGGTTTCACTGCCAACATTCCTTAATGTAAGAGGCAAATGCGCAAACTTAGTTGGTGGCAAGCACTGATTGGCTACACGCCTCATGCCGGCCTTATACAAATGTGTGGAATGTTGGCAGTGACACCAAATTGCGCACAATACTGAGGCAACGCAATCGCAGTGCAAAGGAAGTTCACAAAGCTCCAAGCCAAACAGCATTGCAATTGTGACCACCAACTTCATACTAATAGCTAACTAGCTAACCAACATTGTATTTGATAGTAACTCGCAAGAACATCGTAAGACCTGCTTTTCTTACGTATTAGATGTTACATGTTGTCGTAATTTCCCATCGGAGATTCAAGCAAGCAGACTTTAAGCAGACGAAAACCAGACGCTGATTGAGCCAAACCAGGCATTAATTTTTTGTGGTTTGCTAGACACGTTTCAAAAAGCACGCGTTTATTTAGACGTGTGCTTTGAACGTGTCACGGTTCAATTTGAGGCGAAAAACACGCCGACTTTGTATGGAGGTCGACGCAATGGACGCCGTCTGTGCATGCAAAGTCGGCGTTAATTACGCGTGGGGGCGTCTTGATACTTTCCCACTAGGCCTTCCATACACACACAGTCACAACATCAGCACACGTTAGCAACAACGCTATGCGATATCAGCGAGCCTTCAGCATTAGTACTGTAGCTAAAAGTCTAGGAAAGTTTAGGTTATTTTTCGCTAGGTACCTACGAATATGTCTTAATCTGCTAGACAAGTGGGTTCCCCATCGTTTTTTTGGTGAGCTGTCTCACGAACCCTACTTACCCGAAGTCTTGGAGCCGACCAGCTAAATAGTTATTTAGCACTAGCGTTGCTACATGCATATATGCAGAAATTGTTTACAATATTTTCAGGCTTCAACCAGTGCTGCTCAAGCAGAAAGACAGGGTCAGGGTGAGAAAGAGAGAGATTCGTCAGGCATTGAAGAAAGAGGAGGCCAGAGGACAGAAGCCAACATAATACATACATATTTAATAAAAATAAAAGTTGTGTAACTTATTAAGCCCCCCCACCACAAATGTCTTTCAAATCTGTGGGAAACACTGAAGTTGTCAATGACGATTTTATTTTATTCAATTCTATAGTTTATTTTAATTATAATTCCACTTAGTATTGCTAGTTATGCACCCTTAGTATAGTTAGTCCTCATATTTACATTTTAGATTCCTATATGTTGAATGTTTGCACCTTCCTGCCAAAGCAAATTCCTTGGCTGTGTCTACTACCGCGCACGTGTGCACTTCGAGCACTGACTTTCAGTGCTTAGGGCGCTTCACTCACAAAACCAGAATAATTCAGTGCACTGAAAGAACCAGGATGGCGCACTGCAAACGGTCCAAAAAAACAGTGTACAACGATGGACACTACTCGCCCTAAACGGGCGCCATCTTGGCCACGTAGTGGAAAAGGAGGAGCCCTTTCGGCAGCTTTTTCCACGTAAGTGGAGAAGCGCGTTCATGTTGGCAGGTTTTGCGGGTGTGGCGAGCAGATTTGCGTCCGTCACTTCCACCCAGTGTTTAACGTAGCAGTGTTCCATTTGAGACAGCACTTATCAGCGACAGAGTGCACTGAATATGTAAGTGCACTGTTTTGCAGGGCACTGTATTGCAGTGTACTTCATAAAGTGCGCGGTAGTAGACACAGCCCTAGTCTGTGCAAACTTTCATGGCAAATAAAACCCATTCTGATTCTGACGATTGTGAGACTGACGTGTCGAGGTTGATGTCACTTGATTCCTTCCATCGCTCGATACAGTCGCCATACGATGATTCGACCAGCAGATGTCCCTATGGAGAAGATGTATCGAACGCTTCGAAAAAGCGATACTTTGACACAATTGTGTCAAATAGCTTGTTGCTTCGGAAAGCTTTGTTTCCCCCATCACTAATGTGTATTGACAAGGAAAGCCGAACCTGTCAGTTGTGTTGTCGATGCCTCGAGAGAAAAAAGGAAGTGACCAGAGCTTGCCTAAAGCAGTATCTCTGGTCGTACGATGTGTATGACGTCATTGACATTTTAATAGGCTTTTTAAGACAAAAAAGACACCTAAATCTAACACCCAGCAGTGTGTATTTTCTTTGCCACCTCTTTCGAATGCAACAATCAAATTACTAGACAAAAAATTATATCCTGAGAAAAGTGGATTTTGAGGGGTATAGCTCCATAGACCTCCATTCATTCTGCACTCACTGGTGAGAGCCCTCAAATGGAACCAGAGTGGAACTGCAACCAGTTCAGAGTTTCCCAAGAGTGGCAGTTCTCCCCATATCAGACATTCTCTGGTAAAACATTTCAGAGATTCTAACACCTGCTCAATATGCACATAACAAAAAACAGGTAATTATTAGTGCTGTCAAACGATTAAAATATTTAATCGCGATTAATCGCATTAATGTCATAGTTAACTCGCGATTAATCAATTAATCGCACATTTTTATCTATTCTAAATGTCCCTTGATTTCTTTTTGTCCCATTCTTTTTTCAATTTTAAAGCTCTTATCAACATGGAAAAGTGGTTCGGATTGCTTCGTGCAAATTTTTTTTATTGAAAACAACATTGCAATCGCCTGGCTTTGACGAGGGGGCGGAGAATTCGCATGAATCGCATCAGCTGTGTGCTTGGCCATCAAGTGGTATTTCAGACTGGACGTGCTGCGATGATAACTCAGTTTACAACGACAAAACACACAGATCACTTTGGTCTTGTCAATGGAACCATTTGGCAACTTTTTAAAAGTAAACTTTCCATTCAGAATCTTATTGGCATCCATTTCGGCGTCTCGCGCTCGCCATCCACTCAAAACGTAACGTTAGCCTACTACCAGAGAATGTCTAATATCCGTAAACGGGCTCTGCTACTACTCTTTAGCCGGCTCGCAAGCCAAACAAGTGTGTGTGTGGCGTGCCTGTTGTTTTATTTCCGGTCTAGCTAGATCCGGTGTGGTGTTGTAGTCTTTCTAACGTCGGTAATTGTTGCAACAGCATGTGAAAAAAAACTACAAAGTTTGCTAGGCCTAAAAGAGCGTTAATCGCGCGATAAAAAAATTGACGCCGTTAATTTGGGTTTGCGTTAACGCCGTTAATAACGCGTTAAACTGACAGCACTAGTAATTATTAAAATAAACGCAAGAAAAACACAATTAAACACAAAACCCAGCACTTACCAAATCGACGACTTTTCCCCAATTTTGAAAGAGCACACTGAGGAGATTGTGCATGTAAGCATAGGCTGGTTTAGATGTAGGTGGTCCATCCTCATTTAAATGAGAAGCTGATGTTGATTCCAAAGATCCTAGGAAAACAAAATGTGTTTACATGCTACCATGCCCACAGCATTATGGCTTCATGAATCAAAATGTTTAGTTTTTTTTAGGACATACCTGAAGATGGTTGCTCTGTCTCAACACCAAGTCCGATGTCAAAAGCGTGGTCAAGAATGCGTTGAGGAACCTGCATTTCCTCTGCATCTTTGAAATTTAGCTGATTGTCTTTGTTTCTGTTAAAGTGCCCTCCGTCCTCGTCTATGTCTGCTGAGTTTTGAATTTCATCATGGCTCAACTCCTCAGATGCATTATTTTGTTGGTTCTCCGACATAGTCACGTTATCCTCTTCCTCTATAGCATAATCTATGTCTGTTGAATGAATCACAAGACTGCCTCATTGAGCATGCAACGATATATATGCCATTTGTTGGAATAGTTGACAGTTGGGTTCACTGTCAATGCAATCTTCTATATCTTCAGTGATATCTGCTGGGATAAATATGTAGATGTTTTTTTTCAAAACTAGGAATATTGCTTACCTGTACCAATGCTTGACTGTCTCTCCTTTGCCAAGGGAGCACTGTCACTGATTGCAGAGTACTTCTGACGGAGGGTGAATGTTAGTTCCTGGAAGTCATCAAAGATGGATGCCTCTTCATCAAACATACTGGTGTCCCTCTGTTGAAGGTCAACATTATTATCCCGGCTATCCAGCATTTTCTCAATGTCATCAAGGATTGGCATCTCTGAGGCTTCCAGAATACCCTCCAGCACCTTTTCAATGTCCTCACTGTTGTCACTCTGAGAAAGGCGAACAGCTTTCAATTCTTCCTCCAAATCAGAGAACAATGCCTCCACCTTGAAGAGGTTCTTGAGACCCAGAAACTTTTGAAATCGCTCCATGTCCTCCTCCTTAAAGTGGTCTCGAAGCAGAGTCAACCTTAAAACGCTGTCACTGTATTCTGGCTCTTCTTCTGTTAAAGGCATTACAATCTGGTCAGGGTCTGTGTTTTCTGCATCACTGTACATCTCAGGCTTGTCTGGTTTTGTTTTGACATCTGTGTCATGTTGGTTTAAGTCCAAATGCTCACTTGCAATCTCAGGTTCAATATTCATAGATTCAATTTCTTTGACTTTCTCATGTTCATCCACACCTTGGATTTCAATGGGTTCCATCGTGGATGTTGACAGGGCTGCATTCTCATCCTCAAGGAGTCCTTCACCTTCTTCCTCTAGACCTGGTTCCTCCTCGGGTCCTGGTTCCTCCTCCGGGCCTGGTTCCTCCTCCGGGCCTGGTGCCTCCTCTGGACCTGATGCCTCCTCTGGGCCTGGTGCCTCATCCAGATTTAGGGCCTCATCCAGGCCTGGGAAGTCCTTTGGTGCATCTTTCTTCAAATCAATGATCAAGTGTTCTTTGAATCGTCTGAATTTTGTTTCTTTCTGTTCAGAATAATCTGTGATTGTATCCTTTTTAATTTCCTCGTTTTCTAGAGGCAAGTCTTTATGGCTTTCCTCGTTTGTGGTTTTGACTATATCTACATATTTGACTATGTCCTCCAATTCCTTGGTATTTCTCTCAGAGACAGTATTTAGATCAGCTGGGTTTTCAGTTGTTGGAATGATAAGAGAGTCTGCTAAGACATTTTCAGTCTGTTCAGCAGATCTTTGCTCATCAATATGAAATAATGATGGGCTATCAGGTCTGTTGCTCATTACTGATTTCAACTGATTTGAGTCTTCAACACTGTGCTCACCAGACTTGCTTGTCTCCTCTGGATCCTGCTGTCCTTTCCTCTCCTCAAATTCTTGTGGTGTGTGAGAAGGGTTCTTTAGAGTGGTTTCTGAGACAATCTCTTCCTTGTCTTCATCTTCCTCCTCTGAATTAGGCACATTAGCTGTTCTTGGTCCTCCACTAACAATTGCAAAAACTTTGTCCCCAAGTGATGTCCACATGTTCTTGTCCTCTGAGGCCTGTTCGTCCTGATGTGTGTCCACATGACTGTCCTCTTCCTCTGCTTGCTCAGATGGCAAAGTGTCCTTTTGTTCCAAAACAGAACTTTCATCAGGGAGAGACAGTAATGGAATTTCTCTTGGGAACTCGCTTTCAGCATAAGAAGGATGGTCTACTTTTTCACTCATCTTTTCATAAGAGGTAACCTTCTCAGTTTCCTCATCATCAGAAGTGACAGCATCAAATGTAGTTCCAAGTGTTGTTTTCAACTCAGGGATAGGTCTACCTTCTGAAAATCCCATAGCTTGATTTTCTAAAAGAGACTCATTTTGGGTCAGATTTTCATCCTCGGGATCTGGGGGAGAATCTTTGGTTTTACCATGCTCTGAGTCAATCGCTTCAGATTCCACTGTCTTTGTGTCTAAAGTTGGGTTTGTCCATGATTCAGACCAAGATAATCCTGAAGGACCACTATCAGCTAGTTCACTGCCCCTCTTTAACTCACCAAACAAGCTGTCCTCATCAATTACTGGAGAGATGTCGCTCTCAATTTGATCGCCTTTTATCAAAGTTACTATGCGGGACGACTCAACTTCAACAGTGGTCTTATCTGGACTTGTGTTCTGATCTACAATGTTGCCCCTATGGTTCTCCCCGGATGATGATAAAGAGGCTCTCAGCAAGGAATCGATATCGTAGTTGTCAAATTTGTCGAGTCCAGTTTCAAAGCACACAAAGTCTGTTTCCTAAAAAAAAGAATACATTATTTCTTACAAATTTCAGAACGCAGTCTCGGTTTTAGAAATAGAGTGATGTGTTACTGATATTTACCTCTGCAGGTATCTCAAATTCCTTTTCAGTGTATATATGGTTTATTGCCAAAAGGTCCTTTGGGAAATAGCCAAAGCGACTGCCAACCTATATGAACAACAGCAGCATTTTAAGACAAAGAGATGATGCAGTTGAATCATTGATTTATCCACCTTACTGATGATGAAACATTAACTTACACTGCCTGCCCATACATCCGTCTTTTTGCCAGATAGTTTATAGTAGACATATATTGTCTCTCCTTCCTTAAAAGTCAGGAAACGACAGTCGATTCCATAGAAGTCCCTGACAGCCTTCCCCCGGCATAGGAGCACTAAGATAAGGATAGAAGATAAGACATTCACAGATCAGTTTGTATGTAAACAAATGTCCTTATCAAATGACAAAGGTAAAACTTTTTTGTCTACTTGGGGCTGACCGGGGATAACAGGGCCCACAATATCACTACTAGCTTGTTAGCCTTTGTGAAATTACCAATTGAAATTGTTTGAATCACACAATCAATGTAAATTGTCTTACGACGGAGTTTACATTTTAATTAGATAACTAGTCTAACGATAGTTAGGCTGCAGTGTTTCCCACAGATTAGAAATCTAATTGTGGCGGGGAGGGGTGGGGGTTGTCAGACGGGGGGGGGGGGGGGGGGGGGGGGGTCGTAATAATTCCTTCGTTAATAATTCGTTACACAGTTAATTTGTTAATAATTTGTTACATTAAATATTAATCCAAAATGATTCACACCTTCACAAATTAACAACAACTAACATATCATTTCTGCATTATGCATGTAGCAACGCTAGTGCTAAACAACTATTTAACTGGTCGGCTCCATGACGCCGAGTAAGTAGCTAGCTCCTGAGACTTCTCACCAAAAGAACGAAGGGGAAACTTCGAGTACTGTAACTCGCTCTGGATAAGAGCGTCTGCTAAATGACTAAATGTAAATGTGAGTAAGGTACCTAGCGAAAAGTAGCCTCAACTTTCCTCGACTTTTAGCTACGGCACTAATGCTGAAGGCTCGCTGTCGGTCTTACTAGAACGGCATATGTATGCATTGTTGCTAACGTGTGCTGACGTTGTGACTGTGTGCATATGTGGGAAAGATGAGTGACAGAGAGACGGAGGGAGAGCAGGGGAAAGGAAATGCAGCTGAACGAATACGCTGCGTGTTTTAACCTAAATAGCGATAATAAAAAATTGTTTCACGAAACGCAATGTGTGGCGGCCGGTGTTGACTCTGTGGCGCACCGCCACAAATTAGTCTATGTGTGGGAAACACTGGGCTGGCATCTAGCTTACAGGTTACACCGCCGGTAATGAGTAGGCTAACTTAGCCAGAACTGGTTGGCTTGTTTGCTAACTGGCTATCTAGCTACAGTATACACACTGGACTTGCACAATATGTTTTCAGGCGTTACAATCTAGCAAGCTAAACATTGTCAGTACTGCATTTGAACATAGGCAATGTCGTAGTGACAGATTATCGTAGTTATTGTGAAAACAACATCTAAAACCGTTAGCTGCAAAAGCGATCTAGTATCAAATGTGCTAGCTAGTGGTGGTACTACTACTGCTGGCGAGGCGGGGACAGGGAGAATATAGCAGGCTGTCAACCAGGTTTTTGCTAAACAAGGGTTAAACTGCTCGGTTATCTGCGGTAGTTGGCAACTGATAACGAGGAATATAAAATTCAAGGCACAGTAACGTGACTTAAACTCTTTCCCGTGGGTTACCCCAGGTCACTCATCCAAGTGGCAACAGGTCAAAGATAAATACAGGGATGATGCGGCCGGGGATACTTAAGCAAGCTAACGTAAACGGGTTTCACTGTTAAAGCACCCAGAAAGTTCGTTGTAGAAATAGTAAGTACTCACTGCTGCACTCCTCGTCGGCGCATCTTTTATAGTCGGAAAATCGTCTTTCCACAGAGGCCTTAGAATTTAAAGTATTTGCAAATACAAAAAAAACTAGTAAGTATGTTTTATGTGCTGCCATGCTGGCAGATTTGTTGCCACTGACGGCCAAATACGCCCGAGCATGAGCAGATGAGGTGGACACGTCAGCAAATCTGTAATATCCCTTGTTTGATCACACAACGTAAATTTAGGTTAGCATTCGGTTCTTTGGTTTTACGTTCATGTTCTGTAAAAAAAAAAAAAACATCCATAGGTCAGCTTCTATGCTAAGCTAGTTAGCTTATACTGTGTATTTCAAAGAGTTCACCAACTGTTCGTTGATGTTAAACACTTTTCAATAAAAGTCTTCCAATACTAAATTAAACCAAAAAAACAAGCAAGCATCCTTTCATTCAGAATATTCATACGTTTTACAAGCATACAGTAGCCTATTACTGAACAAAATAATACTGAAATCGGTCCTATTCCTGTTTAGATGCATTCCTTTCCTGTAACAAGATGATAGTCCTTATGTTTCAAACTGTCAGTCACAACAAATGTCCATCAGACTTTATGATAATATTGATAGCATCATCTGTTTAAGATCCAGAATAGGAGAGGCTCTGTTGGCAAAATCAACATTTTTATACCGTCTCAAATCGAATACATTAAAATGTCTTGTTTGAAACTGTAGATGGCAATACACGACTTTATTAACGGTCTCCAACTACCGTAGAAGAAGCATTTTCACCAATGACAGCAGGTCAGGAAGTACGTTTCCTCTGTGATAAGAGGATGCGTGTTTCGTTTACATTTAGGCCTACTTAATCTTTGTCACAATCAGTTGGGCGAAGAGTCTGAAGTAGTATTGATTGTCTATGCGTAAAGCAGATTGAGACTCAAGATTATGGACGACCTAACGACAGAAGTGATTGTGCCAGAGGGTGAATATGAATCCCCAGATGAAGAACACGTGAAGAAATCACAAGGCAAGACATCAAACTTTCCTCTGGCGCCTCCTGTATTCAAAGGTGAGAACTAAATCCATTAGGATGGTGAGCAACTGTAGTTTATATCATACTTACACACAATGTCTACAACCCTGTCTTATTCTAGAGACACCTAAAGAAAGTGGTTTTCACAAGACCATAAGGACATGTCTGCAAAAGATCAGGGAGGCCATGCTGCACCATCGGTGGCTTGAGGCATCACAATTCATGTCTAGCTATTGTCAGACACTAGAGGACACAACCGCAACCATGCCACAACTTCAATCTGAGGTACAGTAGCCTAGGTTCTCAACTGAACATATGGAAACTATTTTGTGACAGGGTCTTTATTTGTGTGTGTGTGTTTTCTCATTGTTTCTTAGATGATATGGAAGATGGGCACCGAGATTTTACACCACAATCCCAATTCCAAGATAGAAGACTACAATAGCTTCTACGAGCGTATGAAAAACTCTGGAGTGAAGCAGTACCTGGTGGTATGTTCTTGGCCTGTGGTTGCTGGTGTCATAGCAATGATTGCAAGTAATGGTTATATCTTCAAACAGTCTAAAGGGAAGTGTTTGTTTTTACAGGTCTGTCTGGAACATGCCTTCCACTTTCTGGTAAAGGGACATTTTGAGGAGGCCAAACGTCAGCTGTCTATTGCAGAGAGCTGGAGGTATGGCAGGAAATCTGCAGGCCAGTCCCAGAGAATTAAACTGATCCAGGCGTACAAAGGCTTCCTGGATTACTTAATCTGGTGTAATAAGAAAGCCACGCTCTCCATTATGGGTAAGGAAATCCAGTATGTTGAGAAACTAAGCCCCAAACATCTATTATATTCTGAAAGACTATGCAGATTCATATTTGGTGCTACAACATCCCCTATAGGCCAGGAAGCATGACTGCACCTACAGGGGACTGAAGCCATCAATTTGAGAATTGGCTTGTTACATTTTCAATAGATTGAATCATAGATTGAATGGCTTCCTGCTGTGCTCATAATTCTGTATTCCACATAAAAATATTGCTTTTCTTGTAATGTTAAAAGACTAATCTAATTTATTTATGACGTGGGGGATGTGTCTTAGATGATCCGGATGCAGGTGCCATCCAAGAGATGCACAGCTACTTCCGTCAGTCCTCTGTCAACCTTAAAGAGGTCATGAAGACACCCGGTGTCTGGGATCCTTTTCTTCTGAGTTATGTTGATGTGAGTCTAGATAACAAGACCTTCAAAAAGTCCTACTCATGAAGACATCTGTATAATCAGCCCATGTTTCACATGTGATAACTGCAGATGCAAGAATTCTACAACGATCATGATGGTGCCCTGAAGGTTCTGAACAACTATTCCTACGACAACGGTTTCCCCCCCAATCCGAATGCACATGTGTATCTCTATCAGTACCTGAAGAAGCATGAAGCCCCTCCAAAAGAACAGATTCAAGTGTTGAAGGTAAAACGTCTTCATAAACGGTTTTAATTCAGTTTGTATCAAATGGATTCACTCAAAGTTGTAGTTGGTCATGCATTAATGGTATCAATTGTCAATTTTCTATCAAACAGATATTGCATGCTCTGGTTCCGAGTCATGCCTTGATGTTGGAATATTGTTCTCTACTCCTGCAGTCAGGTAACTACAACTCTTAACATGTAGCGTAATGTAACATTGTTTGTTAATGACGAATAATCCCGATACCCCCCCCCAAAATTATGGAGGACTTTTTATTTCCCCAGGAAAGCAGAGTAACTTTGGGAAGGCTCTGGGTGTTTGCCTGGATCTCCTGGACTATGCCTGCTGGAGGAACAGCTTGGATGTTTGGAGCCAAGTGAAGAACATCCTCTTGAGGCTGAGGACCAGGTAAGGCGTGCTTCATCCGTCCACATTTGGACTACATCATTGAAAGAGATGACACTGGATTGTCGAACGTCTGGGACACACTGCGAAGCGCCCCTGAGCACCGCGCCACGATCGGCCATGAATTGAGGCTGTTCACACTAGACGCGCAATTCTCTGTGCCAGTCACCAAGCCTTTCACCTCCTCTGAGCTTTCATTTTTCACATGTTACGCTGACATGGTACATGAACATGGCATAAGATTTATTTAGGCAACTTGTTACTTCAACAGCCGTTGCAACATCATCCCAACATACCGTGGCAACATTAGTCTTTGTAAAATACATGCCAGGTCATACAACTCCTTGTAGGTCTAGGCTACTTCTCAACTTCGATGATTAAGTCGTCAAACATTGCTTCCAACATTTCTCGTTGGTTTGTCATTAAGGTTTTGGTGTCTCTCTTGCTTGAGTGTATGCCTGCTCGTCGATCTCACTCTTTGTTAATAAACACAGTTTACTGTTAAGAAAGAACTGACTAATGTTGGCTGGTCAGTCAATGCAATCATCAATCAGGGATTTTTATTTTAAACAATGTTGTATAACAATTGATTAACAATAGCTCATGGCCCAATAACAATTTATTGTTAAAAAAAGTTTTAACCAGCAGTTACTGAAAATACAAACTGATGAGTGCCTCAGAAATTAAAAAAAGAAACATGAAAAAGGAAAGTTTCTAAATGATAAGCCAACTGATAATCTTATTTTGACACAATAACAACATGAGTCCAACAGATGATATTACACAAAGCTCAAAACATTGTATTTGCGCTCAAGTTATTGCAAAACAAATAGCATAAACTATTAACTATCCCTACCAAAGCTGATATCAAACTTCCCTGAGCTGTGCCCAGTAGCTTTATGTCAAGCAACATGCCTGCTTAGTATGCCTGCAGCAATGGATGACCTCAACAAAACATTTTTTTTTATCAGAATTAGCAATAAGGAAATTCTCGGGATTTTATCTTTCAACGGATTGTCATAAGCATCCTGACTTTGAAGAGACATTACGGTGAATTGGGTCTATTCAGAAGGAAACAGCATAGGACTACTGATTTGGTTGAGGTCTATAGCTTCAGTGCACATTTGTGACTTTATAATTTTGAAGAATATCCTAGTTTTTCTCACAAATGTACACATTTCTATGTCTCGCAATTTTTTGAAAACCTACAATGGCCCTAATTGGCCTGTGGTGTGTGCGTGTATATAGGTCTACTGTGTTCATGTTTGCGGAGGTTCCAAAGACACCTGTACCCTAGGGGCCTCATAGTATGGAGATGTCCTTGTGTGTGGCCGGTCCAATTTTATAACATTGGTTCCGAAAGGAAAAAGGCTGCGCTCCCAGGTGCTTCGCAGCCGGTGTGTCCCAGGCGTAAGTCAAGTTACTGGGTGGAAATTCAGTGGTAGCATTTCTCAAGCATTCCATCGTTCCATTCTGGGATGCAACATTTCTGCTTTTGCTGTGGTGTAATGGAATCGCATGTCCACGCTAGTGAAGGATGGTCGGAGATTGTTGAAGAGCTGATGGTGAAAAGAAAAGACTGGTGGCCTGCTCTACATTTTACACACTCCAGTTCAAGCAAGGAGAACGGAGAACTCGAGGAAATTAAAATCTTTGTGGCAGAAGTCCTTTGCCCATGTAAGTTATTCATTATTTATCTTGTGTTAGCATATCATGCAGAGTAACAGTATGAAATTGGCAGCTTTAGCCAGAGAAGACAAAACATGCATGTTAATTGTTTAATGAACACACAGATTCTGTTTTACTATTAACTACAAAACTTGTTTGGCAGCTGCGTCAATGTATAGCTACCAGGTGAAGAGACAGTCCAGAGGTGAATCACTTTGCAAGACCAAGAAGACTAAGCGAAAGAGAAATTATGTGACCTCGAGAAAATGCCGGGAAAACCTCAAGAGAAAGCGTGAACAGACATCAAGAGGAAGACAGCACAAAGATCAATGTGTTTGACCAAGTCTTTAATACTCAGGAACAACTTTTTACATGGACCGTTGAATTAGTAATAATTTGGATAATGTTATAATTTTACTATGTTACTAGCAGAGATGCAGCAAACCAAAAATTAGTGTTCTGAGGCCTTTGCTGTTGCTTCTGTGACACACTAGTGTCCTCCAGGGGGGGCTCATGCTGTGGCTGTGTTGTGTTCTAAAGCTTACCGCTTCTCAATGTTTAAAAGGAACAACTGTGTTCTATGGGAAAATACTACCTCACTGGGTCTTGATGTTTGACTTGAAAGTGGATACTGCACAGATTAACTCAAACTGGGCTCCGTTTGGAATCAGTATGCAATGATTTGACTCCCCTCCTGGTTTGACCTCATGCCTCAACCAACAAGAACTGTCCTGTAGTCTGCTGTCTCCATGTGCTCACATGAGTGACATCTCCTTGTTTGGGATATGAGTACAGTACCAGTGTTGGGGAGGGCGGATGGGGTGCTGTCTCCACCTCTTCTCATCACACGCACAGACGTCTGATTCCTGTAACGCCCTCCCCTATCCCCAGTCATTCGATGCTGGGTAACACAGCTCAGTTTCACAGGCCGCCACTCCAGTGGGACTGGTCTGCTAGCTTCATCATGAGGACACTCAGCTAAATTGTTGGAACCATGAGATGGATGCTGGTGCTTCTGAACCTCACTGCTTCTTGACCTGCACTGTCAGGGCAATGGCACACTTTGTCAGGGACTGTTTACATTGCTGTTGTGAAGGAGTTTGAGTGGTTGACAAATAAAGCAATTTTCACTAATATAACATTTTGATTATGTCCAATAGCTGAATTAAGGAGATTTTTTTTGTATCCACCCATTGTTCATCTGTGCTTTGGTAACATAAGTACAGTAATATTAGATTGCGTTTAGTGCAATGCATGAGTTAAGCAAAATGTCTGCCTACTGAATGAATTCACCCCTTGGGAACAAGCGTTCAATCATTACATTGAGCTCACATGATTAGGACTTTACAGACTGGTATAGTTGTGTGTGTGGTGAGTGCGCATTTATAATTGATAAATAATAGCCTTTACACTTATACAGTGCCCTCCAAAAGTATTGGAACAGTGAGGCCAATTCCTTTATTTTTGCTGTAGACTGAAAACATTTGGGCTTGACATCAAACGATGAATGTGAAACCAGAGATCAACGTTTCAGCTTTTATTTCCAGGTATTTACATCAGGATCTGATGCACAAATTAGAAAATATCACCTTTTTGTTCGAACCCACCCATTTGTCACGTGAGCAAAAGTATTGGAACATATGACTGACAGGTGTGTTTTGTTGCCCAGGTGTGTCCTATTACATACATTATTCAATCAATAAATACCACTGAATGTCTACACTCAGGTTCAGATTGGGTAAGATAGGTTTTGTCTATGCAGACTGTATTCAGAGGTGAAAACAACATGAAAACCGGAGCGCTGTCTTTGGGTGAAAAACAAGCAATTGTGAGTCTTAGAGAAGATGGAAAATCAATCAGAGCCATTGCAGAAACATTGGCCATAGCCAGTACAACCATTTGGAATGTCCTGAAGAAGAAGAAAACTACTGGTGTACTAAGTAACAGACGTCGAACAGGTAGACCAAGGAAAACATCAGCAGTTGATGACAGAAACATTGTGAGAGCTGTAAAGAAAGACCCTAAAACAACTGTTAGTGAGATCAGCAACAACCTCCAGATGGCAGGAGTGAAGGTATCACTATCTACTGTTCGCAGAAGACTTCATGAACAAAAGTACAAGGGCTACACCAGAAGATGCAAACCACTCATTAGCAAGAAGAATAGGAAGGCCAGGCTGGAATTTGCCAAAAAGTACAGAGATGAACCTCAAAAATTCTGGGACAAAGTTTTATGGACTGATGAGACAAAGATTAACTTTTACCAAAGTGATGGAAAGGCTAAAGTTTGGAGAAAGAAAGGAACTGCTCATGATCCCAAACACACAAGCTCATCTGTGAAACACGGTGGAGGTAATGTCATGGCTTGGGCTTGCATGGCTTCTTCTAGGACGGGCTCATTAATCTTCATTGAGGATGTAACACATGATGGCAGCAGCAAAATGAACTCGGAAGTCTACAGAAACATTTTGTCTGCCAATTTAAGGAAAGATGCAACCAAACTGATTGGCAGAGCCTTCATCATGCAGCAAGATAACGACCCAAAACACACTGCCAAAACAACAAAGGAGTTCATCAGGGGCAAGAAATGGAAGGTATTAGACTGGCCAAGTCAATCTCCAGACTTAAACCCTATAGAGCATGCATTTTACCTGCTTAAGAGGAGACTGAAGGGAGGAACCCCACAAAACAAACAACAACTGAAAGAGGCTGCAGTGAAAGCCTGGGAAAGCATCAAAAAGGAAGAATGCAAAAGTTTGGTGACGTCAATGGGTCACAGACTTGCTGCAGTTATTGAAAGCAAAGGATTTGCAACTAAATATTAAGTCTTATTCACTTAAATATGTTTTAAGTATATCTGTTCCAATACTTTTGCTCACATGACAAATGGGTGGATTCAAACAAAATGTGATATTTTCTTAGTTGTGCATCAGATCCTGATGTAAATACCTGGAAATAAAAGCTGAAACGTTGATCTCTGGTCTCACGTTCATTATTTGATGTCAAGCCCAAATGTTTTCAGTCTACAGCAAAAATAAAGGAATTCGCCTCACTGTTCCAATACTTTGAGGGCACTGTAGGTTGTAAGCCAGATCTTGACTATGGGCATGTGATATGACAGGGGCAAGGTTATCGTGTTGTCCCATTTCTTTCACAGGTGTCTGTTCAGCTGCTGTCCTGTTTCCTAGCCGTTTCAGTCTCTCCCTTCGTTCCCCCTCAACAGTGTTCTCACTCACTATGGTGTATCTTGTCCTTCACTCATGCGTGATGGAAATCTCACACATCTATTGTCCTTCCCTGTGTTTTCCGGCCAGCGTTGGGCCTGAACGCAGTTTGCCTCTCCAGACTGAGACAGCTGAAGGGAGGGGGTAATGGTGGTCAGAACAACATCCTTCTCCATCCCCCAGCTCCAATCTGAATGCACCCACAATGGTTTTTTCTCTCAAGTCCATCCCCCATAGAGAGAAGGAAGTGGTTTGAATATGTGTTACTTTGCAACTTGCATTGATCTGGCAGCGGATACCTCTAGCAACTGTGAGACATTACCCAAACAGCAGTTGGCTGGAGCCAGCCTTGGCTTTGATGCAATGTGCAGAGAATAAGCTACATTTACATTTATGCATTTAGCAGACGCTTTTATTCAAAGCGACTTCCAAGAGAGAGCGTTACAAAAGAGCATATGTCACTGATCATAACAACGAGGTAGTCCCAAACATTGCAAGCAGGCAAATCATGAAGCATACATTGTGAAAAAACTAAACAAGTGCCAAAAGGGAAGACCCATAAGAGCATGCAGTTATACAAGTTACAAATTAAAAACAACATGAACCACATAAAGTGCAGGACTTTACCTGTAGAAGATCAATCAGCAGTAAAATATTTCACAGTGAGTACAAGACTTAACTCTTAAGCTAAAACTGTTATGCGTTTTACATTGTCTAACAGATGTGCTGTACCACAAAACATTCTTCTATTTCATATGGCTCATGTGAATGGTGCTTAACCCTAACTGACGAAGGAATTTTCTTTCATGTTATCTTCCGTGAGGATGTGAAGGACCCTGGCCTACATATACTCCTTATTCTCATGTGAGTCCTTTGACCAGGGGGTGGGGGCGTTCCGTGAAAATGGACCCACGCCAATTTAATAAGTGGAAGTGCTTGTAATGATTTTCTTGCAGCTTGCCAGTTGTGTGCGGTTGCTCATACGGGCCAGGGTGTATGACTGTCTGTTGTGTGTAAGTGCATCTGTGTGTTTACTGCAGTTGTCACATAAGTAAAGCCTAGGGTACCAGCCAGACATCAGGAGCCGCTGTATAGGGGTACAGCAGAGAGGTCCAGCTCACAATCAGGAAGGAAACCCAGTCTGGATCCCATCACCTCAAACACCTGGGTCTGTTCTATCTTGTGGTTGTCATGGAAGGGTCTAATAAGGCTGGAGAAGTGTGGGCCCCATTTCTGTCAAGTCAAAAGTATTTTTTGTTGTTGCTCACCTAAAAAAAAAACTGGTAGTCAAGTGCTGTCCAATCAGTGCTGTCCAATCAGTGCGTAGGTTAAATGAAAATGCACTGTCGTTTCTGATGCACTAAAGAAACCAGTTCATAACTGCAGGCACAGGTCATCTCTAGATGTCTATTGAGATGCTGTGGGCTTTACTGGGAGTTTTTATGCCCATCACGTCATATAATTTACGGATCTACCGATCTTTATATTAGGTTTTTGCCCCACTTCCTCGAATGTAATTGAGATAAAAGTGTAGCATACTAGATTGTTTACTAACTTGTGTTCATGTTTACTAAAAATAGAGAAGAGTAGAAGTACTCTCATTAGGGAAGAGGTTGGACAACTGTCTTTAGACAGTCCTCAGTTCTTTGACCTTGATCAGCTACCTCTTAGGCCCTGAGAGAAAGAGAACACAGATTCATGCTCATGTGAGCAGATATTAGGGTAAGTCACAAAGAGGAGAATGAGACTGCTCAAAGAATCCTGTCAACCCTTATCAAGCATGGCAATATAATAATCTTGATTAAGACTTGTCATGTTTTTCCTGTTAACTGATGAGCCGTTACGTAACACTGAGTCTGCAAGTTGACTTGGGGAACACATCCAGGGCTCGAAATTAACTTTTTGAGGCACTTGTCCTTTGGACAAGTGCATTAACGTTTCACTTGTCCATGCACAAAAGTCACTTGTCTGGGTAAAGATTTATCATTTTATATGTTATTTTTTTGTGTTGCAGTTCTAGCTAGCTAGTGTCGGCGGCTGTGAACCTAGCAAGCATTAGCAAAGCTAGCTAACGTTAGCTGTATAACATTTCACTGGGTCTCGCAGCGCTTCTTGAATTCCCTACTTGAGCAAGGCACAGTTTTCCAAAGCCCTGATAGTGTAACTGAGACGACACAGTAAATAATTCAGATTTCAAGTAATAAGCCCCCGTTCAAGTGTTGATTATTAAATTAGCTGCAAGATCTGTAGAGATATTGGGACAAATAATTTTTTTTGTGTCTTGCTAGTGCAGAATTCGGTAAAATAAAATCGGTAAAATAGACGCAATGAGTGGAATATAACGTGGAGTAACATGGCATTTTATTTTGTTTGAGTTTTAACTTGTCCAGTGGGGCAAGTACATTTCTCTTCCACTTGCCCTACAAAAAATCCACTTGTCCCGGAGCGAACGAGAGAAAGAGAGCACCACACATATACAGAGGGGCTTTCACAAGGTGTATGTGTGAGTGAACAGATCAGTGAGCACATCTCCCCCCTCCCCAGCTGACTGCTCATCAAAGCCATACTTCCTCTTTCCCTCTCCCTTTCCCTCTCTGTCAAGCACCCCCCCCCCATCCCTTTCTTTCTCTCTCTTTCTGCCTCAGTACAGGACAGTAAGGTTACTTACCCCTGGTGATGAAGGCCAGTCTGAACTGCTTCATGTGTTCTCTATGAGGTTCTATCTGGGCACACACAAGGCACCTTTAAGTAATGTGGTCCAGATGCAGGGTTTCTGTGTACAGGTTCTATGTGTGTTCTTACAAGATGTCTTTAACCCTGTGTTAATCCAATATTTACCTCTGAATAGCCTCACATGTGCCAATATCTTCTTCAAAAGCGACGGAGAAAAGAAAACGAGAACTGTGGAAGACAGGCATCACACTTTTTTATCCAATAAATCAGTGTTGCAGCCTGCAGCCTACATTTACCTTATTTCCAGAGACAGAGAGATGGAGGGGGTGAGAGAAAGGGAATACGTTTTAATTTAATGCCTGACACGGCATGCTCCTTGAGATTTCTCCCTGGGTTGTTTGATGGGGTGCCTCCTGGATTGAATTAAATTGGTCTTCCCTCACTGTTTTTCTTTATCCCTGTTTCTTTTCTTCATTTGTGGGTACACACAAGCCCAGATGCAAGTTCACACAGACACACAACAGTGAGCGAACAAGGGTCATGCCTGATATGGTTGGCAAGGCTGTAAGGATTTGTAACCATAAGTTAAAATCCAGCCTCACAAAGTGACAGCTTGTGGTGGAGCTGCAGGAGATTTAAAATCAATATATGGTGTACTTGCTGTAAAATATTTTTTACTGTTGCTTGCTTTTCTACAGGTACACTTGCACTTATAGCGATTCATGTTGTTTAATTGTAACTTGTTTAACTAAATGCTCTTATGGTTCTTCCCTTTGGCACTTATTTTGGATGTGTTACGGCCACGGCCTGGTCCCTGTCCCTTTTACACCCCCTGCTGGTTCTCTTGTATCATCCTGCCTAGACCCTACACACCTGCCGCCCATTACCTCATCATCCTGCATACTTCAACCCGGCTTTCCAACCACTCCTCGTCAGATCGTTGTCACAGCTACTGTGGTAGTATGCGCTTTTGACCCTCAAGCATTGCTTGATTCACTTGCCTTCTGTAAACCTGTTTTCTTTGTGCCCAGGATCGTCATCCGAGAACCCAGTCCTGTCTGCCTGCCGACCCGCTGATTCACCAAACAAGACCACGACTCAGGACCACACCCAATAAAACACCTAATTGTATCTGTGCTGCGTTTGGGTCCACTATGTACTATGTATACACCGTAGTAGCCTACTACACCTTAACAGGTTGTTCACAATGTGTGCTTCATGTTTTGGCTACCCGCAATGTTTTTTGGGCTATCTTGTTGTTATTATCAGTGACCTATGTACTTTAGCGTCGGCTAAACGTAAATATGGTGGTAGAGAGACAGAAGTAGGGAAGGGGTTGGGATGATGGTTCCGCTATGGTATTTGGACTTGACAGTTTGACATCTTTGCCATTTCTCCTTTCTACAAATTGTGAGAAGAAGGAAATTACTTTCGGTCTTTGCCTGATTTGTGGCCCCTTATAAAAAAGAAGTATACTTCAAGTTTATTTTGTAAGTATACTTAGTATAAAAAAGTATACTATTATCATGGTACTTAAAGTATACTAGCAGTGTACTTATTTATATACTATTTTTGTACTAAGTAAACTGAGTTGGCCCACTTTTTAGGTCATTTAGTACACTTTAAAGTAAACTTATAGTGTATTTGAAGTTTACTTTTGAATACTGTACAGTATCCTGTGTAGTGCACTTCTAGTTTATGAAGTATACTTCCTAAAGTACTTCAAAGTATACTTTGCAATACTGTGAAGTAACCTGTGTAGTGCACTTTTAGTTCATGAAGCATACTTCATAAAGTACCTCAGAGTATACTTTGCAATACTTTCAAGGGTGCTTTCCATTAATGTAAGTACTTCAAGAAGTAAACTTGAAAAGGTCCATTTACCGTGTTTTACTAATATATTTAAATGTTTAGGGGCCCCTCAAACGCCGCTGATCTTGAGTCACTTAAAAAGAATGGGGCCCCTCGCCAAGTGACACTGTAGATTCTTAACCAAACCAAGCTCTTTTCAGCGTATGCATTAATGTTGTAGGAATCCAGCTCTTCTTATCAAATGTAACAGTCATTTAACTCATGGTTACAATGGTAAACCAGCACAACAATGACAATTACCACGCAACAAAACACTACATTCTAAGCAGACACATTTAAAAAACTAAATTGATGAAGTTACATTTGTATTTCGAACAAATGGCAAACTTATCAGCAAATTGTAACTATTTACCGCCTTGCATCGACCAGCCAATGAGCCACGCTATCTTCATTTTTTCATTTCTTTATTTCGTTCTTAAGTCAGTTTGACAGTATAACCTTCAAATGCATAATGCAACCCTTCTGCGGACTTCTTTCTCAAGTAGCTTTTTCGTTTTTCCATTAATACTCCAATTTATAATTATTAGTATAAGAGTATAGGGCTTCAAAATGTTTTGGCAGTAATTAAGGTTACAGCTTCAAAAATGATTCTATGTTTAATGCATTATAGATTTTCCTGGACATGAGTAATTAGATTATACAAGATGGATGTAAGAAATGTAACCTGTAACGTACTTTAAAAGTATTTTGACTGTTTTTGCTGTATAATAATAGAAAACTTACATCCTACTCCAGAAGAAATGTATACCCTTTTCTGTTTCTAAGCCTACTTCTTAAAAGTATATCAAAAGTGAACCAAAAGTGTACTATCCATATTTTAGTATACTTATAGTATACTTTAATAAACTTCTTTTTTTGTAAGGGGCTACTAACTTGTCTATAGCACAAAACAGAAAACACAGCAAATAGAAACAGAACTCAAAATAAAAGATATTACATTTTCTCTGTTCTCTTATGTCTTAATTGCTTGATTGCCCTGACCATGATTCCTACTTCATGTGTTCTAGAACCTTCTCAGAGTTATTCTGGCTACGCCCATACGTTCCAGGGGCATAGCCAGAATACTATTTTTAGGTAGGCCTAGAAAAATATGGATAGGCAACTTTCAGTTTTTTTTTCTTATTTACTTTGCGATGTGCACCCGGTGCATAATTCTTCGGAGATATTCTCGTTTTTGGGTAGGCCTTAAAACAAATTGGGTAGGCCTGTGCCTACCCGTGGCTACGCCCCTGGTGTGTTCTGAAACTGAAAGGATGGTACAACCAACAGGCTCAAGAGAATCAATGTCTCAAGTCGAAAATGTGTGCAACTTCAGTTCAGTCAAGACAATCGCGTGATTGATTTCATCATTTATTCATACACATGACAAATGGTTTAACATTGGCGGAATGGATGTACATGGGGAAGCGCTCCTTGCCTTCACTGCAGCATGCATGACATGAGGCAGGGAGCAACAAGTTAAATCCCCCACGGGGAAAACAGACAGACCACATGGGGGCGAAGGGGATGGTAGCGGGTGGCAGCAGGGCAGAACACAATGGCTTTATCTCGAGCTCCTGCTCGGCTTCATCTCGAGCTCCTGCTCGGCTTCATCTCGAGCTCCTGCTCGGCTTCTTCTCGAGCTCCTGCTCGGCTGCTTCTCGAGCTCCTGCTCGGCTTCTTCTCGAGCTCCTGCTCGGCTGCTTCTCGAGCTCCTGCTCGGCTTCTTCTCGAGCTCCTGCTCGGCTTCTTCTCGGGCGCCTGCTCGGCTTCTGCTCGGTTTCCTGAGCGCCTGCTCAGCCTGAGCTCCTTCTCGAGCGCCTACTCGGTTTCCTGAGCGCCTGCTCTGCTTGGAGCGCCTGCTCGGCTTCCTGAGCGCCTGCTCGGCTTCCCGAGCGCCTGCTTGGCTTGGAGGCCTGCTTGGCTTCTTCTTGAGCGCCTGCTCGGTTTCTTTTTGAGCGCCTGCTCAGCTGCTCGGCCTAGAGTAGATAGTGCAGAGCGTTATCCAATGCAAGCCTCTTGTGTTCTGGCTGCAAGCATCGCCCGACACCAGAAGCAGCCGCCCTGATCCGGAAGGAATACGCCGTATACGGCTCCGGGGACAGGCCATAGCACTCGCACAGAACTCAGGCCCGTTTACACGGAAGAAAAACGCATATATTTTCATGCGGTTTGGCCTTTCATTTACACGAAAACTGAGGTTTTATCACGGAAATTGATCATTTCTAAAAACTCCGGCCAAAGTGGAGATTTCTGAAAACTCAGTTTTTGTGTTTGCGTGTGCACTAGCTTAAACTGAGTTTTAGGTTCTCAAACCTCACAGTATGGGACTAAAAAAGCATCACGTCCTGTGAGCGTCCTCTTTATAGTAATAGGTGCATTCGACTTCATGCAGCGCCGGCGTCGCCTGCAGCCCGGCTGACTTGAAGCGGCCAATGGCTTTCTCAGCTTCAACGCAGCCGGCTGTCGGCACCGCCGGTGGTGCATGAAGTCGAACACAACTAGGATAATGGGGTCATTTATTTGTGAATTGCGTTACATTTATGAATCACGAAATACATGTCTGCATCGCATCACATTCAAACAAATAAACCTTGCGCCTGAAAGGTAAAGGAAGTCGGTTGTGTTTGTTGATTTTGAAAATTCTGATTGGTTTGCATGGCTTTATCCTTCACATTACACTGCCGCCTACAGGTTTGGCATAGTTATGATGGCGCTCGGGGGCGAATATGCGAGTTCATGTAAACAGAATTGTTTTTGAAAACGTACTTGTGTGTACGACGTTATTTTTGAAAACGGAGAGGCAGAAATATTTGTTTCTGTAAATACCCGGCTATGTGTAAACGTGGCCTTAGTGGAGTTGATGTGATGTGATCACTAGTGGGTAAGCAGTAGAACTTGTATTTTTTATGTTTGTATTTATTGTCAATGTTATGTCTGATATACGTTAATGCCTCTTTTTTAGGTTGTATAGCCTTTTTCCCTCTGGCAGAGGGACTGCCAATGGAAATTAGCCTTTTGGCTATAATTGGGTGCATTTACATTTTAATGTTTATGAATGTACACTGTCCCTCTTGATCATGGAACTTTATATGCGTCTCTAATAAGTAAGAGACATAACTAGTAGTATATGGAATTGCAGCAGGATTAGCATTGTGTAGCCTATTCATTCCTTTACAGGACGCATCCTAGTAAATTATTACTGCTATTAACCGACAACGTTTGCCGTCTCCATTGTTAGGCTACTTAAAATGACACTAGGACGATGTACTCCAGTGCTTCCGCTGTATTCATAATACCGCTGCACGGATTTGAAGGACGTCAAACGAGCGAGTAGATTTGGATCTGCTCCAAGATTCTAACAATCAATTTAAACGGCGCGAATACAGCAAGCACTTCTGTTCGGCTCGGTCAAGCAGTGACAAACAGGGCGGCTTAGTAACAGTAACACTACTAATGGCTAGCAGCTACCTAGCGAACTCTGGCTGCTTCTTCGAATGCGGGCTTGTGCAGCAAAGCATTAATGCCCCTATTATTGTAAACTGAGAAGCGTGCACATTGCATTGTCCTTGCACGATATGTCCAACCCTACACCCCGCACTCGATCAGACGCCTGTCCAACAGGTCTGTGCACCGAGAAAACCTGAACGTGATTCACGATGGTACCTGCAAATGTCGCTCCTCGGATATGCCAGATATGCCGCGATTGCTCGTGGTCGGCTCTTGAACGCGAGCCCCCTTTTGGACAGCACAACAGCAGCACGGGAAACGGAGCCGCCCCTCGCCGGAGCCTTCCCCGGGCAGCATGCAGGGGAGCGGATGGAACGTTCTCGCCGCACTCGAGGAACAAACAGCTCCTAGTGGCCGAAACCCATGTTGACAGTCCTTTGTTGGCCGACAAGGCCAAACGGGAACTGCGCCTGACTCGGCGCCCCGAATTCCACCGACCCCATCGGTGCAGGGCTCCTCGGATGGAGAATCATTGGGAAGCAGCTCGAAACCTTCGTTCAGATCCCCAAAACACGCACACGGCGTCCGGGACCGAAGAGACGGACAGGGAAACGCGAACGACAGACAGGCCAACAACACAGAGAACGGGGAGCGTTCGGGAGTGGTCTGCACTGCAATGGCAGCAGCGCAGAATACAAGGGTTATCGAGGACGTGTGTGCGTGCATGTGTGCGACTTTATAGCGCCGCCTATCAAGCTAAGCCTATGGGCTGAGAACACGGCAAGGGTGATATGGCGCGTGCTGCCCGAGTTCCATGCCTGAACTAGCTCTGCTTATCGAGTGGAAGAAAGCAAAGATGAAACCTAAAATATCCTCCCTCTACCTCTGTGAAGTTGAAAGTGACAACTGAAAATCCTTTGTTCTGGGAGTGCAGCCCGCAAAAATAACTCAATAATGTAGTAGGAGAATGGAAACCATGGACTGATTTCCGGGAGACAAGGCACAAATCCACACAGTCAAGCTCTGGGTGTTCTTCTCCGCCTTTGAGAAAATTAAGGCTAAATTGCTCTGTTTGAAAATCTCCTCCTTGTGACGTCGTAAAGAGCAAGGTTACCTACCCTTTCTCTTCTTTGACCGCCCAGATCATTTGGCCCGCCAATGAGAAACTGAGCTACCACCATGCAAGGGCGAGTGCGATATCGTTTTTTCCTGGAGAGACATCATGCTCTGTAAAAAATGTTCGATGCAAGCAGTTGTACAAATGAGGAAATACATGTTTGCTCAACATAATGGTTGTGTCAAAAAAGAAAAATATGTTTGGTCAATGATTGCATGATTTTCATACTGAACTACAAAGTGTTCACCAAACTTTTAGCGTCGCACAAAAAAAATTATGTTGGCCGAGCAAGAGGGACCAGTCACGACATTGTTTGGTGAGTGCTTCAAAGATATCTCCCCGTCGGTAATCAGCAAATTTAGGGTAAGCATATATCTATTGTCGATTGTATCTATTTTCAACAAAGTTTGAAATATATATATTGTCAGTACCTGCAGCGATAAGCAGTGCTGGCAAATCACATTTTTTACTATTAGCCTTAGCTAGCATTCCTAAACTGGCGCATGGTTAACGTTGGCCCTAACGGTTAACGCTAGGTAGTTGTGCCTTCGTGTTAGCAGCTATACTCTAAAGCCTCCTTTTGCAAGAGTGCAATAAGATTTCAGTCCGAAAAATGACCAGTATTGCTAGGAAACATGAAATCTAATAGCTGCTACTGGAGTTTTAAGCCTTTTAATACATTTATACTAAATCAATTTGCCTTACCAAACCTCCTGTACCCAGCTACAGTATACTAGAAGAGGCATGATGGCTAGTGCGCCATTGTAAGGTTTAAAAATGCCCTAAAAAAATACCCAAGCATGGTTTAATATGGTTGTTCTCTTCACATAATTATGAGTTATTGATGCATTTGTCTTTGTTTGTATTTCAGGTATTTTTTTTCAGGCTTAAAATCAAATGCAGTGCCGCTATGTACATTTTTTTAAATCAGAAGACATCCTGCTTAAGCACTACAGGCTTCATCACTGGCAAGCCGGTAAAGGTTCTTTTCCCTGCATTCATCCAGACTTTACAACAACAGGGGCTTTAAAAACCAATTTATGGAGAGCACATCCTAAGATAGAAAGGTTTATCTCTGCATGCTCTGACCATGCCAGTTAGGGTTACGATATCTGAGTTTATGCTGATATTTGATTTAAATGAAAATAAATAAAATGTACTTGATCAGAGCATATAGTGTGTAATGATGTAACTGTAAAAGTAATTTTGATTGTGTTTTTGTTGAAAACAATATGTGGGGAGCAGTTTATGTCAGAGTAATTGGAAATGTGTTCAACGATATGAGTTTATGCTGATATTTGATTTGTAAATGAAAATAAATCAAATGTACTTGATTAGAGCATAGTGTGTAATTTATTTCAAATAGTGAAAAATATCGTTTTTGGCCAACATTAAATATTTAATTAATGCAACATTTTATTTAAATTTGAGTCTTCTTGTTGGCCCAACAAGCAATGTTTAGTCAACAGAGAATATTTAATTGACACAACATTCTATTTTAAGTTCAGTCTACATGCAGGGGTAGTTAGCATAACTAAAAAAAGTTTGTTTCCGCAACTTAAATTGGGCCAACTTAAAATTTTGGGTGTTTTTTTTTTTTACAATGTGGTGAGCAAACGAATGAAGCATAACAGTTGCTCAGTGCTCGGGTGTACAAATGCAAACAAAAGTCTTTTTTTAATGCCTTCATCCGAGCCTCTGAACAACTAGTATCTCAATTTTATTTTCGCTGGAAATGCGCCGACACAACCTCTCAAAGTTACACTACTGTTTCCTTAACTTGAGCCAATACAAAGTCAGGGCTCTCAAGTTTTGAAGACAGGCAAGAGTGACAATTAATTAATTGCTTTTTACCTGACATCTTTGAAAGGCAGCAATGATTAATGCATCCATGGCCAGGATATAATAATAAAATATGACATTATTGTAAAAGTCAAAGGAATCGGGCCTATTTACATCCCACACTGGGTTCGATCCTGCCACCTCTCACATCCCAATCGCCGCCACTACCAACTACGCCAACGAAAAGCTAGATAACCATTGATGCGGGTGGCCTGTTACTTACCTGACGAGTGAGTTTCACTGATACACACCGGCTACATCTATGAACTACTTGTTCTGAGCAGGTGTCAGTGAACAGGCTGTAAAACTGTTGGTTAAGAGACTCGTGAAAAACAGATGCTAATTATCCGGGAAACAATTTTTTACCGCAGTCAAGTTGTCATTGTTTGTGTCAAACAAGTTGTGAATTTGTTGTAACATTAAAACAGGAGATTATGACAGTGCTCAAAGTGATGCTCGAGCTCCAGCGGTTTGCTTTGTAGGTGAACAAAACTTTCGTAAGACGTAGCAGAATCCCGAAAAATGACAGGATATGCTTTTTTTCCCATTAGTTGTTGCATTAAATCTTACCCAGATACAATGGTGCTATTTTCCAATTGGCTATTGTATAGACCATTTCTTATTTTTGATTGGCTGATAAGTGGCAGGCTTGACTAAGAACGCCAGGGGAGAAGCACTTGACTGCCGGTTCCATAGTGAGAGTTGGGCGGCCAGAGGAATTTTGGTTGGGTGCTGCAGCATATTAAATATATTATTAAAAAAAAAAATTGGCGTGAGAAATACAATGTGTGGCGGGAGGGTGTGACTAAAGAACGAAATGAGTGACTGTCACTCTCAATGCGTCACACTTGAGAGCCCTGCAAAGTTGCCCTTGCTGAACGTCTGAAATTAAATTCTGGATCAGTTCTACTCCTTGGTCCAACTACAAACCTCGGACAAGTAGCGTTAAGTCAACTAACGCGATATCATTTTGTTGCTTACTATATGGTTACCTAGCTTGCTACCCTTAGAATCTGTCTGTAACATTAGCTCTGCAGCTAACAGCTGAAGTACTGTCGCTAATGTAAAGGTAGATAGCATCAAGTATGTGTGTGAATACACATTCTGTAACGCAGTGTTGTACGCTTCGTTGTTATGTGGATAACGTTCTGCTGTTGGTGTTATGGCGCGCACGATATCTGCCTTTCTCCACATTGAAATGACTGAGTGTGCAGCTCTGCAAACCAGGGTTATCAGATGAGAATGGGTAAATTCGAGGCATCTTACAGCAACGGGTCTACGAGCCATACATCCACTGTAAACTAGTGATGTGTAGTTCGTGAACGATTCGTTCATTTTTAACGAATCTTTACAAGGACTCGGGAGTAACGAGTCCTTTCAAAGAGTGATCCGTTCATTTCCCAACTCGGTCTTTCTACGAGTCTTTGGATAATTTTTCACATGACTTGCATAGGCTCTGTAGCTAGAGGAAACAAACGATTTGTTCATTTCCCGACTCGGTCTTTCTAAGAGTCTTCGGATAATTTTTCACGTGACCTGCATTGGCTCTGTACTGGTAGCTATAGGAAACGAACGATTCGTTCATTTCCCGACTCGGTCTTTCACGAGTCTTTGGATAATTTTTCACGTGACCTGCATAGGCGCTGTAGAGGAAACGAACGATTCGTTCATTTCCCGACTCGGTCTTTCTACGAGTCTTTGGATCCCTTTTTCACGTGACCCGCATTGTATTTTTTAGTAGAGGAAAAACAGTTTCCTCATTCCCTTTTGGGTGGCAGCTGTTTTAGTAAGACATGAATGATATTTGCTCAAGTCATCATACTGACTGGTTTTGTTATTTTCACTTTACATTTACACTTGCAGTTTAGTGCAGTGTAATTGTTTGCCGTGATAATTAAATGCTAGTGTGATAATACATGACCAAATCATACAAACTGTCATGATACATTATTTTAATACAGGAATTTTTTTTTAAATAGTATCTGCTGGTGCACATGCACTAACCTACATTAGAATATCATACGTGTTTGCAATGGGCGTATAGCCTCCCCCCCCACTGTTAAAATGAACGAATGACTCGAAAAACGATTCGTTCATTTTACTGAACGAGATTCAAAGAACCGAATCAGTAAAATGAACCGAACTTCCCATCACTACTGTAAACATTGGTGCATGGTGCCGCCTCTCACCTCCTCATTAGCATTTAAGGCTACGGACACAGAAACAGCGCATTCTGAGGAAAGCTCATTGTGGGACTACTCGTAGTGGCTATAATTCTGCACCTTGGCTGAATTTCGGGAAAGAGACTTCAGATACAGTATTAGGGGACCACTAAGGCCTACATAAAAGCATCCAAAAACAGCATTTCATGTGACCTTTAAAAAAACATCAACATCACAAACGTCCACACAGTTAACAGATTTCTGACATTAATCATTCCACAGTCAGTCATCAGAGTGGGAGCAGCCATATTCCTCTAAAACCAGAAGTCACAGACAGGAAGAAGGCAACTGAGATCTATTGACCTAGGCTGTTTATCAATCCACGTTTTTTTCCGTTATTGCAAACTCGTTTGACGTCATCTTTCATTGCCCAAGTACGGTTCCAAACCAAGCCCCCACCCCTCGCCCCTCGGCCTTAAGCAACGGCCCCGGTGGATGTAGGTGGTATTGCATTACTGTTAGGTTTCCGACTCTTCCGGTCGTTTTTATTCTATTAACTCCAGTCAACATTTACAAAACTATCTCCCCCAATAATTTTGGTTGGATTCTCTAACCTGGCTCATACTACTAGCTTTTTCATAGAATAATTTTTCCTGATTTTTGCTAAATTTGAAACCAATCCGAAATGGGTAAACTAGCACCCCATTCATTTGCCTACGTCAATAAAAGTTGCCTGCAAATGTGCTCGCGGATACTAACAGGGCACGAGCACAAAAGAACACATTGGCCGATAGCCGATTTACATTGAGCTGAATGAGCCATAGACTTATATTGAATGAGCACAGGGAGAAATAGCTTGAGTTGCCTACCTTGTTGTAGCAAGTTTAGAAAATCGTTGTCACACATACACGAAATGTTGTTAATATAGTTTATTCCCGTTATTTTAAAACAGATTTGATTTTTCGTCAAATCGTTCATGACATGATGGCAAATACATTATGCTAAGCGCGAGCATAGATTGTTGACATGTATCTGGAGCAAAGACGAAGATTAATACTTAAACTGTTAACCACAATAGGAAATGATATATATTTAAATAATATTGCCTTATTGTCTTGCCTTCAGAAGCTTTTGTTAAACACACCCATTATTCTTTTTTTGATCGTGTCATCAAGCCAGACTGCTTTTGTGGGACAATGAAGGTCCTCAGTGACTATGTTTCACCGTCTTGTAGCCTATACGGTTCTATGAATATGCCCCTTTAAAAGGCAAATGTTCAATAAGGTATATTTTAGACACACTTCTCAAGCTTTTATTTATTACATTATTAACACGTCTTGTTAGATCACGTTATATCCATCAATAGACGTTTGGTTTTCGAGGTTGAACATATAAAACAGGTCACATTTCGAAACTGATGTGAAATTGAAGGCAGTAGTGTGAATTTCGTGGCATTTCGTTTGAATATAAAGTTGACAGTAAGCTATGGTAAGTCTGCATTATGGAAGATTTCGGTTACCAAAATAGCTATTAAGCTTTCTATGCCTGGCGAGAACAACGACGGAACTGTGCATGTTAACAGTTTATTTAATCCGATACAATGCGTTGGAAATCATACTCGTATCATGAAGAAAAAAGCAACATGTGATGAGTTTCATCTAGAACAGCCCAATATTTAGCCCTATAGCCTATTTCTAAAAAACAAGTGAAAGGAATACTATACAATGACAGAATACATTTCCGTTAAGTTTGCATCATGTGTCTGATTCTTATCGGACTTGTACCCCATTTTGCCCATAGATTCTGCAACTGCAATGCCTTAGCTCACACGCTCGTAACCATATAAATCTATGCTTGCGACTGGTTGTCGCAAAGTATGACATGTACAGCTAGTTGCAACCGTGCACGAGGTCTCGGAGCTGGGGAAAAAAAGAGCCACCGTTTAAAGCTAAACCGGAAGACACGGAAGTGGAAAGATGGCCGCGTCCAGTCTCGCGCTCTCGCTTGCCTCACTGCGCCACTGAGCACTTTTCATAGAAATGAATGGGGACGCCATCTTGGAAGACAGTCCACCAAGAAGTCACCAAGTCACCAAGAATGTCACCAAGAATGCCAAAAATACCCGTAAATGTTCTTGATCCGCCCCTTTTATCGAGGATGCATCGGATGGTGACTCGGTCAGCGAGAACGCAACTGATTCCCCAGAAGTCATTGCAAGAACACGCGCATCTCAAATCATTCCCCCTCCTCGCGATCTTGCAAGACCGTTCTCGCAAGACGCTTGGCAAGAGGCCAATCGTTTTTCTCAATAACGCAAGTGCTTTTTAATCGTTCTTCAGATTGATAAACAGCAGTGGCGGAACCAGACTTTTATATTTGGGTGGCCAAGGGGTGGCCAGGGCCACTTCAGGGGGTCCACGGATAAAGATTGAAAATGTTAGCCTGGCATATAAGCAGTGTTAATTATTCATATGATTGCTGATGAGAAATATAAATTAAAATTCACTTAAACCTGAGTTCTTCAGGGTGGCCTAGTATGGTCCACTAGGGTCACTTTAATCAAATTATACATTAACTATGAATAGACTGTGTCTCTACATCTGAATTGCAACTCGTCTTTTCTTACACACACTGTAGTGTAGGCTACTCACAAACTGGGGAGCTTTGGTCACTCTGTTTTCAACAATACACTGTATAATCTGGGTCTAACCAGGTTAGATCCTTCTTTTACATTAAAACATAACTTGTAGTGTATACTCACACAAAAAATGCCACAGCCATCAAAACAAGAACACTCATGAATCAACAACCAACATTTTAAAGTGAGGCTTTATGTGGGGAAAAACTTTTGTGTAGGCTTACATGTGTGGCCTACACAGGCTAAACTTGGCGTGACTGACTAGTATGCTGCTCTGAGGTCTGAGATCCTGTTTGCTCAGCTTTTTGAAGAAGTCTGCTATCTCACCCTTTCTTTTAATGTTTGAAGTGAACAACAAAAATAACATGTAGGCTTACACATCCAATTATCCACATTTGAGTCCAATCTCAATCTTAAACATATTCCCATTATTATCTTCAATCAACTACTAGATCATGGCTAGCCTTACACTGAAATACGTATTTCGAACAGGCATTATACAATAGCAAACAAACGTTACAAACATATTTTGTAACGTTAGTAAATTGATAAGGCATCTCATTAAAGAATCTTAGTACAAGTACAAAAATAGTGTCGAGTAGCGACCCACACCGAAAGACGTGTGTTATGTTAGGCTGTTGGTTGGTTGTTTACCAGTAGTGTTAGCAGGGCCCGACATGCCAATCAGCCTGCTGTCTGCTAATCATGGGAATGCCCAGAATGTTTGGACGCTGGGAATCCTGGTGGTTGGAGAACGGGTATGGAGGGGGGTTGGGCAGGGGGGTTGGGGCATTCGAAATCAAGACCAGGTTTAGCGTCTGTTCTTTCTATTACGTCTGGGTTTCACAAGAGACGGTCACAATTGTTTCGTGGGCTACCTTTCTTTTATTTAGCGTGGGCTAGGGCCAAACAGCGGTTTGGCTTACTGTGCCTGTGTACCGTGTGGTTAATAAACGTCAATCGGGAACTTCATCTTATGCCTGGACGATTGTTCCTTTCTGACCTAGTTATGTCATTACAATAGATTTCAAATGGCTAAATGATACTGTGTTGTTTAAAAGTGTGCTATATAAATAAAAATGGAAAAAAACGAAATTGAATCAACTACACCACAGCAGGAACTTCGCTGCTAGGCCTTAGGTTCATTTCTCTTATCTGAATCTGTTATGGAACCAAATTGCCAATGTGCATCTTTTTCTATGGCTCTGCGGCCCAGCAACTCTACTTTCACAACATTTTGTTCAGGAAGCCTCGACCCCAATGCTAAACCTTAAAACGATAACTGTATGATGCTCTTGTTTTCCATCGCTGGCGCTGTATCAGACGCTGGCATAGTGATTTGTGACTGACTGGTGAACTGTGATCAAGAACTATCCTCGATTTAAAAAATGCACTGCCAGATGTCAAAAGAAACGCTTCTTTTAACAAGATAAAATTAATGTCAATCAGCATCCAGTTGCCAGGGATAGCGAATTACATTTTGGGGTGGCACCTGGGGTGGCCAGTCCGATATCAGGGGGGTCCAGTGCCACCCCGGCCACCCCTTTGGCTCCGCGACTGATAAACAGTCGTAGAAATCCTATGTGCCTCGGTCAACAGAGCAGTCACCTGAAAGGTTGACATTTAATTTATTGCGTGCCTGCACGAGATAAGTGGAAATCACATTGTCACTTTGAATTCCATCAAGTCCAGTCAATGGGCCAAGGAAAGAGGGGAAACATTTGGGAGGGTTTTTACTATGTAAGTTAAACAGTTTTTATATCAGCAATCAATTATTGTCACAAGCCAGACAGACATGCAACAGCTGAAATGAATGAGCTCAACGATATCATTGTTTCTTTCACCTTGGTTTTTCTGACAGCTGTCCTACTCAGAAATGTATCCAGAACCTCAGCCACAAGGTCATCTGAGGTGTGTAGTGTTGATTGTACACCACAGGTAAGTCAGAGGTAACCTTCCCTCCCTCCAGGGGGCAGTCAAGGTACCTGACACAGGAATTTAGTACTATTGCTGAGGGTAGTTAGCCTGACGTTGTCATACTCATAATTCTAGTCAGAATATGAGTCTGAAAACTCTCCGTTGGGCTGTGACTACGGGGCGTGTTTCAACCGAACTCGTAAAACAAATGCCTCTTCGCTCAATTGGATAAACCTACAACCAATCAGAGCAACGTAATATGTTGTTTGTTGAAAACGAATTCAACCCAAGCGCTCTTTCGTGACGTTGTTGATTACGTTACTGTTGATCATCTGTCCATCATCGTATAAAGCCCGCCTTGGCAATTTCATTGGTACGCCCAGATTCTGTTTTTCTGTAGTTGTTCCCCAATACGAGACCCTCCAGACCCAACTTCCCGACCAATTTTTTTGTGGGCGGGGAGAAGTTGGGCTGGCAGCCAGGCTAGAGGGTAGTAGGGTGACAGCTTTGAATTTAAACACAATTAAAAGTGTTTCAGTTATTAGTAAAACAAATTCAGATATGGTCAATTAGAGTCTTATGACAAGCCTCACTGTCTGTGAAGAGGTGATGTTTAGTATAACCTAAAGGTTTAGAGAAAGAGTCAACAGAGGGTTTAATGTTTGTACATACTTTTGTCTAAAGAGTCCTTCTATCCATGGAATTCAGTCAAAAAATCTTAATTTTAGTCATTTGAATCACCATTTGATAATGCTTTTCTGTGAAGCAGCAACTATATGTATACTATCAGGCTATCAAGTAACTTGTGCACTTTTGTGTGACTCATTTTCATTTTGGTCTGTGAGGCAAAGAGCCCACAACTCCCTCAACATGGCCCTGAGTGTGTTCATGTGTCTGCCATGTCTGTATGGGGTGTTCTGTGGTTGGAAAATCCAGTTATGAAGACACATCACAAGGACTGTGGTAGTTTGACAGTGGTGCAGTCTCCTCATTTCCATATCCATTACATCCTGAAAGAGATGTGTGGCCTTTCATTTAAGTTGATTTCAGTTTATTCTCAACTTCCTTTTACTCTCAAATGACATTTTTTATTGAAATAGCAAGGCAGATGTCCCTGACCCTATCCATAACTCATGAGTTTGGTTATGATTCATGGTCAGTGAGTGCATGAATGCGTGTGTCGTTTGCACTTTCCTTTCCCCCACCCTGTTTCACAGACCAGTTGTGCATATTTTTGTACCATAGACAGACTGTATGGTCATCTGTCTTTTTTTGAGTCATCTCTTCTACTAACTGTTTGTGTGGCTTTGTGCTGTGAAACAGTGTGAGGTCAGATTAACAAGTAATAGGCCTGGTGGCAGGCTGAATGACAGCATTAACCAGAGCACAATGGGACCGTGGGACTAAGCCCTTTTCCAACTTGTCTGACAGGCAGGGAGGGACTGATGTCACCCTCTGACTCAGGGCACTGCTGTCACAGGCACCACCACTGTCATCCTGCTGTCCAGACTCCATCAGCGGACCACAAAGATTGCTTGGGATTTAGTTCT
This sequence comes from Hypomesus transpacificus, assembly GCF_021917145.1. NCBI lineage: Eukaryota > Metazoa > Chordata > Actinopteri > Osmeriformes > Osmeridae > Hypomesus > Hypomesus transpacificus. Next base: position 3,154,042 of record NC_061065.1, on the reverse strand, counting down.
GTCTCTCTCTCTCTCTGTTTTCTCTTACACTCACTCGCTAACCCCAGTGTTTCCCACACATAGACTAATTTGTGGCGGTGCGCCACAGAATCAACACCGGCCGCCACACATTGCGTTTCGTAAACATTTTTTTTTTTCGCTATTTAGGTAAAAACACGCAGCGTATTCGTTCAGCTGCATTTCCTTTCCCTGCTCTCCCTCCGTCTCTTTCACGCACGCGTCTTTCTCACATACACACACAGTCACTACGTCAGCACACGTTAGCAACGATGCATACGCCGTTCTAGTGAGACCGACAGCTACATCAGCGAGCCTTCAGCATTAGTGCCGTAGCTAAAGGTCTAGGAAAGTTGAGGCTACTTTTCGCTAGGTACCGACGGACATGTCTTAATCGAAGGTTCCCCTTCGTTGTTTTGGTGAGAAGTTTCAAGAGCTAGCTACTTACCCGGCGTCATGGAGCCGACCAGTTAAATAGTTATTTAGCACCCTGTATGCAGCGTCGCTACCTGCATATGCAGAAATTATTTGTTTGTTGTTGTTGATTGATTTTGTGAATTATTTCGACCCCCCCCCCGGTCTGACATGAAACAACACCCCCCCCCCCCCCCCCCCCCCGCCACATATAGCTTTCTAATCTGTGGGAAACACTGAACCCTCTTCTCTCCTTTGTTCTCTACACTTCTCTCTCTTTCTCTCTCACTCTTTTTCTTCTACTCACTCTTTTTTTTCATCCCATACCATCAATTGCACTGTCATCAGGTTGGCGACATAGTGCCACTTGTTTAAAAGGGAAAATGAATAGAATGGGGTGACCTCACCTAGTTAGTCAGTAGCCAAGCACAGTTAAGTCAAGTCATGCTCAGAGAAGTGGAACAGTAATAACAAGAATAGAAATGTGTTTTGTCATCTGATCAGCTCTTGATGTGTTATATAATTATTTGCTGGCCTTCTTGATAGTTGGTTATGTTGTATAGCAACCCTTCCCATTGTAACAGTGTAATATACCAATTGACTGTTGTACTGTTGCACTACATGTTGCCAAAGTTGAGATAATACTAAACAAATATGATTGTTTCTACATCCCTATCATACAGTTGAAATTGTTAAAGAATAAACAATTATCTGTTACAGTATGAAATATTGTACAGATGCCTGCTCAAATACTTACTCAACTAAAAGGAGGATGTGTGTGTGTGTGTTCAGGGACAGACCCCCACGTCTCAGCTGAGGAAAAGGGGCACAGGTCAGGAGACGTATGTGGATACATATTTTTCATGTGCACTGCTCTGACGTCTAGCCAGAGGCCTGTTCCATAAAGCGAGTTTACCGAATAAGCCAGACTTATGTCAGTTAGTCGGACTCATTTCTAGTTCTTTCGGTTCCATAAAGCTAGCTCAACGTAGGTTGAACTCGGTTACTCTGGCAACTTAGGCTGCAAAACTGGTCTGGTCCGGGGCAGGCTAACTGTCAGGCTTAGCGTGACTTGGTGCTTAACCAGACCTTCCTGTAACACTGACCCAACGGGAAAACGATGATTTACCACGGATATTCTCATTTTCATGTTCAGCATTGATAGAAAATCAACTTAGCCTACAACTTAACTTAGAAAATCAACTTACGCTACAACATTTATCCTAATGCATTAAACGATGATGAACAATGATGTGATAGCCTACACGCCACGTTACGTAGCCTAGTGATTTCAAATGTTTAGGCATCAGGCTATCACAATCTAAATGATCTGATTATAATTATCATAGCTATATAGTTGTTAACAGTAGTCTACAATTGCAAAACAAACCTAAATCCATAGGCTACATCCTCCATTTTCCCCGACACAACCATGTTAAAAAGTTAGACTACTGGGTTACGTATTGATTGATAGTAGGCTATTTATTTAAAACAATGTCAAAAAAAGTAAATGTAACTTGTGTTTAGAGGGCGTCTGTTTTTTAATCAACGAAGTAGCCTAAAGGTCCAAAAAAGGACCTACGTATCCTATCGTTCCCGTCAATCATGGCGTCGTTTTATTTTGATGAAGCGGTGGATGAGGGAGCTGTCATAGTACACGTCTTAAAGGGAACGTTCTTTCTGGAAGAAGTCACGTGGCCGTGTGCATTGCTTTTGCCGTGGTGGATTGTATGATCCATGTTTTACCTCTCGGGCTGCTTAAGAATAGGGTGCACGCGCAATTAGCTTGACTACTTAAATCCGACTTGAATTAGTAGGACTGTGTGATCTGAAATTGGCCTTTATGGAACCGCTTTAGCCCCGCTTGACATGTTAAGCTAATTCAAGTCTGGTTTGGGACTTTAAGTCCAACTTATTTGAGCGGCCTTTATGGAACAGGCCCATAAGCGGTTCCATAAAGGCCAATTTCAGCTCACGCAGTCCTACTAATTCAAGTCAGATTTATGTAGTCAAGCTAATTGCGCGTGCACCCTATTTTTTAACAGCCCGAGAGGTAAAACATGGATCATACAATCCACCACGGCAAAAGCAATGCACACGGCCACATGACTTCTTCCAGAAAGAACGTCCCCTTTAAATCGTGTACAATGACAGCTTCTTCATCCACCGCTTCAATCAAAGTAAAATGACACGCCATGATGGACGTCATGAACGATAAGACCTTCGTTGATTAATTACCCTCTAAACTAATCTAAATTGACTTTTTTGACATTGTTTAAAATAAATAGCCTACTATTAATTAAAACATTATCCAGTAGCCTAGTGCTAACTTTTTAACATGGGTTTTGTGTCGGGGAAATGGAGGGCGGATTTAGGTTTGTTTTGCAATTGTAGGCTACTGTTAACAATTATATTGCTATGATAATTATACTCTGATAATTTATATTGAGATGTAGGCCTATGCCTGATGCCTAAACATTTGAAATCACAAACTAACATCCATACATTTAACGGCTATGGTGCGTAGCCTATCAAAGCATTGTTCATCAATGTTTAATGCATTAGGCTAAATGTTGTAGCCTATGTAGGCTATTTACGTAGATTTTCTATCAATGTTGAACTGATGAGAATAAGAAAATGAGAATATACGTGGTAAATCATTGTCTTCCCGTTGGGTCAGTGTTACAGGGACGTCTGGTTAAGCACCAAGTCACGCTAAGCCTGACAGTTAGTCTGACCCTGACCAGACTAGTTTCGTAGCCTAAGTTGCCATGGTAACCGAGTTCGAACTACGTTGAGCTAGCTTTATGGAACCGAATTAACAAGAAATGAGTCTGACTAACTGACATAAGTCTGGCTTATTCGGTAAACTCGCTTTATGGAACAGGCCTCTGGTGCAATGTGTGTGATTGTTGTCCATGACCTTATGGATCTATCTCATAAGTCCAGATCCATTTGAACAGCATGGAGAATGCTCTCCACAGAGTATGCATGAAATGAACTGCGTCCCATGACGGAGGGTCCAGTACCTCAAAAATCTGCCCAGTGCTAAACCCCTCCAGGACAGTGTGTTTCTTTTTATTATTAACAAAATAATATTTGGCAGTTGCTAAGTGACTGTGATAGGGCTAAAGGAAATGCCTGGTTGAATGAATAATACTGAGCACAAACTGGGCTTGTTATGAATACAGGGATAAGGCTGCTAAGGCTGGATGTAAACCAGGCCTTTAGTCAAGAATCTGTCAGACACCGGTCTCTGCTTACAGTCAAGGCAAACAACAGACTTTCAATGTAAACAACAAATCTATTCTCTGTAAAGTATTGTAAAACAAAAATCATAACATAACAAAATCAATTTTGCCATTAAAGTAGTGATATCGCATGTTGAAATAAAATGGGTTGCAGCAAGGGATTCCTTAACTCATCCCATTGTCTCTTGATCAATTTCATCCCAGTCTGTAAAATAACCCAGTGTAGCAAAGTAACACAGACTCAAATTTGATGAAAACACAGTAATGCTACATAGTTATGGGGGCGCAGGTCGACAGACTGTTGAATCTCTGGCACAGCCTCTCCTTCCAATCACTGGACATGTTGCTTTTCAAGCTGTTGAGTGCAGTATGCCCATCTGTGCCATTTTCTCTGAGAAAGCAGCAGCATCATCTTATCATCTCATAAATATACAGCATTGCTAAGGAAAATTGTTTAAACTTGTAATTAATGGCCATATGGACCATAAAATATGTTATAGGTTCATATTTTAACAGTGTATTTATGTTTAATATCTTTGTAGCATTAGGATAGTGAAAGTAAAACAAAATGTACAAGTGTATAAAAAATGAAAAAGCCAGAAAAGGTAGTAGCATTGACACATTTTGTGTTTTGCAAAGTTTGCTAGTTCAGTATTTGTAGATAATACTTTCACATGTTTCTATGGTATACTGGAAAACATTAATACACATTTAATATGTTTTAAAGGCTTTTATTGGCAAAATGTAAAAACAAATATTTAGTCCCCCCTTTTATATCAATCTATCTGCTTTTATAATCCAATCTGAATAATAAAGTGATTTCACCTGACTAGAACTTGTTCATACTTTCCTATATGATGATGAAAGGACTTAATGAAATGACGTTAGCTGGTCATTTTATGCTAGGGCCAAAAAACTGTGAAATTTGTTTTTTTGTGATATAGTCATTTTTGGGGGGCCAGTGAAGGTTTTATTAAAATCCATCTGATCACTCTGCACAATAATAGAGAAACAATGTGAATCAACACCACGGCAATTGAAGCAGAACAAAAAAATGGTCACTGCCAGTTCTTTAAGCCATAACTGTACATACAAGTATCATGTAACTCGAACATGGTCTACTGGGTTTACTTTTAACGGATGTATGTGTTCTCTGTGAGTACAACCTGTATCTAGGGTTACATCAGTTTATAAATTCATCTTGTACTGGTCTGAATGTGACTGCCTACGTTGTTTCTCCGCCTACTTGTGAGTGAACACAGGAAGTGGTTTGGGTCTTCCTGTTGCTTTAGGGCTGACAAATATCACAGTGTGAACTGTCACATTTTCCACACAGAGTAAGAAAAAAACACATCTCCTTATTTGAATTTCAGTTTATCTTAATAAGAATTAATTTGGCATTCTAGTCCCAAGTACCTAAGTAAAAGGATCAGTCAGTTGTTGTGACAGCAGCATTCTAGAGATGAACAAGAAAAAAAACTATTCTATTACAGTAACATACTTCATCATTCTTTGTCTTAGTCCAATACTGGCAACTCCCTCCACAGGCATTACTAGTTCTTTGACAACAGTGAACCAATACTTTCCTTCCAGAGTGCTACCAGGCTATACCAGTTAAGTTTACATAAGTGAACTAGATATCATGTAGACATTGTTTTGGGTAAAGACAAAGCTACTATATTGAGACTTTCAGATGTAGTTGTATTGTTGAATGTGAAATTTTGTTGACCATTTCATGATCACAGTGGGTTTATAGTACTGAGCTCAACTATCAGAATCAGGTTTTTTCGCCAAGTAAGTGTACACAAACAAGGATGCCAAACTAGCCATGCTTTGAGCACAAACCTAACTTTGATGAGCGACAAATCTACGAGTTGTGTTCACATTATTGATAAGTGCTGCTGCTGTATTCAATCAACGGTTGAGTACTTATCGGTTGAGTACTTACTTACTTTGAATGTTATGTAAATGTGATCATGCTATTTCCCTTTTATTATGGCCCACCCATCAACTTTTATCAGTTTGAGTTAAAAAACAACAACACCCAAACCATAGTCAGTTTGGAATATTATGTTGAAAAGGGCTCTCTGCACAGATGCTAAGAATAGAAGCAATTTTGAATGCCCTGCATTGTTCACGGCTGCCAATGGATATTTATAGCCAGCTCAGATGTTACTCTGGCTTTGGTGTTGGGAGACCCTTACACCATGACATGTGTCATGACATGTGGGGGCCATGCTGTCAGCCAAGTTGGCACTTTCTATGTGGGGCTGCTGCCAAAGATCGCTACTTGCCTTTCATAATGTTACCTCACATTTTTACACAGTTCAGGAGTCGTGTCTGTTGTATTAAGTGGGGTTGTGCCTCTTGTCTGATCCCCACTGGCATGAGCAGTCAACTTTGCGAAGTTCTAACTGTGAATGTTTGATGTTATTATGGATCATTTTCACTTAGTTTACTAAATTGTAAATGTTGAACTGTTTGTCCAAATACGTACGAGTGTGCGTTTGTGTGTGAGTGAGAGAATGTGTGAGAGCGTGTTTTAGACTATATATGTTACACCTCAGTGTCCAAAGCCGTGCATCCTATCAATCAAGCTGAATCAATCAGTAGTGTGGCTCCAACGTCGACTTTGCTCTTCCCCTATACGCCAGAGAGCCATTTGATTGGTTGCCAATGACATCACCCCTGCCTAGTAGGACATGGGACTATGAGCATTGTTCATTCGACAGTCCTAGCATCGGAAAGCTGATTTAACAGCCGGCGAACACCCTCCGCCCACTGTTGGGTTGGCTTTCACGATATATAACGTGTTAATTTAATATTAATGAAGTCGTTTATTGGCTTATACCCGCGTCAATCTTAGAGTGCGACTTCAGTAGGTTGGCTGACCCCCGTGTATATTATTACAGAGGACCAGGGTAAAAGTAAAAATGTTGCGTACCCACGGCACTGGGACAGGCTGAATGGTGTCAACATTTTCTGTGAGCGCAAATAATATACGTCTACATTAAATCGGAGCGCACAAGATATTACTTTAAAAAATGTGAGTAAACTTTAGTGATCTTAAGGGTGTGGGTCAATATTGTCTAGCCTTCAACTTGAGAAAATTGAACGGTTATAGCTCTACTGACGAATGCAACATGAAAAGGCATCGTTATCTAAATTCACGTGATGGAGCATGGGCTACCGCAAATATTGTTACAAATACTGAAATACAGAAATATAATGTAGCAGATTGCATGCAGTCAGTCAATCGGTGTTATTTTCTGAATAAATGTTGGTTTACATACGTGAAGTTTGAATTTGGTTACAGCAATGACAGTGTTATAGGCATCCTATCACATTTTTTAAATAATATTTAGTTAAATAATTGCTGTGTTTAAAGTGAATAATTGTATTAATACGATTCAGTCAATGTGCATCGAATAAGCTACCCATATCACATTCCCAGCACGTCCTCATGCCGCTTTCTTGAATGAATTGATCTTGAAGGATTTCCCCTGTCCTTACTGTAGCCAGCATCTAAAATTGTTGGGAATAATGCACTATGGTCAGGCTCCGCGATTTTGAGTGTCTGTCTTTAATGTGTGAGGACATGGCTTATTAAAACGTTTGAGGGAAATCAGCTTCTCTCAACCCATGACTGTTCCAGATGTGATGTGAAGGGAGAGACCAAACTGCGGCGTAAGATGCCTTGATGCAGTATTTTGTCACACCGATACTATAACCTTTGTTCAACAATAGCGTAAATCCTACTGTTTGCCAAATAGGCAAACTGCATTACTATGCTGGAAAATAAATTTCCCACATGATGCTTTCATAGATGGTGTAGATTTTACATTTATGGTAAGGCCCATCTTTTGACTGTTCAAATGGTAGTGTACATATGTGCAGAATATCCTCAAGACACTTCCTGTTTATGTGTTACCAAACTATTCAAATTACTGTCTTCAGTATGTTGCTGATACTTGCTTGCTATTAAGGGTTTACTATTTTGCAGGATGTTTAAACAGATAAGAATGTTTTCATTCAGGAGCAATGTCATCCAAGCCAATCATTTAGTCTTCAATCAATCTCCAAACGACTTGATATTGTGTAGGAACAATTAAGATTGACTGTTACTTTGTATGACAGCAAATAAATGGTCCAGTGCCCTCTTCAGTGGATATATTCTGGCACTGCTACTCTGTGCACCCTTAGCCCTGACGGAATCTTCTTCTGGATCTTTCTTCTCCTCCTGTAGACGCAGGCTTGTTGAGTTCTCAGTAGACGTCAGCTCTCAGCCTCCCCATGCCTCCATCTCCTCTCGACGACAGAATTGTGGTGGCGCTGCCAAGGCCGATCCGACCTCAGGAACTTCGACTGCGCCTGGACACCAGCTATTTGGACTCTGTTACCTCCAACGGCAAAACGGTCATCAGCGCCACTGTGGTGAAGATCCAGGCGACCAACCTCACGTATATGCCCTCATCCAACGGCTCCACGCGCTCCTTGTCGTGTGGATGCAGCAGTGGCAGCTGCTGCTCGGTGAGCACCTACGAGAAGGACGCCCACAGCCTGAGCCAGGTGAGCGCCAGCAGCCCCAACCTCAGCTATGCTGGGGCCTCCATCCCTATGGTCAGCAACCATGAGACTCTGACCAGCCACAGCCACAGCCCGGGCCAGCCCAAGGCCTCCCCCGTCCGGGTCATCCACCCTTATGAGCTGGCCAGGCGCATGGCCCGCTGCCCCATGGGCCACCCCGTGGGGCCCTTGCCGGTCATCATCGACTGCAGGCCCTTCATGGAGTACAACAAGAGCCACATCCAGGGGGCCGTTCACATCAACTGCTCAGACAAGATCAGCCGGCGAAGGCTGCAGCAGGGCAAAATCACCATGCTGGACCTTATCTCCTGCCGCCAAGGCAAGGACTCTTACAAGGGCATTTTCTCCAAAGAGATCGTGGTTTACGATGACAACACCATGGACCCCTCCAGGGTGACCCCCTCCCAGCCCCTACACGTGGTTCTGGAGTCACTAAAGAGGGAGGGCAAGGATCCCATCGTTCTCAAAGGTAGGACATTCTTAGTGGAACTTGACGGTAGAAACACCAGGACTGCTTGGCGGGTTAAGGAGAGAGGGTGTTGTATACGAAGCCATGGGGATATTATAATTAGGAGCTACATTTCTGAGACTTCTGTTTTGGGCCTGAGGGGAAAGATAGAGAGATTTGTTTACAAAACTGCAAGGTCTGTCAGTCCCGATACTTTTCAAGGGCTATTTAACCCGTTTCCATGGTGTATTGACGGGTTTGCAGATTTGCAAAGTAATTTGTTTAAGCTCTCCCATTTCTATCTTCTGAGAAAAATCCACATGGTTGCTTTAGGGTAGCTTTAGAGACTTGTTTTGCTCTGTGTTGTAAACTTATATTGTCAACTCATAGTCATTACACAGTAAATCATTGTGTGAAACCTTGCTACTGTATATGATTATATCTATAGATATCAGTAAAACTACAAAAGCTGATCCTTCCCAAGAGAATAGTCACTCCCTACAGTGTTTTGGACAATCCAATCAATACAAAGTTTACTATTTTTCAGTGTAGCAAGACACAAATGAGCGCACTTGAGCACACAAAAACACACATGCACGATTCACACACACACACACACAAACACACACGTTTAGCAAAGATGGGGAAGCAGCTGTCGGTAAATATGGAGTCCTGTTGAGGCAGCAGCTCCTGGGTCTATGCCCTTTTTATATCTACTGTGTGTGTGTCTGTGTGTGTGTGTGTGTCTGTGAAGCTGGGGCTGTCGACTGAGTTTGGGGCTGGGACAGGGACTTTTGTCTACCTTTAGTCTGCCTCTCTTGCAAGGAGATCACAGCACCTTGATACTATCCTCTATCCTCCCACGCCTCTCTCTTCTCCACTCCTCTCCTTCTCTCTCTTCCCCCTCTAGTGCTTTGATGGAAGATACTTATCTGAACACCCTCTGTCTCTGTCTATGAATGTAGAGGATAACACGGAGCGGTTTATGCGACAGTCTTGTTTTTTTTCCTGATTTAATTCCCCTAAAATGGAAGTATTCAGCTCCTGCTTGAATCCATTCTTAATTTCATCAAGCCTGTATCTCGCTTGTATGTTTGACTGTCAGTAACACTGCTGACACTGTGTAGATGGAGGAAAGCATGTGAAGTTAAGACCCATCGACTTATGGGTTACCAACGTGTAATTTATCGGCAGACACAGTTTTGATTATTGGTCTGAAACATCAGTATTATGTTTAGCATAAACTGTCTCCTGTTAATTTGAGTTTATAAGCTACATTTTATTTTTTTAATGTTGCGTCAAAGCAAACACATTTATTACAGATTGTTATACATTTTCAGGTTTGATGATTGCTCTCTACTTTACATACACATAAAAACAATAACATGTGCTATTATTGGTAAAACATAGGAATAACTTAAATATTAAATACATATTTACAAATGAAGGACATTACGTAACAGTAACAGGGTTGACTGATTGTGTAGTGCAAAATATAAATGTATTCATGCCAACCTGGTTACTCCACTGTCCCTGTGGAAAAGTAACAGGCTTGGCGATTACATGGTTGACGATAGCAGGGTTGACAGGAACAGGGTTGATTTAGGGTGACAGGGATGACATGGGATCTTCCCCTTGTGTTTAACAATGTAAAACATTAGAAAACATTGTGTAGAAAGGCAGTGTGTGTACCATGGTCTTCATACTAGGCCAACAATGTCATTTCATTAGCATCTTACTACTTGAGGAACAGTACAACTATTTTATTGGAGAGTTTAACCAGAGTAGAAGATAAGAAACTGAAGAACACTGACAAATAGCTTTTTTACATGTTACAATCATTTATAAAAATTAAAAATTAAACTTTGATCAGTAAAAAGACAGTGTGCACTTTATAACAAAGTTAAGATTTTATAAACATTGGATTTTTATACGTTTTATTCTTAATGAGACATGCTAGATACTATTAAAAAAAACATGAATAGAATCACATATGAACAACTTGTAAGTTTAGTTTAATGTTACCTAAAAAGCTTTTTTTTTTTTCTGTTAAAACACAAATTGTCATCTTTTTTGTGGAATGACCCAAACATGTTTGATGGTACATGTAGTAAATAACATATGCAATACACAAATAACAACTGAGTGTTATATGTTCAATAATGATATATCTACAATGGTATCTCTATAATAATATATAATAACTAGAGAGGGTACCATTTCTGGGGAAATTGTGAGGTGTGCTTGCGTCCATTGCAGCTGGGGCAGTTTTCTTAGTTTTTTACTGTATCCCTCCTAACCAACTGTTTAAACTAATATCAAACATCCAAACACCACAAGATTTTCAACTGATATGTTTGTATATTTGAAAAAAAGGATGCGTACTTACTATCGAAGATTGCATAGATTCAAAAGCACACAACATACATTTCTTGCTACTTATTTACCCTTCAAAATGCAAAGCATGAAAGTGTAGAATGAAACAGGGTTCTCTTATTTTTCTTAGTGCAAGAGGTAGGCTAATGGTGATGTGGGAGCCTTATATACAGTGCATCCGGAAAGTATTCACAGCGCTTAAGTTATTCCAAAATGGATTACATTAGTATTTTTTTCAAAATAATTCGACACAAACAATACCCCATAATGAGAAAGTGGCACCTTTGGCAGCAATTACAGCCTCAAATCTTTTTGAGTATGATGCTACAAGTTTGGCACACCTATTTTTGGACAGTTTCTCCCATTTTCTTTGCAGGACCTCTCAAGCTCCATCAGGTTGGATGGGGAGTGTCGGTGCACAGCCATTTTAAGATCTCTCTAAAGATGTTCAATCAGGTTCAATTGTAGGCTGTGGCAAGGCCACTCAAGGACATTTACAGAGTTGTCCCAAAGCCACTTATTTGTTATCTTGATTGTGTGCTTAGTGGCGCTTTTTATTTAATTATTGTGGCCCCCCTCAAGATCGGAGTGCAAAGATTACGTCAATGTTAAAATGATTTGTCGCTTTTCAGAATGGATTCAACAAAAACATTACATATTACAAAAACACATAGAAAGATAAGGCCTTTATTTTTTTATCTCATGGTAGGAAGATAACCATGTCATCAGTTTTATTCTTGGAGTAGTATATCATGCTGAACATGACTCAGAACCATAATGTTGCTGCGTGACATACTGGATCTGAGAACGGTAGCAGTCTCTAGTCCAAGCTTGTCTTAAATTTTGTAACCCAAAGTTTAGTTTTGATTTATGTTTCAGCCACAGGTCTTATCAAAACACTCTATTATTTATGTTAAGTGTGAACCCATTTCTGATGGATAGCTCTGGAAACAAGGGAGCGTGCTGTGTAAATAAATCATTTCTGAGTAGGAACGGGCATTCTGAAAGGGAGAGAGACACTCAACTTTCTTCAATGAGATAGATGCCAATAGTAGTGTCAATAGTCACACTTCACAGATCTCATCAAAATGTACCGGAAGATTATTTTATTTCTCCCCATCGTTCTCTGATAAGAGAACCTGTCTGCCCCCCCAGTGGTGGAACCAACTCTCCACCTCCATCAGAGACACTGACTGTCTCCCCACCTTCAAGAAAAGGCTCAAGACACAATGAATACAACGGTATACGGGAATACAAAGGTACCTAGGAATGATTTGCTGGACCTGATGTTAGTTTCCTCCAGGATCACAATGACTGTTACTTCGAGACTTGTTGCTCTTGTTGGTTAGCTGTAACTGATTTAAAATTCTTGTACTCGCTGTGAAATATTTTTACTGTTGCTTGCTTTTCTACAGGTACACTCTTGCACTATTTTGAGGTTCATGTTGTTTAATTGTAACTTGTTTAACTACATGCTCTTATGGTTCTTCCCTTTGGCACTTATTTTGTTTTTTCACAAGGTATGCTTCATGTTTGGCTACCCGCAATGTTTGGGGCTATCTCAGTGTTATGATCAGTGACCTATGCACTTTTGTAAAGCTCTCTCTTGGAAGTCACTTTGGATAAAAGCGTCTGCTAAATGAATAAATGTAAATGTAAATTTACCAATCGAGTGCCTCCTAAAAGAAAAAATAACATAGCTTTATTCAGAGATACTTTGAATGGTTGAGAATTGGTGTAATACACACATTTGTTGATGTGTTTATTAAGCCAGAAAATGAACTATGTTATCACATTGTTAGGGAATTCTAGCCTGATAAGAGAGAAGCCTTGATTGTTATATTAAGGTGGTGGTGAAAAAGACCACATTATTCATTTAACTCTTGAAAAGTTAATCCCCAAAGGACACGCTTGATTGGTTGTTGATTAACTGTTGTTGTTTTTTAATGACCTTCGCAGAGAACAAAACTAGCTTTTACAGTTAAAACCCTCCACCTAACTGCTAATTTGTTTGTTCACTGGCCTATCAGTGTGGCTGTTTTATGACCTTCTTAAGTTTTATGTTCTTCCGCTTGACAGTTGATCAGTAGATCCCAAACAGTGACCTAGACAGGATTTGAACTTTTGTAACGTGTACAATACATGAACTGATACCCTGGGCCACTGTGTGCCCCCTCACCTCCCCAACACACACCCCACCTCTCCAACCCTCACCTCCCCATCCCTTTCCTCACCTCCCCAATACACACCTCACCACCCCACCTCCCCACCCCTCACCTCCCCACCTAATGATGTAATGGCGACAGGTGCAAAGGTCTCCCAAATGAAGAACTGAAAGTAACTGAAAACATAAGCCTGATCAGTGTTCACACTCACAGTTCTATGGTTTATTTGTCCAGTGAGACTCGTTATCATCCTTATGTTTGCCTGTCTGCGACTACCCTGGAGCTCTCCCTCATCTCTCTCCCTCAGACCGATGAAGGGGGAAGCTCTCCAGACGACAATTTTCCTTGTCTGCTGCACTATTGTGTCCCTGACAAACCCCCACAACAAACAGAAACATTTCAGTTCTAAACATTTGTTTGACTGTTTCCTGTTTCTGATCCTTTTTACCTACCCAGGAGGCCTTAGTTTCTTCAGGCAGAACCACGAGCACCTGTGTGACCACTCGCTGCACCTGCACGAGGGCCTGGACTCCGCCGGGGCCTCCGGCCTCTCGGGGGCACTACCTCACTCCCTGCCCTCCACCCCAGACATCGAGAACGCCCAGCTGACCCCCATCCTGCCATTCCTGTACCTGGGGAACGAACAGGATGCTCAGGACCTCCACCAGCTGCAGCGCTTGAACATCAGCTTCATCCTCAATGTCACCACCCACCTGCCCCTCTACCACTACGACACAGGCCTGTTCAACTACAAGAGGCTGCCCGCCACTGACAGCAACAAGCAGAACCTGCGCCAATACTTTGAGGAGGCGTTTGAATTTATCGGTATGTACCGAGCCTCCACAGTGCTACTGTCACTTGCAAATAAGTGAGGGAATTGGGTTTCCTCCACACGGTATGTGACAAGGTTTGTCATGTCAGTCATTTAAAATATACATTTGAATATACGTTGAGTTAGCAGGGGCTTGAGTGAGGTTGAGGCCTATTCAAACTACTTTATTATTGAACCAAGGCTATGTACAGAACGTTGGCTGCTTTTTGGCGTGTAACTATGGACTTCTCAGGCATACTGTGTTTTAAAGTGAACGCTAGACACACACTTGATTACAAAAACTGCTGTAGACTTCACATTTAATTTGTTTGTTGGATGTGTTAAGTGTTTATATGGTGCGTCTAAGATACCTTTGTTGTTCCCCGGGTATGTGGAGCCCTACGTATATACCTCCTCTTGTGTGTTTGCAGAGGAAGCACAGTGTGCAGGTCAGGCCCTGCTGATCCACTGCCAGGCGGGTGTGTCGCGCTCGGCCACCATCGTCATCGCCTTCCTGATGAAGCACACCTGGATGACCATGACTGACGCGTACAAGTTTGTCAAGACCCGGAGGCCTATCATCTCACCCAACCTCAACTTCATGGGTCAGCTGCTGGAGTTCGAGGAGGACCTCAACAACGGCGTAACGCCTCGCATCCTCACTCCCAAGCTGATGGGGGTGGAGACCATTGTCTAGGCAACCATCCTGCCCACACACACACTTACACACGCACGCAACATACAGTGTAAGAGCTACTGGCTACTTGGTACTAGTCCAGTTTGGAGTGAGAGAGAGAGGCACTTTATTTGAGAATCCCCTCCTGCTCATCTGGGACTGTCTCCGGAGGGCTGGAACCCTAACCCGGGTCACTGACGATAAGAAACAGCAGAATCCCTGCTACTCCCAACTGGCTGCTGTCCCAGAAGAGCAGACGTGTTCGACAGAGGAGTGGTCAGTGGGAAGCTGTCCATGCATGATCGATGAGGAGAAAAACATGAAGGAAAACAGATGAACTGCTTTCAGAGAAAAAAGGCAAGCTGCTCTGTGGGCTTATAGAAGTTACCAGTGAGAGGAACTCTTCCAGCTCTCACCGCAAGCTCCAAACACACGTTTATGTTTGCAGGCTCCGGCCGAGCCAGCCATGGCAGTGCCTGTCAGAAAAGATGAAGACTTGTTTGGTGTGTTAATGTTCTTGTTCTATTTTTATACGGGGTTAATAGGGGTGACCATGACGAGCCTGTAGTGGCTTACTGTGCAATAATTTCGGAGTGGAATGCGACTTGAGAGTCTGATATTATGTGTTTATATTGTTAATAAAGAAAAAAAATAAATCCAGCTCTCTGCTGAAGCAATTTTTTTTTGTTAATTGTTGTAGATTTACGGCTGTTTTTGCCAGTGCAAAATGTGCCCTTTTGGAACAAAATCTGCTGTAACATTCATGTGGATCTTCTAAAACATTTTTTTTCTTAAAGCTTTTCCTAATGAGATAAACAGTTGATGTATTCAACATTCAAATATGTGATGCTTGACATGCTATCATGCTATATTGTATTAAAACATTTTGTTTATTGTTCTGCACCAGCAAGGTAGGGCCCTATGTTTTTGATGCATACAGTTATGCTGTTAAGTGCTGCAAGGCTGGGTATTAGAATGGGAAATTGTGTTTTTTAAATTTTGTGTCACTGCTTTATGGTGTGTGTCGGTTGTTGTCTGTGTACGTTGGTTTCATTTAGTTCCCTGTTTAAAAAATACATGAAAAACATCTCACAGTCCCATTTTGTCTTGACCTTTCTTGTCTAACTTGGTTTTCCACCCCCACATCCACCATCTGCATTATCACTTTAGTAATACATTGAAATAAGATTTAACAGCCATAAAAACCTAGTACTGCATGAGTACTGGGAGCAGATAGAAGAGCAGGCTTCTATCATGTTTGGCACATTTCTGCTGTTGTACAGTTCCATTAAGATTATCACTGCCTGCTACTGTAGTGTACCTTTGTCTGGTTGAGATATTTCACTCATTGCCCTACTCTACTGTAGTGTCTAACCCTTGTAGGTAACGTTTTCTTGGTGCAGTAGTCTTTTCAGCTGTTCCAAGATAACACAGGGCTATGAAATAAGTTGAGTCCAACTGCTGGATTCAAACGAGACATATTTTCCGAAGTCAGGGTAAAAAGTAGTAAACTCCTCACCTAATCACTTCAAACTCCCCATCCCTTCAGCTAAGCAGCAGGGACGTAGGCTGCTCTGCCTTGTGTTTGCTAGTGCCTCAATTGATGCCTTAATACATGTTTGACCAGAGGGCTTGCGTCTGATTTGGCCGTTTGCATGCCGACAGCAGCCAACCAGGCTGTGGAGTATAATCTACTCCTCCCCTTCAGCAGTCAGTCTCTTAGTAGTTTCCAAAAACAAAATGCCACTTTGCACACAGCTTCTCCTCACACAGGCTGTGAGGGACTATTTGTTCATAACTAGATTGGAGTAACACTATATGTAAATTTCAAATCCAAAAATACCTGTTTAGCTTGCCCTTGAGGATCATGTTATTGTAAGTGTGTTTCGGTAATGACATCTGAAGGGAAAGCAGGGACCTGTAGTGTTGTTGTAAGTGTAATCCACACAGAATGCACTGACAGAAGATGGCTGCCTGTGTATGTGCTGTGTGACCCTTGGCTGAGTCTGTATATCTCAACAAAATGTGTGCTTGAATAAAACACGCTGGATAAAACCAGGCAACAGGCAGCCACACACACTGTAATTAAAGGACTGTGTTGATGTTACGATATGCCCCATAATCATCCTGACTCGACTGAGGCCAAAATTCACATGGAGAGATCTTTAACCGAAGGCAAGGGATATAGATCTTCATTGGTCTGACTCGGTGTGGGAAAGACAGACTGCTTTTTTTAATAAAAAAAAAATGCTTCGCACGTGCAATTATAATATTTGTGTCGTAGTGTCCTTTGGGCTTGTTCTCTAGTGACTTTGCATTATATAGTATACCACATTTATAAAGACTTCATACTATATTGCTTTTGAACCTAAAAACCCAATGATTACAATAAATCCTCCTCAATAAGGAAGAATGACATTTGACAGTCGATTGTGAGAGAAAAAATAAACATGCTCTTTTGAAGGGGTCGCACAGCTTAGACAACATACGGCATTGAATCAATACACACATAATATAACTGAAATGTCTGGTTGCTACCGTGGGAAAATGTGTCCAAACTTTTGACTGGTACTGTACTTAGACGTAATATTGGTGCTCAACAATATGTTTGGATATGATAAAGGTCTATAGTAGGGAGTGAAACTTTCATCTTTTATATTTTTACAAAGGTCTAAAACATTTACCACAGCTTGTGAATTTATGTACATGATAACCATCTGCAACAAAAAAAAGGTACTTTTCACCTGAGCCAATAAAAAAAGGAAGACCCTGTCCCACATTTAGCTGGATCCTATTGTACTGTATGCACTGAGTGGCCCAAGTATTTATTTTTTAATTGCCTACTGTATTTAATTGATTCAATGTAATAGTTGTACTGTGCTAATTTTCTCTGGATGGAAAACAAGGCATGTCTTTTGTCTTCCAGGTTTATGAGAGCCGTGGTTCTCGGTGCTGTGTGTATGTTTGTCCTACAGTGTAGAGGTCATGTTTTAAGGCCTTGTGTCTAGCAACGCCTGGTTTGAATGACAGCTCCAGGAAGGGTGTGAGGCGTGGCTTTTATTTGGAAACACACCACTGTATTAGAATAGTTTTAACCTGTCATATTGGATGTGGACTGTTTGACGGCTAAGACTTGTTTAAAAGTTTCTGCTTTGTGCTCAGAGTCTGGACAGAGTGGATTTACAGTGCATTTGTGTCTGTAGTCAACAGTCAAGTATATACTATATAGTCATTACTTTCTTTCTATGCACATTCATTACTATTTTTGGACTGACCTACAGTATATTGACAGCTGGATTTATTTTTTCACAAAGGGTGCTATTATTACGGAGGCCTTCTCCCACACCTTTTTGCATGACCCTCTCAAAGTTTCCCCTACAGATCTATTGTTTTCTCCTCTACCTTCCTTGATACGGTTTGAGCACTGTTATTTTGTAATCCCTTACCCTACCTTGTGAGGTTTGAAATAAACAGAGACGCTTACATTTTAGCTCGAGTCATGTGCATTTTTTGTTATCATCGCTCGGTTTATGGATCTATCCGTTGACTTAATGCATTCCCAGTTTTCCTAAATCTTGACTTCTATAATAACATCAACAACAACAGTGTCATCCTACTTAGCCCTGGATGGGTGGTCATACTCCCAGTTTTTCTCTCTCCCCAAGTCTGAATCCACACATCACGGCAGCAGCAGAAACAGAGTTGAGAATTATTTGTTGCATTAAACCTTGTGTCACATAGCTGCAGGACTTATGGGCCTTTATTTATTCCAACTCTGCAAGCACCTACCTCCTCATTGCTAGCGGGGTTAGGGGTGTGAGGTAGGTGGGAGATGTGGGGTAGATGGTGAGTGTGGGGAAGGGGTTGGTTAAAGGGTCAAGTTTTCTCCATAGGAACAGGCCCAAAAATAGTTTTTAGTGTTGTTTCTAATTACAAGTGATGAGCTTCCTGGCTCATTAATCCTTTCCTATCAGCACTGGGCAGGCCAGGGGCACCAGAATAGCCCTGAGCTCTGATCTTAGCACTGTCGCACTGCTATATGGACGTATTAGGAAAGGCAGCCTACCAGAGTTGGGTCGAGAGGAGGGCCTATCTCCTGGATAAACACACACACACATTGTGCGCACACATGCAATACGCTCATGCCTTGCCTCACACACGCATGTGTGTGTGCAGAGCAGTCAGAGGGATCTCTGACACGAACCAGAGAGGATCTCTCAGGTTGAGCACTGACGTACCATCAAAACAGTTTCCAATGCCATAGTGGGATGAAACAAGCCCAGCTAGCTTGGCTCAAAATATGATGGTTTCCTTTTCAGCTGTAGCTTGGTGAAATAGATTAAATCATGACAGTCCAGTGCAGGTTTCTAAGAGCATTGATCCTGTAACTAAACTAGAGTATATGAATCATGTATTTCAATGAGACTGACCTTCCCGTTACAGTAATGGCACCAAGGCGCGCTGGAGTATCCATTCTGCGTCCCTTTCAGGCTGCGGTAATATATCCAGATCCTAAATGAGTTCTTCCCTGCGTCGTCAGCTCTTTGTTGGTGAGTATACAAGTTCCTGCTGAGAGAAGGGAAAAGGAAGGGGCACACCGAGAGAGGGACGCAGAAAGTGAGACAAAGAGAGGGACAAGGAGAGAGAAAGAAAGAGAGACAGAGGTAGACTTTTGACCACTTTGCATCTATCATTTTTTTAACACCACTCCCCACCACACGCCACAAAGGCACAAAACAAGCGCCCCACACACACACACACACACACACATGCTCCCCCAATCCACAAACATCAGCATCACACACAATGACATACAAACATTTATCCCCTCCTCTCCCATAGTACAAATTATCCCCCCATGAAATCACACCCAGCCAGAGAGAGAGAAAGAAAGAGGTCAGGGAGAAGCAAAAACTGGGTCATGACCCATTTCAAAGAACCCACCAAGGATACAACGGGAGGTCTCAAGGCTGGACGTGGTGAAGCCCTCAGTAAACAGGACCCGGGACGGACAAGAGATAAGGACGTGATGGAAAGGGCCTATATGTCCCTGAAGGAGAGGTTCTAACCAGTACATGGCCATGCGGATGGAAGGGATTCTATAATTATTTCAAACTGCTTTCCCTTTGAGCTTGTGTTGCCCTCGATAGCTATTTGTTATCACTGACGTCCCAAATCATGCTGTTAACAGGTGGTGCTTGTCCATCCGTCAGCCACACACCCAAAAACAGACATGAGATAGGCCAACGGACACTGCTTTGGCTTTCTGTGTCTGAGGACATCTTCCATGGAGCTGTGACTCTCAGTTTGACCGAACCTCGCTCCTCCCCCCTCAATCAAAGTTTAGAACATCCCACCTCTCTCTCTTTCCTCCCTCCCCCTTTTCTACCCTTCTCCTCCCTCTCATTTCCATCCCCTCAGTCATAGGAAAGCCCCTTCTAACCCTCATATGTCAGTCCTACCCACTTGCTGTACTGCAGACAATTGTGGTGGAAACAATTACATCAGAGAGCTATGTATGTAACATGCATATGTATTGAACACATTGTACAGTAACATGATTTTGTCCTGAAATCAAATTGTATAGTTACAAAGCTTGACATTTTGGGTCAGAATCTTGCAAAACAAATTAAAACAATTAACTGAACATGAAATGAATGGATATATTTTTATTTTATGACAACAAACACACTGTGACTTGCTTATACATTCTCTCTGTCTCTGTCTCTGTATTTGTATTTGTCTCAGTCTCTGTCTCTCTCTCTCTCTCTGTGACTCACACACGCTCACTCTCAGAGCTCAGCTTAATTGACAGTTCTCAATGTTAACAGTACAAGAAGTTGACAAATTGCTCCTATTAGTATCCTTGACATCTGGAGGATTATATGCAGTGTAACTGAGTCTGTATATCAATTACATCTGTTTCCTTGGACACATCCACAAACAACAGCTGCAGAGTTTAACAAGCAGCCTATGCAACCCAGGCACACCGTCCAAAATATCATGTCTGAAAAATGTCATGCTGATTAAAATAGACTATGCCTTTTTGTCATGTCAAATCTAATCATGTCATGGGATAAAATCACAAGTAAATAATCCTGTCTGGCGAATCAGAAGTCGTGATGACTTATGCCAGGGTCTTAGTGTCTGAGAATAAAGCTGTTGACCCTAAAGGTCACTGTGCTTCAATCCTGTGTGTGTCATTACTTGGATGTATCATATTGTCATATGAAAGAGATATCGGTATTATGGGAAATGCTTGTCCAGCTAAAATAATTGCCAAGACAATGCAAAGAATATAGGGGACATGCTAACAAACCAATCGTCAGATTGTGTTAGGTCTCCAGGGTGCTACATGTCATCCATCAGGTTCATCTATTCATTCAAATCAAATCCCTGTCTTATTGTGAAGCATGAGCATCATTTTGAAATCACTTTGGCGGATTTAACGTGGTATTAGAGCCTGGTGATATATTAAGTTTCTCCAGAGTTTAAGTTTAGTTGTGGGACAAAGGTCAATTTTTTCCACTGTAATTGAAACCACTTAGCTATGATAAGCCTTCTTTTAGATGTAATTTGATGGGTGATGCATTTTTAGCATGCAAACCATGTGATCTGCCCATCTTTTTAGGAGCCTGTGAAACAATCACAATAATTTTAAATAACAAGTACATCTACAAACGTTATAGATAGATCAGCATAACCATTCATATCATAATAATGTGTGATTTATTCTTGATTAACTGTGGTTATTCCATTTTAGTGTAGTCTATCGGTAGGCCCTCTTTCCAAGGGGTCTTATAGTAAAACAAGTGCAGGACAGAGCTGTTTTTGTAAGGTCTACATAAATGCCACACAAATTTGTTCATGATGGAAACATTGTTGGAACAGAATCAGGGCTTTTATAAATAGAGCCATGATAACAATACATGAATACTGCTATCGCCTGCCTAGATTCATGCAGAAGTGTGAAGGAGTTCAATGCTGCTCTCTGGTGGACAGTAGAATAACTCTTAACATAGTTTTAAATTCTGCATAGCCAATGCCTTGGAAAAGGAGGAAAAATGTTTGACTTTCTGAAAAAAGAAAGCTGTTCAACCCAGAATTACTAGCCCGGCACTGCCTCCTAGGTACTTCCGCTCAATTTTGATTTTGCTTCTGTACTAGGTCTGGCCTAGCCTGGCAACTTAGCCCTGCCCACAAACATTTTGGTCGGGACGTTGGGTCTGGAGTAGCCTGGCTGCCAGCCCAACTTAGCCCCGCCCTCAAAATTATTTGGTCGGGAAGTTGGGTCTGGAGGGGCTCTTATTGGGGACAAACTATATAAGACCAGGAGCTGGTCGGACCAATGAAATTGCCAGGGCGGGCTTTATTCGATGATGGACAGATGATCAACAATAACGTAATCAACGCCACGAAAGAGCGCTTGGGTTGAATTTGTTTTCAACAAACAACATATTACGCTGCTCTGATTGGTTGTAGGTCTATCCAATTGAGCGAAGAGGCATTTGTTTTACGAGTTCGGTTGAAACACGCCCAATACTCACAGCCCAACGGAGCGTTATCAGACTCATATTCTGACTAGAATTATGAGTATGACAACGTCAGGCTAGGTCTGGCCATGAGGTACGTAAGTCAGATGTCTCTGGTTAATTTTCTACCGGCCAATGAGCGAACAGAGAGAGTGGCTGAAAACAATGACGTCGATGTTGTGCGATAGTTTGTGTTGTAGTTCCGTAATTGCAGCGGAAAAGATGCAAGCGAAGCCATTCGGTCCGTTATAGCAACGCTGCCGAATATCCATAAGCTTAAGCCGGAGCAAGAACAAGTTTTGCTGAGTTATGTTGGTGGCCATGATGTTGTGGCCCTCCTCCCCACGGGGTTTGGGAACAGTTTGATTTTCCAGCTACGGCAGCGAGCTCTGTTACAGTAGTTGTGAAGGAATTGGCTAAGGTGAATGCTAGTGATTGGTTATGGCAGATCAGAGTGGCTCTGGGCAGATCCAATAGTTTAAAACTTCAGAGTACCTGCCTACAAGGAAGTCAACACTTGTCAATGGAGCGAGGCCAGACTCTCTGTACAATTGAAATGTACGAGAGTCTGGTTAGGACCAGGCTACAGAATTACCAATACAAATAAAGAATTCTAAACTAGTGATACATACTTGTTATCTGTAGGCCATTGTCATATGTTCAATAGCTATGAATAACCAAACATGTAGGAATGTGAATTCACTGGATGGTTGCTCATCTCCTATGCATGGTATCTGGTAAATTACCTAATGCTAAAATCCACAGCTTATGTCACGATGGGACTTGTTTTGTAAACATAAGATCAAGTCTTAGGCCGAATCCCAATACTCCCCCTTACCCCTTCCCCTTGCCCCTTCCCCTTAGTTTTGCGCGTTCCCGTGAGAGCTAGTGGTGTCCCAATACTCTTTTGGAGCTAGGGGAAGGGCTAAGACTAAGGGGTATACACCCCTTAAAACCAAGTAAGATCGGGAGCTTACTTGAAACCTAGGGCTATGTGAAAACTGCGCGACCGGCAACGATGGCGACCAAATCATCCAGAGAATCCGATAAATGTTATATTATCGGCTTCATTAATTTATATGACAGTCTTGTTTTGTGTTATATACAGCCATGAACATATATATTTGCAACCATTTTCCTAATTGAAACGTTTCTAAAAATCGCTAGTTTGGTACGTTAATGTTACAGTTCTGAATTGCACAACATTCCCGCATTTCTTTGACTAACATGTCTACAGTTCTAAGTAAACTCCATTAGCAGCGAATTTCGTCTAATATCAGTGCATAACGCTACTTGCTTTGGAGATATCGATACGTGCTAGATGACGTACCTGTAACCAAGTGGCGTCCCATTTCCTAGGGCTATGTAGCCCTTACCCCTTACTTTCGAGGGCCAAGGGTAAATTAAGGGGAAGGGGTAAGGGGAAGGGGGAGTATTGGGATTCGGCCTATTCTCGATGACCATTGGACTTAAAGTTTTTCAAGTAAGTATTTTATTTTTATTTTATTAGGATATCTGAAAATCAGCTGAAGGACAAAATCTCCTTAAGCTTTCAAATTTTTATCAACTCATTAATCTTCAGCCATGTTTTATACTTAATCTATACTCTTGTAGACTCATCCTTCACTCTTATTGCTGTACCCCCATCTCTTTTGACATTCTACCTCTGCCTTTTCCCAACAGGTCTAACAGCTTGTGTTGTCTCTATTCCCTGTCTGAACTTGCAATAGCTCCAGACCTTTTCCATTCTCAAGGATCATATCTAAAACAGAACAAGAGGGACAGTGTTCTGAACTCTCACTAGGCTCTCTCCTTCCCTGATTTTCACCATTGTAATGCCAGCTCCCCCCTTTGATTAATGTGTGTTTATCAGACACAGCTGCCCTGCAGCATTAAAGCTGTCAGGATCCAGACACCCCCCAAACCTGTTCCCATGCACACACATTTGCGTACACACACACGCCTTACCACCATACCCTCTTCTCAAAGTCCTCTCTCTCTCTACATTAGGGGGGCTACTGGTGAGACAGGGAATGGAACAGGAAAAGGCAGGACACTTAGACAATGCAAAGGCAATAAAAGTGTCATTTTTTTCTGAGGTATAAACAGGTCGTAATGTTGAGATGAGCCATGGCCTGTTCCAGCCTCCCGGTGCCCATGACATCAGTAAACACAGAGGGAAGGCGTTCTGGGAAAGGACCCACTGACCAATGAGGAGCCAGTCTGAGCTGGAGTCTGGACTAGCTCGACCCATGGTAACCCTCGGTGTGTGTAGGATGGCAATGTGCTTTTTATGGTTTGCCCTGAGAGCAGACTTCTTACAGGTCTACTTGTCTTGTGGAACACAAACTCTATGAACAGGCCAAGGATGGAATCATGAATGTAACCAAGGGTAATGGGACAGCTTTATTACTGTAAATAACACAATTTCTCATGGGAGAAAGACAAAATGATGGCCATGCTATGCCCTCCAACATAGCTCTAGCTTTCAAAAACACAACTCCTCCTTAAGACTTTTGTTGATTCTCCTTTATTAGACTTTTGTAGGCGTTTTCAGGTGAATTGTTAAATAATAGTGTTTGGAAAAACAATCTGTCTATATTACATGAGTCTACACAAAACAAGTGACATTTTTTGATTATTTGGTGGTCCATGCTCCCTGCTCTTTTTGAAAGGGAGGGGTATTGTATGAAGTACCTTCCCCTGAGATGATTGCTGGTTGCATTCCTAGGTTAACCTGTAAATCAAGGTGACTGCTCACCAAGATGTTTGTGGGAGTATTTGAGAGAGTCTGTAAGTTTGCTTTTGTAAGCACTAACAAACTCTGAGTCATTTAACTTGGTTGAGCATGTTCAATCAATCAATTTATTATTTATAGAACACTATTAAAAACAACTGTCGTTGACCAATGTGCTGTCCATAAACATGGGATGACATTAAGTACATATAGAAAGGCACAGGTCACACATGAAACAAAGACAGAGCATATGTCAGCCGTATGGCTCCTCTTTAAGTTCAGAATCCCCAAGACAAAGAAGCACCACAAAAGGAGAGCTTTAAAAAAACATTTATAATTCACATTTAAAAGTTCAAAGAATTATTTTAAAAAGAGAAACCAGCAGTTTTTGGCTTGGAATCAATGTCCACAGCGAACGTCCCGTCGGGTCGCTTTCTGCTGTGTGGTCGTTATTTCTCGTGTGCGGCCGTCCCTTCCTGGTCCGTTCGACCCCGTCTCCTGGAACCGGCCGCCACACACTCAAAAATAGAAAGTGCAATCCCTACTTAGTCGGCCAAACATACAACATAGCTTGGATATGGATCTGGATTTCAAGGTTACTTCCAGTGGCGGTTTCTAGACTAATTTTACTGGGGGGGCCAGTGGTTAACCAGAGGGGGCACATAAAAAATTGAAACAAAGGATATTTAAACATTAAATAGCCTATTTTGCTTTACATTAAAATCATACAAAATGCTCTTCCAGCTCCTCAACTTTCTCAATACCTTGATATGTTTCTCTAACCCTTTTATTTACTGGGGCAAAAAAGGCTGCAATGTCCCTTCCTCGGTTCATGATGACTACTAGACAGTGACGTGCAGTCAGGGTAGGCACTGCCTACCCTGCCAAAATTCAAACATAAAAATGTTTATTAAATCATTTTATTTAATAAACTTGTATTTTTACTGATTATTGTTGTGATTTATATATGCAATATGTATGTAATTCCAATTGTTTAGACGTTACGATGACAAATGTAGCAGTTACGCATAATCAAAAAAAAATTTGTAGAATAGGCAGTGCTTTTACTGTCCATTCAGTAATATCTCCAAATTGAGATATTACTGGACATTTGCGCAGCTAACGTCATTACACTGGCTATGTTGTAAGCGTAATCCCCGCAAAATTCATATAAATAAAACAGCAGCGGTGTCTGCCGATATTCAAAGTTGAGGAATTTCTCAAAACTCGATATTATTCAAAAAAGTGTTAATAGCAAGAGGGAGGGTCCTTCTAAGCCAGACTTAGAAGGACTACTGCAGCAAAAGGGACAACATGTTTTTGATAGTTTCAAACTGACTGGTATGGAAGAAAAGATTGTCTATGTGGCTTTGCTAACATTCAGCGGCTGTAGGCTACTGCTTGTACTGTTTTGACATTAACAATAAATTAGGTAATCTGGCTTTCATAACGCAGTGCCTAGCCTCTTACTGACATCACCACACATCACTGCTACTAGAAGAAGAAAAGCGTCGAACGTTTTTTGTTTCAGTCAGCTCAGGGGGGCCACAGGGGGGGCCAGGGACATTTTTAGAGGGGCACTGGCCCCTGTAGGCCCCCGTGTAAAAATGCCCCTGGTTGCTTCCCTTCATGTAGTGATTCATGAGCGTTGGAATAATAATCTCTGTTCGTTCTCATTGGCGCCCGTCTCCTGATAGTCCGTGCGATCCTCCAACACCGTCGCGTTGTCCTCTCCCAGGCCCGATTGTCCAATTACTGCGGCTCCCCGTGACGATGGCCGATTCCGTCTGCTTCCATCCATGGCAGCTCGTTCGTCCGTCGGCTACAGTCTCCGTCGTAGCCTATTCATTTTATCGGCCATCCCCACGTTGTCCCCCGCAGTGTCTTTGGATCGTCAGCCACCGTCTGTTGTCCCTGCCGAGTTCTCCGTTGTTTCGTAGCTTCTCCTCCTTATACCCCTCCGTGCCCGCTGATAGGCCGATTTGGTAATTGTCTATGTCCCAGGTAAATTGGCAACTTACCAACCCCAATAGGAAGTCATGTTGGGAATGTCCATGTACTCAAATCAAAATAAATGTCACAACAAACTAGTAATTCCACCCAGAAACACACAACATTTACAATAGGCTGACACAGACATCAAATATTGGAGGCCAGATCAAATAGAAATGTTTTAGCTTAATTTAAAAAAGGAGTAGCGTGCGGGCAGTTCTAATTTGGATGGGCAGGCTGTTCCAGAGTTTTGGGGCAGGCTGTTCCAGAGTTTTGGAGCAGCCACAGCGAATGTCCGATCACCCCCTAGACTTTTACCTAGATTTAGGAACAGCTAGTCATGTTGGGTCATTTTGTTGTCTTTTCCACTGTGCTGGGTAGTTTTTGTGCAGTCCAGTCGCTGGGTTAGTGATTGGGTCATTTTCAGTGACAGTTAGAGGTTGTCATCCTCCACTCTAGTCCTACCACATAGCCTATCCACCTGGTACCTAACCAACGGCTGGGTCTCTTCAACCGTGCAGCTGACTTCTCCTCTTGACTTATCTGGCCACATCAAAAGCTTTGTTTTGTCAACCAGTGGTCTTTTCCACTCTTCTACAGCAGTCTTCTGCTTGGACTCTACATTGGCAGTTGGAGATTTTAAGAATAGAGTCAGATTTTTTAAGATTGATTAATGATCATATGCTCCATTACATTGAAATTAGTTTAATCTTAAATGATTAAAGTACACATATTTAGAAAGGTTCATCATATATATGTGAGGTTTGAAGTAAAAGCAATGACCGGCACAATGGGACGGCAGTAACTGCCTCATATCGGAATGATTAAAGTACACATATTTAGAAAGGTTCATCATATATATGTGAGGTTTGAAGTAAAAGCAATGACCGGCACAATGGGACGGCAGTAACTGCCTCATATCGGAAAGGATTTAGCTGCCAAAATAGGGGGCATGGATCTGTGCACATCACACTTTCCACTGGTTTACTTCTGTAATTACATTTTACATTTACGCATTTAGCAGACACTTATCCAAAGCAATTTCCAAGAGAGAGTTTTACAAATGTGCATAGGTCACTGATCAGAACAACGAGATAGCCCCAAACATTGCAGGTAGCCAAACATGAAGCGTACATTGTGAAACCAAAGAAGTCCCAAAGGAAGAACAATAAGAGCATGTAGTTAGACAAGTTACAATTAAACAGCAAGAACCGCAAGAGTGTACCTGAGGAAAAAGCATGCAATGGGAGAGAGTTGGCATTAGGATTTGATAAACGTTTGCACCTGAAAGAAAGCAACATCCTGTGACCTTTCAGTTGCAAACACGGCATTTGATTTAACAGGCTCACTATCACTCCATTGTTTTTATTTTGAATTAGCAAGGTAAAATTACCCTGATTAGGGGCAAAAAGTATGGAATGCCGAGTTAGTCAGAATGAAAATAGATAAGTGTTACGATTGTCGTTGTCTAGGGGGAACTATGAAGGCTAAAACAGAGGCTAAACTATACCACGGCAGGCCATGACAGGTGGAAAGTGAAAAGGAGAAGACTGGAACACTCACCCCAGCCATGGACTCCCACCCCGAGCTCCAGGACAGCCCAAGCCGCTGTTTCGTCTCGGCGAACAGCTCGTTCGCGGTTGGTAGTATTCAGATTTTAGATGTTCGGTACATTAAGCACTGCGGGTGCAACAGCCATATTGATCGGCAGAAGTGGGGAAACAGAAAACCCAGGGGGACAACCGGCCGGCATCGATAGTGACGTTCTCTCACAACATCTCTGAGGTTCCCCCCCATCTTTCTGCCATCCGGGAGTTTAAAAACAATAAACTCCTCCCCTTAATTACCCGGGCCCCAATCAGGACACCGTTCCACTCCCCTTTCCAATCACCACCATGTGCAAGGCCGCCGCGCCACTAAAGTGTTACATTTAAAAGTTACTCTCGAGAAAGGAATCTAAACCTCCCTCTCACCCGCCACTAGGCGTGCACGTAACAATGAGTAAATAAATAGATAAATACATAAATAAATATGGCTAAGAAATACATTCTGAAATTAAAAAAGATGAATATAGCATCATGTAATTATGAATCAATTTACCTACACCAATAAATAAATACATTTACTTAGTTTAAAATGACGTTTTTGGAAAAACAGCATTTATTTATTTTTTGAGACTTTTATTTTCGAACGTCAAATACATTTTCCGAACACCATATTTATTTCTGTGCTGTATTTATTTCCAATCTCACATGCAAACGAGAGGGGCGTGGTTATCTTCAGACCAACGCAGCTGCTGATAGGGACACCTAGATTCGAGAGATGATGGAAGACATTAGTCGTGTCAGAGTTCGCATGCTGGCCTTAGTAGATCTAATTGATCAGCATGGCTTGTCAAGATATGTCATTTTGGCACACATTGTAGATTTTGTAGAGGTACTTGGGCAGATAAGTGCTCTACAGAACATAGATATTGGAGTCTTAAATAGTTTGAGACTTATTTGAGCACTGTGTTTGTGTGCAAGATGTACAGGTAGTATGGGCCGAGACGGTTCTAGTGATTTGGGGACCCTAGGCAAAGACTGGTTGAGGCCCCTAAATAATGTATTTTTTTACCTTCTGAGCCTGTCAATGTCAAATCGTCTTCAGGAATAGCTGCAGCCGCTAAGGTATTCACATTAGTAGTACTAGCCGCAGCCGCTAAACTACTAGCGTAAGGGGTCCCATCATCGTCCACCTAGCTCTC
Organism: Hypomesus transpacificus; assembly: GCF_021917145.1. Classification (NCBI taxonomy): domain Eukaryota; kingdom Metazoa; phylum Chordata; class Actinopteri; order Osmeriformes; family Osmeridae; genus Hypomesus; species Hypomesus transpacificus. The sequence goes on along the minus strand of NC_061065.1, from coordinate 3,124,310 downwards.
GACGCTCTTTAGAAATCTTTTGAAAATGTAGATATAATACAAATTAAAAACGTTATGTCACAGCATTGTACTTTAATATATAGATACACACCTATATTATATAGGGCTGCCAAAGTTATCGCGTTAACGCGATCTCACTTTAACTCGACAAAAAAACAAAACTACCGTTAATACAGGTTTCTTTTTCACCCTGGGAATCACCTGTTGTCACGACTTCAACTGCCGACGGTAGCTGAATGATGGAGAGAGAGGGTTTTTAGATGGGAAGTTCCATTTCAAAAAGTTGCAAGATGGCTCGGTTTACAAAACTAAGGCTGTGTGTACTGACTTTCAGGCTGAGTTAGTTATCACCGGAGTACTTCCATTCTAAACTATCAAATGCAAGCAAAGCACACAGCAGCAGCGTTAGCAGTAGCAGCAGCAGTGTTTGCTCGGTAATATATGGCAGGCAAAACTCGAAAAGGAGCGAGCAGCTGACTGGGTTCAACAAGATAAAAACTGTATTGTTCAATATTAAGGTAAATCTGTGGTTGCTTAAGTATCTGAAGTATGTTTGAGTGAGATTTGAATATTATGGACCAGGATCATGGGCGTATCTAGCCGTATTTTGGAGGGGCTCCCCCAAAAGTTTCATTAGCCCCCCAAATAAAAAAACTTTTTTTAATTTTTAATTTGTTATATAAATGTGTTCATTTCTCTTCCTAAATCGCACTAGAGGACACTATTTAAAAGGATATTTTCAAAAATGTCTTCTGGGGGAACATGCCCCCAGACCACCCTAGTTTTGCTGGGTCACAGGAAAAATAATAGGTTTTATCTAGAGGCTTAACCCACCCAAAAGTGGGAACCTAGATTCGCCCCTGAGCAGGATATCGTAGTAGGCTATGACAGCGGTTCTCAAAGTGGGGTCCCCGGATCCCTATGGGTCCGCGAGCCATAGCCAGGGGGTCCGCGAAATAATTTGCCATAAATTATAACATTTTTGAATTTTAAAAGGTGAAAACACATAATAATCAACAGATGGGTGACCATTGCACCAATAAAATAAGCATATTGTGTCCATTTAAGAGAACAAAAGCAGGGCTCTACAGGGTGCCCATGTGTGCAAGCATGGAAAAGTATTTGGGCGCGAGCGAGTTTTAACCATAGACATACAGACTATGTTTTTAACATATTGCAGCGTGAAAAGAAATGATAGATCCCGAAAATGTTCAAACCATTACTTGCAACGGGAAACATTTATAATTTTTTTCTGAGATTTCAACTAATAAGCGGAGCTAGTTCAGGCATGGAACTCAGGCAGCGCGCGCCATATCACCCATCGCCGTGTTCTCAGCCCATAGGCTTAGCTTGATAGGCGGCGCTATAAAGTCGCACACATGCACACACACGCGTCCTCGATTACCCTTGTGTTCTGCGCTGCTGCGGTTGCAGTGCAGAACGCTCCCGAACGCTCCCCGTTCTCTGTGTTGTGTTGGCCTGTCTGTCGTTCGCGTTTCTCTGTCCGTCTCTTTGGTCCCGGACGCCGTGTGCGTGTTTTGGGGATCTGAACGAAGGTTTCGAGCTGCTTCCCGATGATTCGCCGTTCCATCCGCTCCCCTGCATGATGCCCGGGGAAGGCTCCGGCGAAGGGCGGCTCCGTTTCCCGTGCTTCTGTTGTGCTGTCCAAAAGGGGGCTTGCGTTCAGGAGCCGACCACGAGTACTCGCGGCATATCTTGCATATCCGAGGAGCGACATTTGCAGGTACCATCGTGAATCACGTTCAGGTTTTCTCGGTGCACAGACCTGTTGGACAGGCGTCTGATCGAGTGCGGGGTGTAGGGTTGGACATATCGTGCAAGGACAATGCAATGTGCACGCTTCTCAGTTTACAATAATAGGGGCATTAATGCTTTGCTGCACAAGCCCGCATTCGAAGAAGCAGCCAGAGTTCGCTAGGTAGCTGCTAGCCATTAGTAGTGTTACTGTTACTAAGCCGCCCTGTTTGTCACTGCTTGACCGAGCCGAACAGAAGTGCTTGCTGTATTCGCGCCGTTTAAATTGATTGTTAGAATCTTGGAGCAGATCCAAATCTACTCGCTCGTTTGACGTCCTTCAAATCCGTGCAGCGGTATTATGAATACAGCGGAAGCACTGGAGTACATCGTCCTAGTGACATTTTAAGTAGCCTAACAATGGAGACGGCAAACGTTGTCGGTTAATAGCAGTAATAGTTTACTAGGATGCGTCCTGTAAAGGAATGAATACACAATGCTAATCCTGCTGCAATTCCATATACTACTAGTTATGTCTCTTACTTATTAGAGACGCATAAAGTCCCATGACATGCTGTTTTGAATGCTTTATGCAGGCCGTAGCGGTCCCCTAATATTGTAGCCTATCTGCATGTTGTCTTGTGACATCCTAAGAGGAACGTGTTCAATTGGAGCATTGAGCTGCGTTTTCTCAAGGCAGAGAAGGATACCCTGGCCCGGTTACTCCTGTAGATATACCAATGTGTACTGACAATGCTGAACGTATGTCTGATGTAATGTGATGTGAATGTGAATCTGATGTGATGTAATGTGTCAGAAAATGAGGTATGAGGAAAACGATAATGATGAGCCGAGAAGCTTGTGAGACGGTCTGCATAAATCCAGCTATGCTTATTGCAATAGGTATCTGCATGCTGCAGGTAGCCTGCAAGGACGCTTCTCCGATCTGTGCCCTCGTCAAAGGGCAAGTGAATACCGTCAACCCCTGCCTAGCTTCGATATTCTTATACATACCTTGATGCGAGCCCTCTGCCTGTAAACATGTCTGTGCTGTGCCCTTTGCAGGGTGCACCATTTCGAGTCCCGCAAGCTGCAACCGTGTCCATCAAAGCATTGGTGGCAGGTGTCCAGTTGTACGTTCGGTGTGCGGATCCTTCATCATGCAGCCTTCTGGGGAGCCCGTCTCTCCGTCTTGTAATGAGCGGTTCAAAGAAGCAGCGGGCCGAAAGCAGACAAACGTCTTCCTAACACTCCACCTTTACTGCACAAACGACCACTGAGACGGGTGCTTCGTGCTAAGTCGACACCCTGCTCGATAGTGTTTCTCGGGTTCTGCGGTGTAAAGGTACCCCCACTGTGATGGTCCACACTAACTACCTTTTGTCCCCTCTCCTTCATGCGCCAGTACCTGCTGTACTGCCCCGGGCGACACCTGATGAGCCCCTGTTTACCAGTGACGCAGCCGGCAAGGCCACGACCGGATCGTGGCTCATGCAACTCCACTAAGTTCTGTGCGAGTGCTATGGCCTGTCCCTGGAGCTGTATATGGCATTCCTGGTGTCCACGTCCGCGCTGGACGTCGTGGAAGCGCAGAACTCATGAGCGCTTGAGAACAGAGACCGGGACCGTGTCGGGCGATGCTTGCAGCCGGTACACAAGAGGCTTGCATTGGATAACGCTCTGCGACTATCTACTCTAGGCCGAGCAGCTGAGCAGGCGCTCAAGAAGAAGCCGAGCAGGCGCTCAAGAAGAAGCCGAGCAGGCGCTCAAGAAGAAGCCGAGCAGGCGCTCAAGAAGAAGCCGCGCAGGCGCTGAGGAAAGTGAGAAGGCCCTCAGGAAAGTGAGAAGGCCCTCAGGAAAGTGAGATGGCCCTCAGGAAAGTGAGAAGGCGCTCAGTAAAGTGAGAAGGCGCTTAGGAAAGTGAGAAGGCGCTCAGGAAAGTGAGAAGGCGCTCGAGAAGGCGCTCAAGCTGAGCAGGCCTCCAAGCTGAGCAGGCGCTCAGGAAACCGAGAAGGCGCCCGAGCAGAAGCCGAGCAGGCGCCCGAGCAGGAGCCCGAGAAGAAGCCGAGCAGGAGCCCGAGAAGAAGCCGAGCAGGAGCTCGAGAAGAAGCCGAGCTGGAGCTCGAGAAGAAGCCGAGCAGGAGCTCGAGAAGCAGCCGAGCAGGAGCTCGAGAAGCAGCCGACCAGGAGCTCGAGAAGCAGCCGAGCAGGAGCTCGAGAAGCAGCCGAGCAAGGCGCTCAAGCTGAGCAGGGCGCTCAAGCTGAGCAGGTCGCTCAAGCTGAGCGGGTCTGAGACCTCCGGTGACCAATGTGGTCCGCATGTATCTTGTGGTTGGGTGGCTTCATACATTGCAATGGTAGTATGTCTCTTCGGATCTCCATGCAGCCGTGGTGATCCGCAGACGTCCTCTGATGCGATACGTCACCATCAGAATCCAGCTTCTACATGGGGACGTCCGTCCAGATGTCCTGGGAACAGCGGATGCACCGCTGATTTGTCACACACATAGTTTTGTTGCTAGTAACAGTGGGATGTCACGTGGTCCTCAGGAGGCGTGACACTCCGCTCTACACATAGTATAGACTGGCGGAGTGTCGGTGTTTTGGGGATTTAACTTGTTGCTCCCTGCCTCATGTCATGCATGCTGCAGTGAAGGCAGGGAGCGCTTCCCCATGTACATCCATTCCGCCAATGTTAAACCATTTGTCATGTGTATGAATAAATTGTGAAATCAATCACGTGAGTGTCTTGACTGAAATAAGCGGAGCTAGTTCAGGCATGGAACTCAGGCAGCGCGCGCTATATCCCCCATCGCCGTGTTCTCAGCCCATAGGCTTAGCTTGATAGGCGGCGCTATAAAATCGCACACATGCACGCACACGCGTCCTCGATTACCCTTGTGTTCTGCGCTGCTGCCACCCACCTCCATCCCCTTCGCCCCCATGTGGTCTGTCTGTTCTCCCCGTGGGGGATTAAACTTGTTGCTCTCTGCCTCATGTCATGCATGCTGCAGTGAATGCAGGGAGCGCTTCCCCATGTACATCCATTCCGCAAATGTTAAACCATTTGTCATGTGTATGAATAAATGGTGAAATCAATCACGTGACTGTCTTGACTGAACTGAAGCCGGTACACAAGAGGCTTGCATTGGATAACGCTCTGCGACTGTCTACTCTAGGCCGAGCAGCTGAGCAGGCGATCAAGAAGAAACCGAGCAGGCGCTCAAGAAGAAGCCGAGCAGGCGCTCAAGAAGAAGCCGAGCAGGCGCTCAAGAAGAAGCCGAGCAGGCGCTCCGGAAGCCGCGCAGGCGCTCCGGAAGCCGCGCAGGCGCTCCGGAAGCCGCGCAGGAGCTGAGGAAGCCGCGCAGGCGCTCAGGAAGCCGCGCAGGCGCTCAGGAAAGTCAGAAGGCGCTCAGGAAAGTGAGAAGGCCCTCAGGAAAGTGAGAAGGCCCTCAGGAAAGTGAGAAGGCGCTCAGTAAAGTGAGAAGGCGCTTAGGAAAGTGAGAAGGCGCTCAGGAAAGTGAGAAGGCGCTCGAGAAGGCGCTCAAGCTGAGCAGGCCTCCAAGCTGAGCAGGCGCTCAGGAAACCGAGAAGGCGCCCGAGCAGAACCCGAGCAGGCGCCCGAGCAGGAGCCCGAGAAGAAGCCGAGCAGGAGCCCGAGAAGAAGCCGAGCAGGAGCTCGAGAAGAAGCCGAGCTGGAGCTCGAGAAGAAGCCGAGCTGGAGCTCGAGAAGAAGCCGAGCAGGAGCTCGAGAAGCAGCCGAGCAGGAGCTCGAGAAGCAGCCGAGCAAGGCGCTCAAGCTGAGCAGGTCGCTCAAGCTGAGCAGGTCGCTCAAGCTGAGCAGGTCGCTCAAGCTGAGCGGGTCTGAGACCTCCGGTGACCAATGTGGTCCGCATGTATCTTGTGGTTGGGTGGCTTCATACATTGCAATGGTAGTATGTCTCTTCGGATCTCCATGCAGCCGTGGTGATCCGCAGACGTCCTCTGATGCGATACGTCACCATCAGAATCCAGCTTCTACATGGGGACGTCCGTCCAGATGTCCTGGGAACAGCGGATGCGCCGCTGATTTGTCACACACAGTTTTGTTGCTAGTAACAGTGGGATGTCACGTGGTCCTCAGGAGGCGCGACGCTCCGCTCTACACATAGTATAGACTGGCGGAGTGTCGGTGTTTTGGGGATTTAACTTGTTGCTCCCTGCCTCATGTCATGCATGCTGCAGTGAAGGCAGGGAGCGCTTCCCCATGTACATCCATTCCGCCAATGTTAAACCATTTGTCATGTGTATGAATAAATTGTGAAATCAATCACGTGAGTGTCTTGACTGAAATAAGCGGAGCTAGTTCAGGCATGGAACTCAGGCAGCGCGCGCTATATCACCCATCGCCGTGTTCTCAGCCCATAGGCTTAGCTTGATAGGCGGCGCTATAAAATCGCACACATGCACGCACACGCGTCCTCGATTACCCTTGTGTTCTGCGCTGCTGCCACCCACCTCCATCCCCTTCGCCCCCATGTGGTCTGTCTGTTCTCCCCGTGGGGGATTTAACTTGTTGCTCTCTGCCTCATGTCATGCATGCTGCAGTGAATGCAGGGAGCGCTTCCCCATGTACATCCATTCCGCCAATGTTAAACCATTTGTCATGTGTATGAATAAATGATGAAATCAATCACGTGACTGTCTTGACTGAACTAATTATTGTGACTTGGGGGGCATTTATTCAACAAAGGCGGCAAGGTGCTTATTGTTGCCAGATTGGAAATGGTATCATACCAAAGGCTCACAATCATCGTATTTGGAGGATAATTATTGTGCATCTGGCAACACTGAAAAGGCGGTTGACCAATGACAGTTCTCTCTACGGTCAGAGCTCGCGCAAGAAGGTGGAACTTAAGGGAGATACGTTATATTAACTCTATGGGAGATACCCTTCCAAAACTTGTAAGGCCGGGCGTAATAATTAGTTTGTGAAAGACCCAGAAAAAACACTAATATCCAATGAGGCAAAATCCCGGACGATTTTGGAATCCCTGCCGGATGCATTTTTTTGGTCTCAAAAAGAGGACATGTCCGGGTAAAAGAGGACGTCTGGTCACCCTAGCTAAACTTCACCCTTAGTGTGAACAATAAAACTAACCAAACTAACATTCAACACTACACATATCAAACAAGTTCAACAATAGAAACTTAAACAATGCTTCCGTCAACAAAATTGAGTCCCCGTCTGTCCTGCCGTAAGCCATGCTGAAAACCAAGAGCCCCTGTTGCGACCCTACATGAACACCAGTGCGAATAGCTACAACATAAAAACGAGTTTGAACCCATCCAAAACCGAGGACCTCATTCGGATCAGTAGAGTGGGGTCCTCCCTGGAAATGTTTGATGTCTCTTAATGTGCAGAAAACTGGCTGTCAGCTGTAAAATGAAACAATGTTACAATGACTACAAAAAAGTAATACATTAATATGTAATGAATAATTAAGTAACCACTCCTGTTTCCAGTAAATTTTGTGTAATTAATTCAATAGTCTAATAATGATGTCATGTTAAAAGTTTTTTTTTTGTGGGGGGGGGGGTCCTTGGAAAATGTTCTCCCCTGTACGGGGTCCCTGGCCCCAAAAAGTTGGAGAACTCCTGGGCTATGAGACAACATGTCTCAAATGTATTATGAATAAGCCAGACTTATATCAGTTAGTCTGACTCATTTCTAGTTCATTCGGTTCCATATAGCTAGCTCCACGTAGTTCAAACTCGGTTACTATGGCAACTTAGGCTGCGAAACTAGTCTGGTCCGGGGCAGGCTAACTGTCAGGCTTAGCGTGACTTGGTGCTTAACCAGACCTTCCTGTAACACTGACCCATCGGGAAAACGATGATTTACCATGGCTATTCTCATTTTCTTATACTCATCAGTTCAATATGTTCAACATTGATAGAAAATCAACTTAAATAGCCTACATAGGCTACAACATTTAGCCTAATGCATTAAACGATGATGAACAATGATTTGATACATGCCACGTTAAACGTAGCTTATGGCTAGCCTAGTTTGTGATTTCAAATGTTAAGGCATCAGGGATAGGCCTATGTCAATCTAAATTATCCGAGTATAATTATCATAGCTATATAATTTTTAACAGTAGTCTACAATTGCAAAACAAACCTAAATCCAGGCTACACCTCCTCCATTTTCCCGACACAAGCATGTTAAAAAGTTAGACTACTGGGTAGTGTATTAATTAATAGTAGGCTATTTATTTAAAACAATGTCCCAAAAAATAATTTACATATGTTTAGAGGGTCTCTGTTTTTTATCAAAGAAGTAAAGATCTAATAAAGGACCTCAACCTACATAGCCTATCGTTCACATCAATCATGGCGTGTCGTTTCATTTTGATGAAGCGGTGGATAAGGGAGCTGTCATAGTACAAAGCTTAAAGGGAACGTTCTTTCTGGAAGAAGTCACGTGGCCGTGTGCATTGCTTTTGTCGTGGTGGATTGTATGATCCATGTTTTACTTCTCGGGCTGCTTAAGAATAGTGTGCACGCGCAATTAGCTTGACTACTTAAATCTGACTTGAATTAGTAGGACTGCGTGAGCTGAAATTGGCCTTTATGGAACCGCTGTAGCCCTGCTTGACTTGTTAAGCTAATTCAAGTCTGGTTTGGGACTTTAAGTCCAACTTATTTGAGCGGCCTTTATGGAACAGGCCCCTGGTGCGGTGACTCTCAACAACTTGAAAACAGCACGAGAGTCATGTAACAGACTAGGTAGACAACGGGAGGAATACACATATTTCACTTTATCTTTTTATTGTAAAAGGTTTTCACAACATGACTGAGACTCACAACGACTTGGTACAGCACTAGAGTTGTGAAACAGACTAGGTTCGGTGAGTCACAACAAACCCGATACAGCGTGAGAGTGGTGTAACAGACTATGTAGACAACGCAAGGAATAAAAGAAAATGTTTCACTTTATTTTAGTATTATGAAAAGTGGTCACACCATGCGCCATGACAGTACTTCACAACGATCTGGAGACAGCGCCAGGGATAATCCTCCTAACGCCGTCCTAATACATTGTCTATACGCAACCATGCATGTGGTTGTAGCACTGTGTAACTTCAGCAAACCACTCTTGTTCACTTTACTCAGTTGTCGTCGTCATCGTGGCTTTCTCTACACACCCCCGCGTGTCGTCTAGGGTCAACGTGAGCGCGCCCCCCTTGGCCCAAGCCCTGCTCGGTGGCGCACGTGGGGCAGTGTACATGCGAACAGGCTCTGCAGAAATACTTCTTACACCCGCGAAAAACAGTGGTCATTTTACTGTCCTTCTTCACAGGGCAGACTTGACATCTCTTCCTCTTACTGACAGAAGAGGTGACCGGTGAGGACGGTCCTACCGATTAGGTGGCTGTGGCGGCGGTGTTGTCGTCGTCAGCCTCTTCGGGTTGCCGTTGAGGAGGCGGATCGCAACAGCTGGCCATCCCGAGACCTCTCACAACCGTCGCCGCCGCTTCTGTGTGGGGGTGACATTGTTTTCTTTCGATCGGCGGAGTCACGAGTGCCCTGCCAAGCTGCTCGAGGAAAATCTCCTCTTGTTGCGCTTGCAAGGCATCCAGTTGGGGTTGACCTCTCTCCATATCACAAAGGCGTTGTAGGAAGAGACGTCAATCATGTTGTCGAAGATGACGAGGGGCCAGCGGGCAGTCTTCCTTTTACAGCTGTATTATGCGACAACCTTATCCAGATTGTCCACACCTCCTTTGTTGCGGTTGTAGCCTAGGACAATGGTCAGTTTCCCGTAGTCTCTGTCACTGATTACGGCGTCTATGTGGCGTGTGCTCATAAATAAAACGTTCTTGTTTTTCTTGGCGAGGTAGGAAACTAAAGTGGTGGTGGGAGTGAAGGCGAACTGCGACGACTGCACCTGTGTCCTCTTCGTCACTAGCAGCTCAGACGGGGGCTCGGACCTGTTCTTTCGGACCGCGCCAACCATGGTCATGTTTCTCGTCGTCATGAGGTTGCTTCCGAGTTCACATTTCACATTCAAATGTAGTCATTTAGCAGACGCTCTTATCCAGAGCGACTTACAGTAAGTACAGGGACCCCAGTACTTTGCCTGTTTGCTTGGCATATACTGCTTGAAAGGACACCGTCCTCAGAATGCGACCAGTTGTTCATCCATGGTCACTTCACGCCCTGGGTCGTAAAGGCGAGGTAACCCCTCTACCCACATATCCCAGACCTCTCTTATCGCCGCCAACTTGTCCGTTGCGCGTCTCGCTGCTCGTGTCCCACGGTTGTCAAATCGTATCGTTGACGATTAAGTGTAAAAGCGTTTGAGCGGTATCGTAGCGGGGAATATCGCTCTGCCGCTTTGTAGACTGGCCCATAGACTGGCGGCCGCTTCGCCTCGGGACTTGTACACCCCTGCCAGGATTAGCAGCCCTGTGTAGGCATGTAGGTCAGTGACGTCCATGGCTTTCCACTCCGTGTTTCAGATACCCTTCCCGATTTGTCTCGACCAAGATTGCTCTTTCAATTTGTGGGGTGACGTGTGAAACGGCGTAAGCTGTGGGTCCGGGGAGCCTCTCCGTGTTTTTACGTTGCGACGGCATCCTCTGATTCCCATACGGAACGGAAGGCCATTGGATTTTGCCGTTTTTCGACACGAAAGTATCTATGTCCATTTGAGGGACTAGGTCCTCATGATGATCATTGTCGGCTTTGTCTTCTTCGGGCGCCGACACGTCGTGGCCATAGATATATATATAAACACTAGATGTCTTACCGCAGGGTCTAGAACGTCCGCACATGGCGGCCATCTTGCTACAGTGAATGTTAGCACACAGTACATGTAGCACCAACTCAATGTTATGGGTGAGCGAGTTCACTGTAGCAAGATGGCCTCCAGGTGCGGACGACATATCCAGTGTTTATATATATCTATGGTCGCGGCGGTCTGCGTAGCGCTCTTTCCCGCCTTCTTCTTCTTCTGACACGTTCTCTGCGTTGCGCTCTTCCCCTCCGTCTTCTTCTTCTGACACATCCTTGGCCTCCTCTTCAGAGTCACCTTGCTCGACATTTGCAAACATCTGCTGTACAACTTGCAGCGCAGTGAAATCCCCGTGACTGTAGGCAACGGCTGCTGTCCTGACCCTAACCCACTGAATGTATGTAAGTAGTAGCACTTCCCCAGACAACCCTGTGCTGAAACATCCAAGCGCTCAGTATCCCACCTCCTCTGAAACGTCCGAGCGCTTAGTGTCCAAGCAGACAACGCTGTGGGTCACAACAACACGGATACAGCAAGAGAGTGGCGTAATAGACAACGCAGACAACATTCCTCTTTCCTCCAACCAAGTTCATCCTTCTGACCGAGATGAGGAAGTTTATTCCTCCAACCTTGTCGAGGGGGGAAGGGCGCTCACTTCCTCCAACCAAGATGAGGGGGAAGGGCGCTCATTCTTCCGACAGAGACGAGGGGGGTGGGCGCTCATTTGTCCAACCGAGATAAGGAAGTCTATTCTTCCAACCGGGAGGAGGAAGTGTATTTCTCCAACCGAGCCGAGGAAGTGTATTCCTCCTACCAAGACTTGTATGGGCTCTTAGAATGACATTCCAGTGAGAAGAGGGGGTGAATGGGAGAGATATTAAACTCCACTGAAGGCAGAAGTGTACTCAGCTCCGCTCAGCAGAGGAGACAGAGACCCAGTCGCCGCTCAATCATGTCCTACTATGAGGTATGCGGCAAGGTCTTATTCAGCTTTGTTGTAGTTACGTATTTATGATCTGAAGGTGTACATTTACATTTATGCATTTAGCAGATGCTTTTATCCAAAGCGACTTCCAAGAGAGAGCTTTACAAAAGAGCATAGGTCACTGATCATAACAACGAGGTAGTCCTAAACATTGCAAGCAGCCAAAACACTGAAGGTCATTTTACAACTGCTCTCTCTTTCTCTCTCTCTCTCTCTAGAGCATATTGTGTTTGACTATGACATAAACTACACTGGTTCTTGCAACTTGAGGGTGGCCCTGGAGGGTCCGTGTGACCTGGATCAAGTGATAACCCCTGACGTCCAGCGAGTGTTCCTCGCTGTGGTCTACGGCTTCATTTTTGTCCTGGGCATCACTGGGAACAGCCTGGTGGCGATGGTGCTTGGCTGCCAGCGCAGGTGAGAATAAAGATGGATGAGGATGATGATGAAGAAGACGATGACAAAGATGAGATTAGTTTAGTTCTTTAGTAAGTTTAGTTAGACTTTGTACATTTCTACTTTTGTTTTCAAAATTTAAGATCAGTACATTCGTTTAATGTATGCACCTTCCTGCCACAGTAAATACCTTGTTTGTGTGAACGCAATACATTGCGAATAAAACAAATTCTGATGTAGAAGATGGCACACAGATGGTTTATATGATTGTCCCCCAGGTCCAAACTGAGTCTGACAGACCGCTACCGGCTGCACCTCTCTGCTGCCGATCTTCTCTTTGTGCTGACACTCCCGTTAGTGGCAGCGGATGCCGCGCTAACGGACTGGCATTTCGGATTAGGCACCTGTGTGGCCGTGCATGTCATCTACATGGTGAACCTGTATGGGAGTGTGTTCATCCTGGCCTTCATCAGTCTGGACCGCTACCTAGCAGTGGTCAAAGCAACAGACGCGCACAACTCAGGCATGAGACAGCTACTGGCACGGAGACTGGTGTTGGTAGGTGAGCTGGGTCTCTAGCCTCATCCCTTATCCCTCTTACGTACCCACGCCTCATATGTACTTTGTACGTTTTCACTTCACTCCATCTCCTGATCTAACCATCAAATCTCCTCTTTGTCTCCATTATCCTCTCTCTCTTTCCAGGAGCCTGGTTGCCTGCGGCTTTCTTGGCAGTGTCAGACATAGTGTTTGCCAGGACTCAGGAAGCGGGAGATGGGGTGATGGTGTGCCAGCGCTTATACCCAGCTGACGACGCTCCTGTCTTGGTGTTGGTGGGCTTGGAGGTACCGGGCCTAGTTTTGCTGGTGTGTAACTGTGTCATCGTGTCCAGGCTGACCTTGTCCAGCGGCCCTCTGGGGGTGCAGGGACAGAAGTACAGAGCTGTCAGTTGGTCCTCTGCTTCTTCCTGTGTTGGCTCCCTTATGGTGCTGGCATCACTGTGGATGCCCTCATGCGCCTACAGGTCCTTCCCAGGGGCTGCAGTCTGGACGTGGTGCTGGGTGTGTGGCTGGCGGTGGCTGAACCAATGGCATTTGACGACTGCTGTCTAAACCCACTGCTGTATGCCTTCCTGGGGGTGGACTTCAAGAGCTCCACCAGACGGGCGTTGACACACTGTCGCGTCGTCTGCAGTCTGAAGATTCCACCTCCTAGACGCCCAGGAACCTCTACGAGCACAGCATCTGAGTCATATAGTCTACACTCCAGCAAACAGAATATGGGTGTGGATGTAGGTGTGGGTTGGATGAGGGTGTAGATGCTTTGTCCTGTATATGACTAGAGGGTAGTCTGCTGATCCATGACTTTGTCCCTTGTCTGAAAGATAAACTTTTCTGTAAATATGGTTTGTTGGTCACTGTTGTTTTTAAGTTTGTTTATATACAATAACATTTCAATTAAATGTTCTCACTTTTTGTGTTACTCTTCCTGTCTCTCTCTGTTGTCTGTGTGTGTGTTACTTTCAATTATTTTGGAGGTGTTCACCCCCTCCCTCTCCAGTTAGTGCTGGTAGTCTTGGATGTGTCTATTTCACTGTCATCATCATCGCACACCCAACTATGACTCAACTTTAACTCATGATGGTTTATAAACAAACGTATGTCAAAAGTACTGAAACTAGGTTTCAGACTAGTAGCTTGTTTGACCAGGTGTTTGTAGGTGAAAGGATCACTGCATGAAAGCTGTTGAAGGAGACCATTTAGACAGTTAGTGTGTAATAATAATAATAATAATCCATTTTATTTATATAGCAATTTTCAAGGTACTCAAAGTCGCTTTACAGAGTCCAGCATTCATTCAGACACAGTCAAACCGGTGGTGGTACGGAAGCGTGGCTGCCAATCAGCAGCTACGGCCCCTCTGACCACCACCAACATTTGTTACCAACACTCATTCACATTCATACGATGCTTGTCTTTATAATGGTGGGGGAAACCGGAGGAAACCCACACAGGCACGGGAGAACATGTAAATTCTACACAGAAAGGACATGGAAGCGACCAGGGTTTGAACCAGGGACCTTCTTGCTGTGAGGCGACAGTGCTGTGAGGCGACAGTGCTAACCACTGAGCCACCGTGCTACCCGATGATCTGTGGGCATGTACAGATATTGTGTAAAACCTAAGTGCGTGATGATGTTTCACTCTATTTTTGTATTATGAAAAGTTGTCACAACATGGCTGTGAGTCACAACTACCCAAAGACAGTGCGGGGGTTCCACTTAGTGGTAACTGGTGATATGTCACGTGATATACCCCCTTCACATCCCCTTCCCTACGCATCTACGTTGGTGTATTAGGAAAATCACGAGGGTGGCGGCGTCGTAATACACAACGTGTACACAATGGCAGGGGGGGACCCGGAGACAGCGCGAGGGTGGGGTAATAGACAACGCTGTGGGTCACAACGACCCCGATACAGCGCAAAGGATAAAGAAAATGTTTCAATTAATTTTTTTATCATGAAAAGTTGTCACAACATAGCTGTGGGTCAAAATGAACCCGATACAGCGCGAAAGATAAAGAAAATGTTTCAGTTAATTTTTTTATCATGAAGAGTTGTCACAACCTAGCTGTGGATCAAAACGACCCCGGTACATCGCGAAGGATAAACAAAATGTTTCACTTTACTCTTTTTGCATGAAAATTGTCACAACGTAGCTGTGGCACAACGTTCAAAGTCTTCTATCTGTCTCTCTTACTGTCGGCTAATCGATTACTACCTAACGTATTTCGCGCTGCCGAGCTGAGAAACAATATGGGACGAACCATTTGTGCAATATAGGGGGGTTTGGATATGTCTCGCATGTGAAAAATGTAATGTAAGGCAGGATATAATTTGTTTACATCAGTACAACAATATTTAATATTGTTGTAAATATTATTAAGAATTATTTATTTATTTTTAACTGGGGCCCTAGTTTGCCTAATGGTAGTGCCGCCTCTGAGTGTGGGGGTGATTGTGCCAGGTAATGTTAGCTAACAAAGCTAGCAACCGTCGATACGCCCAGAGAATGTCTAATAGGGGAGAACTGCGACTCTCAGGGAAACTTCTGGGTTCTGAACTGGTTGCAGTTCCACTCTAGTTCCATGTGGGGGTGCTAATGGGCGAGTGCAGAATGAATGGAGGTCTATGGAGCTATACCCCTCAAAATCCACTTTTCTCAGGATTTAATTTGTTGTATAGTAATTTGAATGTTGAAACGAAAGGGGATGCAAAAAAATACACACTGCTGGGTGCAGGGCCTGACATTAAAATGTTTGCTTACCAGCCACTGTGGCTAGTGGTTTTCCAAAGTTACTAGCCACTCAGCCATTTCACTAGCCACAATTTTGTTGGTGGGAAATTAAGTTTTATTTGATTAAAGTTGACTACGGTTTGCTACAATTTTCTTGAAGAACTAGATTTACAATCCTTTCAAATGACCATTGTAAACACCCAAAATCAAGACAACATAAAATTTATGAGTCGCCAAATCTTCAGCTCTTATAAGTGTGTAAAGCTCATTTTGTATGAAAATATGCAAATGATTAAGACAAAGACAAAAAGAGTAGCTCAAAAAGAAAATTAAACTTTTCCCGAACCCCGTGGGGAGGAGGGCCACAACATCATGGCCACCAACAAAACTCAGCAAGGAATGTTCTTGCTCCGGCTTTAACCTATGTTTATTCGGCAGCGTTGCCACAACCGCAGAATAGCTTAGCTCGCATCTTTCTCCGCCGCCATTACTGAACTACTCAAACTAGTGCACGACATTAACGTCATCGTTCTCAGCCACTCCCTCTGTTCGCTGATTGGACCTACAAAAAAATTGTTTCGAAAACCGACTTCAAAGTCAAACTCCCAGACCTAGTACAGAAGCAAAATCCAAATTGAGCGGAAGTACGTAGGAGCCAGGCTACTTTAATCCGTGTTCGGAAACGTAAATTCAGACTTTTTGAAGTGCATACATGAATGATACCCGTGTTTAGGCCTTCTTCATCCAAAAAATATATTAATTTAAATAAACAAGTTAAGAAATAATGTCACTTTATCTGTTTTCAAAAGCCATTGGTTAATTGACATAAAATAAGGTCTTGGAAGCTAAGCAGAGCGTCAAGACAAGTGGTGTATTAAGGTGCTCAGATTATACAAAGAGCGTTTATCCCACCAGCTCCAAGGGTCTTCAGACAGAAATAATGCTTCCCTGACCAGTATCTGTGGAAGAAGTATATGTTCAGCAGGCCCAGCATAGTTTATCTAGATATATTTAATTGTCATAACACTTTAGCAACTTTTAAGGATGGCAATGAACACACAAGAGCAGCCTACCATCCTTTGTAGAAAGTAATAGAAAGGAGAATAGACTAATAGTAGAAAGGAGGGTAGTAGACTGCAGTCTATGTAGGTAGATGTAGACTTTGTAGTCTGCTGGAATCACACACAAGGAAGCAAACCCACTGTAGCCAAGCCTTGACACTCAGTCTGTCTGCATCTGTCTATGTCTTTGCATGTGGGACATTCTTGAACGGGCAACTATGCCAGGAAATATGAAGGGTATACCTTGCTCCAAAGCAGTACCTGAATCAGTTTTTCAGGTAATCTTGAAACACAAAGAATCAATGAGACTTTTTATTCAATTGTTTAAAGTATTTTCATTGCTTAAAGTAGCCTATATGTTGACATGCCTTTATATTACCTCTCCTCTGGCTTCCCCAATATTATAGGTGCAATATACTGTCCCCATAGGTGTATACAGGCCCACTGGAAGACTCAGGGGGTAACTACATGGTGTCCCCATGGTTGAAAGTGTTTCTAAAATGCCCTCTAGAGTGGCAACAATTAGACCAAGTGCCATACTGTCTGCCAAGTGCCATACTGTCTGCCATTCACATTGTGAAATATGCTTGAGTGCATAGGATGCCCCATGTAATAAATGACAGTGTGCCTTCTATAAATGTAAAAACATGTCTTAATGAGTTCCTTTATAGTATAGAAAATGTGATGCAGTACCCTATAAGGTGTCCTTACAATGGCCTAAATTGGACTGTTCCCATGCCCTTACTTCCAATGGAAAAGGGTGCTGTTATGAAGTGCCCTTTATCCAGGGTACCAAATGTTGCCCTTTCCAATGAAGACAATTAGATGCTGTGCCCAACAGTCTCCCCTAATGTTCCCAGTAGGGCATACTTTCCCAAAGTGAGGCTGTGACAATACTTGGCACAGCCACAGTCTGTCACTGTCCAAGCCCCCTCTGGATCTGTGCAGGCAGACTATGTTAATTGGAAATATGCATACTATAATAATGATAGTCATGCTGAGCAATTTTAAACGACTGTTCTGCCAAGCAAAATGTGCAGTTTGGATCACCTTCTGATCTAAAAAGTCAGTGCTGGATCTGTGCAATACTAGTCATTTCAGTGAATCCCCATTTTAGTCATGGTTATCTTTCCATTTTATCTTAAGCTCAGCATTTAGCCTATCACTTAATAAATGCGTGTGGCAAAGTTGTTTTTAAGTAATTTATTGACTTTGTTCAAGAGGTGAAGACAAAAACATTATTAGCCCACATCAAGGGCAATTAACCATGGCCTTCTTCAGTGTTTTGAATTTCAATTGTTGCCACGTTCTTTTTGGGGCTATTATTCCCAATCTCATGTTGAGAATATCGGCCATAGGCTAGCCTACAGTCAAAACGGTTTCATACAGATCATCAAATTACGCTAATTATTAGTAGGCCTAAATGCATATATATATATGTTAAGTAGATTTGGTAGGTCTACAATTTACGCATTTTAAGGGTCGTAATGTAAATGTAAGTTGTCTCCCTTGCCATGTTAATTGCAGCAACATTGCCCTTTTTGGGGACAACTCCAAAAAAACTCAATAAATCCATTTACGCTGCTGAAACAACACCCCTCTGCTGCTTTACGCTTTACTTTTTGCGACATAACTCCTCTTTTCGACGATCGCCTGATCTGGGCTGCACAGTCTAAGCTTACTGAGGTCTAGCTTGAATTATCGTTGCCTGTTAGTGGAACGGAACGTTAGTGGAACGGCTTGAGGCTTAAGTCTAAGTTGACGTTTACCCAACTGAGACTTATTCGTGTTGGCGCGACTTGCGTTAGCGATGTTGATGGAACACCTCCCTGGATTGTCTCCAGCAAAGGGTTGGTATCCAGGGTGTAGCTCTACAGTGGTTCCACTCTTATTTGAAAGATCAAACCTTTTCTGTCAATATTGGAAATATTTCTTCCTCTTCCGCAGCGATTACATGTGGAGTACCTCAAGGTTCAATCCTGGGTCCAATTCTATTTTCTTTGTATATGCTTCCTCTGGGCTCCATTCTCCGTAAACATAATGTACGTAAACATAATATAGCATATCTTGTATATCTTACATATTTTGTAAAACTGTCTCTTGGAAGTCGCTTTGGATAAAAGCGTCTGCTAAATGCATAAATGTAAATATAGCATATCACTGTTATGCTGATGATACACAGTTATACTTTCTGTTAAAACCAGGTGATACCAACTCTCTGGTGTCCCTTTTTGATTGCCTTAAAGATATCAAGTGCTGGATGGCTAAAAACTTCTCCAACTTAATGAGTAAGACGGAGGTGATTCTATTTGGTACCCCCAGATCAATTGACGATTTGTCAAAAAAAATGGGCCCCATGTCCACCAATGTGCACTGACAAACTAATTAATTCTGTTGTCAAAGGTAGATTCTTTCATTTAAGGACTATTGCAAAACTAAACTATTTCCTCTCTTTCAAGGACTTGGAAATTGTTATCCATCAACTTATATCATCTCGAATTGATTACTGTAAGTCTCTGTATTATGGCATTTGTCAATCATCATTATCACGCTTGCAGCTTGTCCAGAATGCGGGTGCTAGAATGTTGACTGGTACCAGGGAGAGGGACCATATCTCCCCAATATTGGCCTCTCTTCACTGGTTGCCAGTCAACTATAGAATAGATTTTAAGGTGATGTTACCTGTTTTTAAAGCTTTACATGGATTGGCTCATTGTATATCTGCGATGTTCTTATGCTGTATCACACTTCCAGGCCCCTTAGATCATCAAACCAGTCCCTTTTAGCCATTCCACAGGCTCGGATGAAATCAAAAGGTGATCATGCCTTTTCAGCTGTAGCCCCTACTCTGTAGCCTGGTCCTAACCAGACTCTCGTAAATTTCATTTGATCAGAGAGTGTGGCCTCGCTCCATTGACAAGCGCTGACTTCCTTGTAGGCGGGTACTCTGTTGAAGTTTAAAACTATTGGATCTGCCTAGAGCCACTGTGATCTGCCATAACCAATCGCTAGAGTTCGCCTTAGCCAATTCCTTCACCACTACTGTAACAGAGCTAGCTGCCATAGCTGGAAAATCAAACTTTTCCCGAACCCCGTAGGGAGGGGGGGCACAACATCATGACCACCAGCAAAACTTGTTCTTGCTCCGGCTTTAGCTTATGGATATTCGGCAGCGTTGCCACAACGGACCGAATGTGGCTTTGGTCGCATCTTTCTCCGCCGCCATTACGGAACTACAACACAAACTAGCGCACCATCGTTCGTTTTCAGCTAATTCCTCTGTTCGCTGATTGGCCAGTTGAAAATCAACCTGAAAAATCTGACCTACGTACCTAATGGCCAGACCTAGTACAGAAGTAAAATCAAGATTGAGCGGAAGTACGTAGGAGGGCAGAGCCAGGCTACCTACACTGACAAAAAAAGGGTCGGTGTAGTCGCTGAAAATGTTAATTTTATTGAAATGGCTCATTTGTAAATTTGCTCCAACTTTTCCATAACCTAGCTAGTGAGTCCAGGGTATTGCGCAATAGCCAAGAAAACCCGCATCGCAATTCATTGGATTGATAAACAGCCAATGTCCCCACACTTACTAGGTCGCTGCCATCATTCCCGTTGGGAACCAATGATGAAAAGGCAGAGACGACACGGACATTGTGGGCAAAGCTTGTGGTCGTTATATGCTTTTTGGCCGTGCAACGGTACTTTTCAACCCCCATACAGGTAGAGCTAGCCCCCTAGCACAGGTGCTGGACACCCAGTGTTATTGTCTGGTTTCCAGACTACCTGGTTTCCGTAAGCATGCGAGCTGTGCGTTCACCTAACAGCAGTAGTTGCCGTTGGCCTCTATCACCAGATCCGTCCCAAATTGACAAAACATTCAACATTATTGGCGATTTCAAGTCGCATCTCATATTTGCTGCTGTAGGCTAAGAAAATAGAACAGTTGCAAGCTGGCATGAAGTGGGGTTTGATCGCACTAGAGCAAAAACACATATGATTGTTGGTCCGTTGCCATACAATGCGA
Source organism: Hypomesus transpacificus (assembly GCF_021917145.1). Classification (NCBI taxonomy): domain Eukaryota; kingdom Metazoa; phylum Chordata; class Actinopteri; order Osmeriformes; family Osmeridae; genus Hypomesus; species Hypomesus transpacificus. The sequence goes on along the minus strand of NC_061065.1, from coordinate 3,104,006 downwards.
GCTATTTATGAAGAAAGGAGCCATTTACATTTATGCATTTAGCAGACGCTTTTATCCAAAGCGACTTCCAAGAGAGAGCTTTACAAAAGAGGTCATAGATCACTGATCCTAACAACAAGGTAGTTCCAAACATTGCAAGCAGCCAAACCCTGAAGCATACATTGTGAAAAAACTAAACAAGTGCCAAAGGGAAGACCCAAGTTACAAATTAAAACAACATGAACCACAAAAAGTGCAGGACTGTACCTGTAGAAGAACAATCAACAGTAAAACAGCGAGTACAAGACTTAACTTCGTTATAACTAACCTAAAAGAGCAACAAGTCACTCAATAAGAGTCATTGTGATCCTGGAGGAAACTAACATCAGGTCCAGCTAAGCATTCCTAAGTGCCGTTGTACTCCTGGAACAAGTGTGTCTTGAGTCTTTTCTTGAAGGTGGGGAGACAGTCAGTGTCCCTGATGGAGGTGGGGAACTGGTTCCACCATTGGGGGGCCAGGCAGGAGAAGAGCTTGTGTTGGGACCGGGCGGTCTTGAGCGGTGGGACCACCAGGCGGTTGTCTGAAGAAGACAGTAGGTGACGGGTGGGGGTGTAAGGTTGCAGGAGGGACTTGATGTAGTCGGGTGCAGTCCCGTTCACTGCTCCGAAGTTCAGTACCAGGGTCTTGAATCTGATACGGGCGTTGACAAATTCAAATTTAGTCACAAATTTATTGGCATTCAGGTAGGTCTGCAACTAACGATTATTTTAGTAATCGATTAATCTGTCGATTCTTTTTCGATTAATCGATGAATCGGATAAAAAAAAAAAAGCATTCATTTCCAACCCCTTTATTCAAAAACAGAAATGACAGGGCAAAAAATCTTCAGAATGTGCACAAACAGGGACATCATTTTGAAAAAGTTATTAATATTAGAGTGGATTTAATTCTATTTTCAGAGATGAGCAATTAATTTGAGTTTTGTAAAAAAATAATAATAATGAAAGGTTGTGTAAGTAGGCCAGATTTTATTATAATAATCTGGTGTATATGTAAAAAAGTTTGACACAATTTTGAAAAAAGTTAAGATTTGGAAAGATTAAGCTATTTTCAAAGATTTTCTATCATTTTATTTGAAACTTCATTGAAAAAGTAAAGGCTGTGGAAGAAAAACAGACATTGTTAAAGGACTCTGGTGTCTGTTTGAGGTTTTATATTCATAGAAATATTATAAAAGTCAACATTTTTCTAAATGGTATGGGTAGTTTTTACCCGGTCCCTAACGCGACGCTGCAAAGTCGCGTCTTCCGTATGTGAGACGAATGTCGAATATGAAACTAACTTCAACTCGGTCAATTAACACACCTTTTCGACGTATTTAGTATGAAATGCTCCCACACATTGGATGACTTGGGTCGTACTTATTTCTCCGCCATGTGTTTCAGAACAACGTTACTCAACAATGTCTCTCCGATGGTATTTCCTTTACCTCCGCTCTGCTCCGCGCTCAACTATTTTTTTTTTTAATACTTAAACATCTCCGCGACTTATTGAGTGGCCCGAATGTGTAGACTAATCACGTATTTGTGGTTGTCTTGAGGCAATAGCCAAATTTCCCATGATACCACAGCTCCTTATGAAACTACTTCTTACAAATTTATACTTAGATTGTCATCGTCACTGTGAACCCAGACAATAGGCTACGATTAACCCTTAACCCTAAACCCTAAGACTCTTTTTAGCCCCATGGTGTACATACATAAGTGTGGTATTAGGAAATAAAAGGCCCATGAAATAAATAAATGTGGTCTTTACAAAAATGTCATTTGGAAATAAGTAAATTTATTTATTTATTGATGTAGGTAAATGGATTCAGCTATATAATTATATGGTGCTATATTTATATATTTATTGCAATTGTTTGGGTTTTGGGTGTTTAGTTACTCTTCAACACAATTAGGTGTGTCAAAGTGTCACTAAACTACAGTGCCCTCCAAAAGTATTGGAACAGTGAGGCCAATTCCTTTATTTTTGCTGTAGACTGAAAACATTTGGGCTTGACATCAAACGATGAATGTGAAACCAGAGATCAACGTTTCAGCTTTTATTTCCAGGTATTTACATCAGGATCTGATGCACAAATTAGAAAATATTACCTTTTTGTTCGAACCCACCCATTTGTCACGTGAGCAAAAGTATTGGAACATGTGACTGACAGGTGTGTTTTGTTGCCCAGGTGTGTCCTATTACATACATTATTCAATCAATAAATACCACTGAATGTCTACACTCAGGTTCAGATTGGGTAAGATAGGTTTTGTCTATGCAGACTGTATTCAGAGGTGAAAACAACATGAAAACCAGAGCGCTGTCTTTGGGTGAAAAACAAGCAATTGTGAGTCTTAGAGAAGATGGAAAATCAATCAGAGCCATTGCAGAAACATTGGCCATAGCCAGTACAACCATTTGGAATGTCCTGAAGAAGAAAACTACTGGTGTACTAAGTAACAGACGTCGAACAGGTAGACCAAGGAAAACATCAGCAGTTGATGACAGAAACATTGTGAGAGCTGTAAAGAAAGACCCTAAAACAACTGTTAGTGAGATCAGCAACAACCTCCAGATGGCAGGAGTGAAGGTATCACTATCTACTGTTCGCAGAAGACTTCATGAACAAAAGTACAAGGGCTACACCAGAAGATGCAAACCACTCATTAGCAAGAAGAATAGGAAGGCCAGGCTGGAATTTGCCAAAAAGTACAGAGATGAACCTCAAAAATTCTGGGACAAAGTTTTATGGACTGATGAGACAAAGATTAACTTTTACCAAAGTGATGGAAAGGCTAAAGTTTGGAGAAAGAAAGGAACTGCTCATGATCCCAAACACACAAGCTCATCTGTGAAACACGGTGGAGGTAATGTCATGGCTTGGGCTTGCATGGCTTCTTCTGGGACGGGCTCATTAATCTTCATTGAGGATGTAACACATGATGGCAGCAGCAAAATGAACTCGGAAGTCTACAGAAACATTTTGTCTGCCAATTTAAGGAAAGATGCAACCAAACTGATTGGCAGAGCCTTCATCATGCAGCAAGATAACGACCCAAAACACACTGCCAAAACAACAAAGGAGTTCATCAGGGGCAAGAAATGGAAGGTATTAGACTGGCCAAGTCTATATCCAGACTTAAACCCTATAGAGCATGCATTTTACCTGCTTAAGAGGAGACTGAAGGGAGGAACCCCACAAAACAAACAACAACTGAAAGAGGCTGCAGTGAAAGCCTGGGAAAGCATCAAAAAGGAAGAATGCAAAAGTTTGGTGACGTCAATGGGTCACAGACTTGCTGCAGTTATTGAAAGCAAAGGATTTGCAACTAAATATTAAGTCTTATTCACTTAAATATGTTTTAAGTATATCTGTTCCAATACTTTTGATCACATGACAAATGGGTGGATTCAAACAAAATGTGATATTTTCTTAGTTGTGCATCAGATCCTGATGTAAATACCTGGAAATAAAAGCTGAAACGTTGATCTCTGGTCTCACGTTCATTATTTGATGTCAAGCCCAAATGTTTTCAGTCTACAGCAAAAATAAAGGAATTCGCCTCACTGTTCCAATACTTTTGGAGGGCACTGTATAATGCCAGGAATCTCTGTCTGTGGTTGGATACATGACCAAATCATACAAACTCATGATACATTATTTTAATGCAGGAATTTATTTTGAAATAGTATCTGCTGGTGCACATGTCATGCACTAACCTACATGAGAATATCATACCCCCCCCCCCCCCCCCCTTTGAAATGAACGAATGACTCGAAAAAAGATTCGTTCATTTTACTGAACGAGATTCAAAGAACCAAATCAGTCAAATGAACCGAACTTCCCATCACTACCACTGACTGATGAACAAATGGCAGCTTTAAGAGAGGCTGTTGACCCAAGAGCTTTATCCCAGGCTTATGGTTGTGAAATCTACATTGTAGCAGTTCACTTTTGAAATAACTGAACGTTTTGAGCATTTTCAGAAGAACTGGATCAACTATATAATAATACATCATATGCTTTTAGATTAAAAGATTATTCACATTTCTCCTGAGTCAAAGATTATTTTTTATTTCATAGAGGATATAACTGCACAAGCACTTTGCAATGTGACCCAGGCATCATAACTTACTGGCTCATGCATCAAAGAAACATGTTGAACTAGCAATAAAAATACTAAAGAATCAACACACAACCAACTCCACAATAAACACAAATGCATGCACTCACAATCACACTCACACATACAGATAGAGCACAAACATACAGATGGAGACGTACAACCAGCCTTAGGAACAGCCCCACATCCAGCAGTGCGTAAATAAATGAGTGCACCTCTGTTTACCATCCTTAACATTATTCATTATTCATTCGATAAGTTCATCAGCCCTACCACGAGCAAAGACGACATGTACGCAGCCTAACTTTGGCAAATTGATATGAATTTTTTGTTAGTTAAATTACATATGCATGCACTTAAAGAGCGACGAATCAGTGTTAAGCATATTCCTCTTCTATTTAAAGGGTGTCGTAATCTAAATCCCATCTCCTACCATGCTGAATACATGGGCCAAAAATAAAATTTGGACCAAAATGAACAAAAATGTCATGTTTGAGGCCACCCACGTGGTTGCTGTAGGTGGCTTCAGCAGTAGAATTGTGCCAAATGCAACCATGCCCATAAAAAATTATTTGATTATTTATGATGAGGTGTACAGGTGAGTACTATACTATGCAAAGCAAAAGTAATATTGTTTCTCTTTATAGAACATTAGAGCCCTCCTTACCTGTCCATACATCAAATGCTTCAGTGCTGCAGAGAATCTCACCTCTTCCCCTTTCTCCTCCATGTCACTATATATAAACTCACATTACCCTTTATCCACAGGGGGTGTCTGCGGACATCAGTGACACACAGTACCCCTCTCCTCAATTAGTAGGCACCCCTGTAGGCATTGGCTCAATTTAAAACATGCTTTTAGCGCTCCCTATCAATCACTGAATTAGTGAATTTGAAATTGTGTTTTGCAAGACTCATTATGAAATTAAATGTATCTTCACTTTGTCTTGTCTAGGCCAGGGGTCGGCAACAGGCAGCCCGCGAGCCAATTGTGGGCCGCCAGCGATTTTATTCGGCCCGTCAAAATATTTCAGGTACTTTTGTATCGTTTTTTTCCCCCTGTCGACTTCTATTTTGAAACCGGAAACTGGGTATGGTGTCATTAGATGTTGTCGACTTCATGCAGCGCCGGCGTTGCCTGCAGCCGGGCTGACTTGAAGTAACCAATGCAAGCCTCCACCCCTCGCCCCTCGGCTTGAAGCAACGGCCCCGGTGGATGTAGGTGGTATTGCATGTACGGTTAGGTTTCCGACTCTTCCGGTCGTTTTGATTCTATTAACTCCATTCAACATTTACAAAACTATCTCCCCCAATAATTTTTGTTTGATTCTCGATCCTGGCTCATACTACTAGCTTTTTCATAGAATAATTTTTCCAGATTTTTGCTAAATTTGAAACCAATCCGAAATGGGTAAACTAGCAACCCATCCTTGGACCCCTCCTCTTCTCTCTGTACACCACCTCACTTGGACCAATCATCACCTCCCATGGCTTCTCCTACCACTGCTACGCCAACGACACCCAGCTGTACCTGTCGTTCCCCCCGACCGATCCGGGGATCTCAGCTAGGATTGAGGCCTGCCTTGCAGACATCTCCGCCTGGATGACCGAGCACCACCTCCAGCTGAACCTCGCCAAAACAGAACTTCTCATCATCCCGGCTAAACCCTCCATCTCCCACGATCTGTCAATTACCCTGGGATCTGCGACGGTGACCCCCTCATCCTCTGCCAGGAATCTTGGGGTTACCATGGATGACAAGCTCTCCCTCACGGCCCACATCGCCGCAGTCTCCCGGTATTGTAGATTCACCCTCTACAACATCCGGAAGATCAGGAGATACCTGTCTGAACACTCCACCCAGCTGCTAGTCCAAGCACTGGTCCTCTCCAAGTTGGACTACTGCAACTCGCTGCTCGCTGGTCTCCCAGCATGTGCAACCCGCCCTCTTCTGAGGATTCAGAACGCAGCGGCCCGCCTGGTCTACAATCTACCCAGACGCTCCCATGTTACCCCGCTACTCATCTCTCTCCACTGGCTACCCATCAACGCCCGTATCAGATTCAAGACCCTGGTACTGACCTTCCGAGCAGTGAACGGGACTGCACCCATCTACATCCTGCAACCTTACACCCCCACCCGTCACCTACGGTCTTCTTCAGACAACCGCCTGGTGGTCCCACCGCTCAAGACCGCCCGGTCCCAACACAAGCTCTTCTCCTGCCTGGCCCCCCAATGGTGGAACCAGCTCCCCACCTCCATCAGGGACACTGACTGTCTCCCCACCTTCAAGAAAAGGCTCAAGACGCACTTGTTCCGGGAGTACAACGGCACTTAAGAATGCTTGGCTGGACTTGTTAGTTAGTTTCCTCCAGGATCACAATGACTCTTATTGAGTGACTTGTTGCTCTTTTAGGTTAGATATAATGAAGTTAAGTCTTGTACTCGCTGTGAAATATTTTACTGTTGATTGTTCTTCTACAGGTACAGTCCTGCACTTTTGTGGTTCATGTTGTTTAATTTGTAACTTGAATAACTGCATGCTCTTATGGGTCTTCCCTTTGGCACTTGTTTAGCTTTTCACAATGTATGCTTCATGTTTTGGCTACTTGCAATGTTTGGGACTATCTCGTTGTTATGATCAGTGACCTATGCTCTTTTGTAAGCTCTCTCTTGGAAGTCGCTTTGGATAAAAGCGTCTGCTAAATGAATAAATGTAAATGTAAACCCATTTATTTGCTAATCAATGAAAGTTGCCTGCAAATGTGCTGGCGGATACTAACAGGGCACAAGCACAAAAGTTCACATTGGCCGATAGACGATTTACATGAGCTCTCGGAGCTAGGGAAAAAAAGAACCACTGTTTAAAGTTAGACAGGAAGACACGGAAGTGGAAAGATGGCCGCGTCCAGTCTCGCGATCTCGCTTGCCTCACTGCGCCACTGGGCACTTTTCATAGAAATGAATGGGGACGCCATCTTGGAAGACAAAAGTAGCTTACTCTAGTTATATTAACTCTATGAACCAATGGCATTCTCAGCTTCAAGGCAGCCGGCTGTTGGTACCGCCGTCGCTGCATGAAGTCGAACACACTTATTGACTTTTCAGAAGTATTGTTTCGCTATGTCATCGCTACCATATGATCGCTACACCTCACGGCTGACAGATCGCCTGAGGAGAAAGCACAGTTATGGCTAGTAATCGTGGGCACCGCTCTCTATGGCGGAGCTAGGGAGGGGCTAGCAGGTGCTTCAGCACCCCCAAGAAAGACCAAAGCACCCCGATAGCACCCCCCACGACATTGCTTATTAATTAATAGTTTTCAGGCCCGGAGTGGCCATCGGGAGAATAGGGAGAATTCACGGTGGGCCGCTTTGCCTGCTCATTAATTGGGCCAGAAGATCGCCTGCCTTTGTCTTTGTTTTTTCACACACCGAATAAAAGGATATGCCTTAAGTTTGTTAAGTTACTGTGTGACTGATAAGTAAGCTAATAGGCTACATTATGTTTTAATCTAATTAAGCGCATGATCAGACTGCATTAAAAAGTGCACTTCAGTTGTCGCGCATGTTCTCTTTCTTAAACACAAGTACGTGTACCAAGATGTTGCTATGGAGACAACCCTAAACCATCATTTATTGTTGTGGAAGGAGTTAGCTAGATTAAGCTGATGCGAAAAGAATAAAATGGAAGGGAAAAAGATCTGAGGAGGAACTGAAAAATCCAGGTAAAAAAAGAAATTAATGCCAAAAATGTTGCTTGCGCGTTGTGCGCGCTTGCATTAATGTGAAGTTCAGATTTCACCTCACATCAAAACCTTGACTAGGTCCTAGTAATCCAATTCTCACTTGATAAGACAGTATTTATGTGCACCAACGATGACGACCCACCACGTTGGGATGACAGTGACGACCATGTTGATAAAGTTCGTTAAAATAATGACATTATTCAAACAGACCACCAATGGGCTCATTCACATGGTTTATTATCATTAGGTATTTGTACTAGACCTACCCATTCTCCATGTAGGCCTAGTTGTTGCCGATCCCAGGGTGATTGAAAGATTGTGGGAGATGGAGGGTTTGGCCGGGATGATGAGGAGTTCTGTTTTGGCGGGGTTCAGCTGGAGGTGGTGCTCGGTCATCCAGGCGGAGATGTCTGTGAGGCAGGCCTCGATCCTAGATGAGATCCTTGGATCTGTCGGGAATGACGGGTACAGCTGCGTGTCATCAGCGTAGCAGTGTTTGGAGAAGCCATGGGAGGTGAAGATTGGTGAAGATTCCTGACAGGTAGGATCCACTTAAGTGCAGTGCCGGTGATGCCCATCTGGCGAGCAGGATTTGATTGTTAACCGTATCAAAAGCTGCAGAAAGGTCCAGCAGAATGATGACGGATGACCTCAAAGCCGCTCAGTCTTGAAGCCTGATTGGTTGGAGTCAAGCAGGTTGTTCTGAGAGAGAAAGTTTGATACTTGGTTAGATACAGCGCGTTCAATTGTTTTTGAAAAGAAGGGTAGCAGTGATACCGGTCTGTAGTTCTGGAGGACGGCTGGGTTAAGGGAGGGTTTTTTGAGTAGGGGGCTAACTCTGGCCTGTTTGAAGGCAGAGGGGAAAGTGCCAGAAGTAACAGAAGATTTAAGGACATGGAGCAGAAAAGTTATGATGGAGGGAGAGATGGTTTGAAAGAGAGGGGACTGGATCAAGGGGACAGGAGCTGGGGCGATGAGAGAAAGTTCAGAGATTTCTGCCTCGGACAGGGGAGAGAAAGAGTTTGGACATTTAGTTGGGTCAGTCAGAAGGTGAGGGGGTAGGAAAGGAGGGTTTAGGGAACCGACTGCCAATGTTAGCGACTTTTTCCTCAAAGAAAGAGGAAAGTCATCTGCTGTTAGGGTGGAGGGAGGGGTGGGGGAGGTGGGTTAAGAAGGGAGAAGGTAGAGAAAGGTTTGTGGAGGTTTGAGGCAGAGTTAATATTGTTCAGGAAGTAGTGGGTTTTAGCACCAGTTATGTGAACACAGAAGGATTTAAGGAGTGAATGTTACTTATCAAGGTCCAGATCGTCTTTGGACTTGCGCCATCTCCTCTCAGATGCCCGAAGGGTGGACCGTTCTTCACAAATAACATCTGTGAGCCACGGGCAGGAGGGGGAAGAACGCACAGGCCTGGTCGACAGGGGACAGAGAGAGTCAAGTGATACAGTTAATGTGGATAACAGGGTGTTAGTGGCAGTGTGTGGGGTGGGACATGAACTTGTCAATGGGAGGGAGGATGTTACAATGGAGGAGAAATGGGAGGGAGATAAGGAGCGGAGGTTGCGGCGGAAAGTTATGACGGGAGGGGAGGTAGTAGGGGTTGGAGGGAGAGATACAGAGAATTAGATGGAGTGATCAGAAATGTGTAGTTGGGTTAAAGAGGTTAAGTCAGTGATTCAGTTACGTGTCAGGATGAGGTCAAGTTGTTATCCTGCCTTGTGGGTCGCCGTTGTGTTCAGCAGCTTCAGGTTGAAGGAAGTCAGAAGAGACTTGAAGTCGACGGCCTGCGGTCTTTAGAGGTGGATGTTGAAGTCCCCAAGGAATATCAGCGGTGTTCCATCATCCGGGAGGACGCTGAGGAGCATGTCGAGCTCCTCCACAAAGTCAGCTAGCGGCCCTGGTGGGCGATATGAGGACAATTAAGAGTGCTATGATAGGATCGGTTAGCATTACATAATGGTGTTCAACAGACTTGGCAGTAACAGAGAGTAGTGTGGATGTGTATTTAATATGTGGGGAAAGAAGCAAACCTGTCCCACCACCTCGCCCGGTTGAGCGAGGTGAGTGAGAGAACGAGTGGTTGACAGAGAGAGCAGCTGGAGTTGCAGTGTTCTCTGGGCGGATCTATGTCTCTGTCAGTGCAAGGCCGTGCAGAGAAGCATGGGATGCAAACGCCGGGATGAATTCTGCCTTGTTCACAGCAGACTGGCAGTTCCAGAGCCCTATAGAAAGAGAGACTGCAGGTGGAGAAGATCTGGAGAGGTAGCTAAGATTGGAAGTGGAACGTTAATATTTTGTGACATATCTGCGTCTACGTCTGCGAGTGTTGTAATGAGCGGGAATGCTGAAGAAACACATGCTAGCTATGAATATGTATGGATTAGAATACAAATAGGTTGATACTTATCAGAAGAGGTGATCCGGCCCCGTCGGCCTTCCTCGGTGGACTCCCTGTCTTTGTTCGACCGAGTATTCTTGCGCCAAGGCTGCCAGTCGAGGCAGCCGCCTTAAATATGCAAGGCGCAGCTGACAATGGCCCTAATTATGTAAACAAAGCCAGGGTCCCACGCGGCGGCAAGTACTCTGGAAAAGTTTTAGCAAAACACAACAAAATGAAACAAGTTTGAAGTTACTTACAGTCAGAAGACAGTCACGATGTACACTCAGTAAAAACGCTATTTCGCTCTGAATAGTGATTATAGTAATTTTTGTGTTTCAAAAACAAAACTGATACATGGGAAAATGAAGTTTTTCATTGTGATTGTTTCGTTTTTGAATTTTTTTTATGAAGTCGTGGAAATGTGGATGTGCAGGCGCATTCAGTGCACAGTTCAAGATGGCTGCAAGCTTCATTGTTTTCCGGGGGCTTTCTTGCATGTACAGGCACAGTTTAATCTCCCTCCCATGGTCGACCCTCTCCTGGTCCCACATCCCATTGTTGACTACTGCACATCTGGATCGAATGGATATGTTAATACAGAACTTCTCGCCAAAACAGAACTTCTCATCATCCCGGCTAAACCCTCCATCTCCCACGATCTGTCAATCACCCTGGGATCTGCGACGGTGACCCCTTCATCCTCTGCCAGGAACCTTGGGGTTCATGGATGACGAGCTCTCCCTCACGGCCCACATTGCTGCAGTCTCCCGGTCGTGTAGATTCACCCTCTACAACATCCGGTTCTACAATCTACCCAGACGCTCCCCTGTTACCCCGCTCCTCATCACTCTCCCCTGGCTACCCATCAACGCTTGGTACTGACCTTCCGAGCAGTGAACGGGACTGCACCCGACTACATCAAGTCTCTCCTGCAGCCTTACACCCCCTTCGTCACCTACGGTCTTCTTCAGACAACCGCCAGGTGGTCCCACCGCTCAAGACCACCCGGTCCCAACACAAGCTCTTCTTCTGCCTGGCCCCCCAATGGTGGAACCAGCTCCCCACCTCCATCAGAGACACTGACTGTCTCCCCACCTTCAAGAAAAGGCTCAAGACACACTTGTTCCGGGAGTACAACAGCACTTAGGAATGCTTGGCTGGACCTGATGTTAGTTTCCTCCAGGATCACAATGACTCTTATTGAGTGACTTGTTGCTCTTTTAGGTTATTTATAACGAAGTTAAGTCTTGTACTCGCTGTGAAATAGTTTACAGTTGATTGTTCTTCTACAGGTACAGTCCTGCACTTTTTGTGGTTCATGTTGTTTTAATTTGTAACTTGAATAACTGCATGCTCTTATGGGTCTTCCCTTTGGCACTTGTTTAGTTTTTTCACAATGTATGCGACTACCTCGTTGTTATGATCAGTGACCTATGCTCTTTTGTAAAGCTCTCTCTTGGAAGTTGCTTTGGATAAAAGCATCTGCTAAATGCAGAAATGTAAATGTAATTCAACATGTCCAGTTGGTGCAACAGACATATACAAATCCATTAAATGCATTAGACTCAATGCAATGCCTAGACCAGGGGTCGGCAAGTAACTTGGGCCGCGGGCCAGTATTTTTCCTCGCCACTAGACGGCGGGCCAGAGTCTGGGTTACTGCCTATTTAGATGCTGCGATAGGTGCCCTTGCGATACGTGCACTCGCAACAACTAGGCCTACATGGAGAATGGGTAGGTCTAGTACAAATACCTAATGATAATAAACCATGTGAATGAGCCCATTGGTGGTCTGTTTGAATAATGTCATTATTTTAACGAACTGTATCAACATGGTCGTCACTGTCATCCCAACGTGGTGGGTCGTCATCGTTGGTGCACATAAATACTGTCTCATCAAGTGAGAATAGGATTACTAGGACTTAGTCAAGGTTTTGATGTGAGGTGAAATCGGAACTTCACATTAACGCGAGCGCGCACAGCGCGCAAGCAAATTTTTTGGCATTAATTTCTTTTTTTACCTGGATTTTTCAGTTCCTTCTGGGATCTTTTTCCCTTCCATTTTATTCTTTTCGCATCAGCTTAATCTAGCTAACTCCCTCCACAACAATAAATGATGGTTTAGGGTTGTCTTTATAGCAACATCTTGGTACACGTACTTGTGTTTGAGAAAGAGAACATGCGCGACAACTGAACTGCACTTTTTAATGCACGGTCTGATCATGCGCTTAATTAGATTAAAACATAATGTAGCCTATTAGCTTACTTATCAGTCAAACAGTAACTTAACAAACTTAAGGCATATCCTTTTATTCAGTGTGTGAAAAAACAAAGACAAAGCAGGCGATCTTCTGGCCCAATTTATGAGCGGGCAAAGCGGCCCACCGTGAATTCTCCCTATTCTCCCGATGGCCACTCCGGGCCTGAAAACTATTAATTAATAAGCAATGTCGTGGGGGGTGCTATCGGGGTGCTTTGGTCTTTCTTGGGGGTGCTGAAGCACCTGCTAGCCCCTCCCTAGCTCCGCCATAGAGAGTGGTGCCCACGATTACTAGCCATAACTGTGCTTTCTCCTCAGGCGATCTATCAGCCGTGAGGTAGCGATCATATGGTAGCGATGACATAGCGAAACAATACTTCTGAAAAGTCAATAAGTGTGTTCGACTTCATGCAGCGACGGCGGTACCAACAGCCGGCTGCCTTGAAGCTGAGAATGCCCTTGGTTACTTCAAGTCAGCCGGGCTGCAGGCGGCTGTAGGCAACGCCGGCGCTGCATGAAGTCGACAACATCTAATGACACCATACCCAGTTTCCGCTTTCAAAATAAAAGTTGACAGGGGGAAAAAAACGATGCAAAAAAAATGTATCTGAAATATTTTGACGGGCCAAATAAAATCGCTGGCAGCCCACAATTGGCCCGCGGGCTGCCTGTTGCCGACCCCTGCTCTACAACATCCGGAAGATCAGGAAATACCTGTCTGAGCATTCCACCCAGCTGCTAGTCCAAGCACTTGTCCTCTCAAAGTTGGACTACTGCAACTTGCTGCTTGCCGGTCTCCCAGCATGCGCAACCTGCCCTCTCCAGAGGATTCAGAATGCGGCGGCCCATCTGGTCTTCAATCTACCCAGACGCTCCCATGTTACCCCGCTCCTCATCTCCCTCCACTGGCTTCCCATCACGGCCCTTATCAGATTCAAGACTCTGGTACTGACCTTCCGAGCGGTGAACGGGACTGCAACCGACTACATCAAGTCTCTCCTCCAGCCTTACACCCCAACCCGCCACTTACGGTCTTCTTCTGACAACCGTCTGGTGGTCCCACCGCTCAAGAGTGCCCGGTCCCAACACAAGCTCTTCTCCTGCCTGGCTCCCCACCTCCATCAGGGACAATGACTGTCTCCCCACCTTCAAGAAAAGGCTCAAGACGCACTTGTTCCGGGAGTACAACGGCACTTAGGAATGCTTGGCTGGACCTGATGTTAGTTTCCTCCAGGTTCACAATGACTCTTATTGAGAGACTTGTTGCTCACAGATTTAAACTTTTGTACTCGCTGTGAAATATTTTACTGTTTGTTCTTCTACAGGTACACTCTTGCACTTTTTGGGTTTCATGTTGTTTAATTGTTCTTGCACTTCTTGAGTTTCATGTTGTTTAATTGTAACTTGTTTAACTGCATGCTCCTATGGTTCTTCCCTTTGGCACTTATTTGGTTTTTCACAATGTGTGCTTCATGTTTGGGCTGCTTGCAATTTTTGGGGCTACCACGTTGTTATGATACAGTGACCAGCTCTCTCTTTGAAGTCGCTTTGGATAAAAGCGTCTGCTAAATGCATAAATGTAAATGTATGTAAAAACCGCTACAGAACTAGTGATTTCTGTTGTTCTTTTCCGATTTGGTTTTGAAACTGAAAAATGAAAGAACGTCATGAAAGAAGTGAAAGGGTACACGGATTGAAAATGCTCCAATAATTCATTCTTACATGTTATGTGTGACGGTGGTCAAACAGGGGACTGACGAACACTTGACGAAGATGCTTCTTTATTTCCCTGTTCATGCACAACCATAAAACAATTGGTATACGCAGCATCATTGACAGGCAACCTTCTTCTGTCTCATTTCATACAACACATTAATCACATATAGCCTACAAATAAAACAGTGCACAAACAATTTAAACGACAGTGCACATATTTCACACAACACACTATTGGAGCAACATACCTGTTCATGCACAACCATAAAACAATTGGTATACCCAGCATCTGCACAAGTAAATAAAATGACAAAATACATTAGGTTCAGTATGGCAGCACGGTTAGCTAGCTAACAGAACTTGAGGAATGGGAAATTCCCAGCTAACTAGCTAGCTAATCACAACGTATGAACCTTGTGGTAAACAAAAATACTTTCGGCACATTGACAAAACTGCTTTACAAACAACACAATCATACTAATCACACTAAATACATGTAATATGTCGAAGTTGTCGACATTCATACATTTATCAATCGGTAATTGATCTAAGTATAAGGGTCATTTTGCACAGTAGACCTACCATTGACAGGCAACCTTCTTCTGTCTAACTACGGCTACAGTACACACACACACACACAAGCTGCAGACCTGCAGTACACCACAGCTCCAAAGGGGGCTCTAAAACGGCAACACCACTAACAACTGTATAATTATGGCGAAACTCATCATAGCGTTTAACTCCGTTACACCCACCCCTTCTGAATTTTGCCCATAATTGGTAGACAAACAAGGCAGTACATTTACCTTAGTGGTCAACAACAACAAAAACTCAACATGAAATGGTTACACCAATATTCCAACTGGAAAAGTATCCCCGAAGGGATGAAGTGGAAAGTGAGCGGCGCCTTGCTCACTACCAGCTACTGGAAGTAGGATGCAGTCTACACCCCACACAAACCATATCCCTTACATAGAAAAAGGTCCCAACAGGTACACTCAAACATGTCCATGGAGAAGTAATCAAAAATATCAGAATTACCCAAAGTGTACACTGAAAAACACCAAAACTCAACCATATATACACATATCAATATATAAAGACAAATACCAACTTCACTGGATTAGTTGAAACATAAAATTAGCGGCTTTGTCAACAAGTCGACTGGTATCCCCGACAATACCCCATTGAGACATCTGACACAACAGACGGTTAACCGGTCTAAGTATACGTCCAGCACGGGATCTGGCTCCGTGAATACTGCTTGAATCAGACTGAATGGAAGGTGGTATTGTAATGCGTATATCATCTGAGTTGCTAGAACTGAAAGACTGTGTGTGAGTACCCTGAGTGTCAGCTGTGGGGCCATTTGTGTGACTGTTGTCAGAGCTCCCTGTCTATGACTGTGTTAGCAAACTGCCCGCATGCTCAGACTCTTTGTTTGTACCCAGGACATCCCTAAGTGAACCATCCCCCACCCGGCTGACCACACCCACAGTTGTCATATTGCTGACCCACTCTAAAGTTCTGGTCCTGGCAACTCCCTCATCCACAACAGGCATCATTCCATCCATGTCACTGACATCACTTGACTCCTTCTCGCAGGAGGACACAAAGGTCTGATCTGAGAGAGTGTCCACATCCACAGGCAAGAAGTTAACAAGCATCAGCAAGTTTCGGTGCACAACTCTCTTGTCCAGTTACTGGGCTCCTAATCCGATAAGTATGAGAGGAGGCATTCACGCTCACAACAACGTACACCGTGGACTCCCATCTGTCTGCCGTCTTACGCTTCCCTCTCTCACGTTTGTTCGAGACCAGTACCCGATCACCTGCAGAGATGGATTTCCCTTTTGCACGGCGGTTATAGAGTTCAGCTTGACGACCCTGCTCCCTATCAACATGTCCCTGAGCAATAGCCATGGCCTCCTGAAGGTCTTTTGTGAGAGATACCACATAACTATCATAACTACCGATCTCTGGATCTTTTAAGATATTCTTGAAGAGGACATCAACTGGAAGACGTGTAACTCTACCATACATGAAATAGAAAGGGGGGTAGCCTGTGGTCTCATGCACGGTGCAGTTGTACATGAATGTCACAGTCTGGAGGTGGCGAGGCCAATTGAGTTTTGAATCAGGCGGGAGGGCCCGAATCATATAGTGTTCTGTTGAAACGTTCCACGCTGCCATTGCCCATTGGATGGTATGGTGTCGTCCGAGACTTCTTCACACCCGCGACCTTCAACAGTTCACTTATTAGATGACTCTCAAACGATGCGCCCTGGTCTGAGTGGATCCTCTCAGGATATCCATAAACACAGAAGTATTTGTCCCAAAGTTGCTTTGCCACCTGTTTAGCAGACTGATTTCGACAGGGGAACGCACGCCTGTGCAAGCCTGGTAAAATGATCAGTCACCACTAGGACGTCAACAGACCTGTTGTGAGAATCCTCTGCAGTCCAGAAATCGATACATACAATCTCCAAAAGCGCAGAAGTTTTTATACTCTCCATAGGTGCCCTTCCTTCAGGATCTGCAGTCTTGCTTATGACGGACATTGGCGGACGTAATCTTTGACATCTCGGTCAATGTGAGGCCAGAAGAACCTCTGGCGGGCCAGGCTCAGGCTCCTAAATTGGCCCTGATGGCCAGCGCCATCGTGAACGCCTCTGAGGACCTCAGATTTGAGAGAGTCAGGAACCACAAACTGGTATCTCTTCTTCTTAGAGACCTGATCTTTGGACACTCTGTAAAGGAGTCCATTGGAAGTTGCCAATTTCTCCCAATGTTTAAGGTATCTGATGATCATCACATGTTCCTTGGATTTCTCTCTCCTGGAGGGACGTCGGCCAAAGTACAACACCCTGGAAAGAATGGTCACTCAACTGCCCTTCACGTAACTCATTCTCCGAGAACGCAGATAAGGAATTGTCATCAGGGGGAATTAGCTGCGGGAGCTGCTGAAGAGCATCTACAGCTTGCATCCTGGTACCGGACTCCCACAGGCTGTGTTTCCAGGATGGCAGAGACTTCCTCTTTGGAGAAGGACTGGGTCTTTGCACATTGAGACACGTAAAGCTATTCTTCCCCCTTGCTGCCAAGATCATCCCGAAAGGTGTTCGACTGTCGGAAGGCTTCCTGGACAGAGTCAGAAGAGACGGGGACCACTTTTACAAGGAGCTCACTGTAAGCGTCCTGAAGCAATCTCTTTCAAACGACTGACTTCACAAACGGTCGCCGGCTAAGCGCATCCGCCACAGTGTTCCTGGGGCCGGGGATGTACTTGATGTCGAATACATAGGAAGCTAACTTCACTACCCACCGTTCTTCGCAGGCATCTAGCCGTGGTTTTTTCATGATATGTGTGAGGGGATTATTATCGGTCCATACAGTGAAGACATGACCCTTAAGCCAGTGACTAAACTTGTCACACACAGACCACTTCAGCGCAAGGAATTCAAGGCGATGAGCAGGGTACTTCTTCTGAGCCTGTGAAAGGGATTTACTGGCGAAAGCCACAGGCGGCGCCACAGAGTCACCCTCCTGCACTTGTGAGAGGACCGCTCCCAACCCAGCCAAGGAGGCATCAGTGCACAGCACAAATGGACAAGTGAAGTATGGGTGGGCCTCGCCATGGCGGAGTAATTAGGCACGAAGTGCTGATAATATTTTACCATCCCCAGAAATGATCTGACACGAGACTGAGACTGAGTGAGTCCATCAGGCTCCATAAGATCTGCTGTGGTCATGTTGCTGACAGCCTCCACCTTTGCGGCATCTGTAGACACACCAGATCCATCAATGATGTGCCCAAGGAACTTCACGGACCTCCTGAGCAGCCAACACTTCTTCTGAGCTAATTTCAGGTTGTGCAGGCGAAGGCGACTGAAAACCAGCTCCAGCCGTTCCAAAGCTAACTCCTCAGTCGGAGCAAAGACCAACAGGTCATCAAGATAGCATAAAAGGCTGAGAAAGTTCTGGTCACCGAATATGCAGGTCATCATCCTCATGAAACTGCCTTGACTGTTGCACAGACCCTGGGGAAGCCGGTTGTATTCATACAAGCCCATGGGTGTTGTGAATGCAGAATACTTGCGGTCATCTTCATGGAGTGGCATATTATAGAAGTCAGATCCGTCCGTCCGTCATCTACCGCTTGTCCGGGGATCGGGTCGCGGGGGCAGCGACCTAAGCAGGGAGGCCCAGACTTCCCTCTCCCCGGCCACTTCCAGTGCCTCTTTGCCCTGCAGCTCATCCATGGCAGAGCCCAACTCTATGGGTGCCGTGTCCTCCCCACCAAGAAGTGCGTCTTCCTCACCACCGGGAGAGGAGAGCAGCCAGGAGGTTTCCAAGAAGAGGAGATACAGCTTGGCCTTCGTGGGAGAAATGATGGAGAGGTCGGAGGCCTTGGAAATTGAAAGGCAGCGGAGAGAGGTGGAGCGGCAGGAGAGGGTCGATGTTCGACTGGACAGGCTTCTGGCTGTGATGGAGCGGTTGGCCGAAAAATAAAAAATTATAAACATTACCAATTATGCATTTACAGCATTCGTTTTTTTTTAATAAGTACATGTAAATGATGAGACAACAACAGAGTTTAGTTAAGTTAAAATAAGTGTATTTTATTGGAAAGCTCCCCAAGCAAGAACAAGGGCAACAGTGACGAGGAAAAACTCCCATGTAGGAAGAAACCTCGGGAGGGCCCAGGCTCAGGGAGCGACCACCCTCCATGGTAATTTGTGTGATTGAGTGTAGTGAGTAAGGTGGGTGGAGTGTGTGCGGTGTTTTAGGCTCCTGTCTGTGTTCCTGCAATGACATGAATGGTGTTATAACTTAATTAATGTAATTACAATGCATCAATCAAATAACTATATAACAATGTATTAATCAAATAACTATATAACAATTTATTAATCAAAGAACTATATAACAATGTATTAACCAAATAACTATATAACAATGCATCAATCAAATAACTATATAACAATGCATCAATCAAATAACTATATAACAATGTATTAATCAAATAACTATATAACAATGCATCAATCAAATAACTATATAACAATGTATTAATCAAATAACTATATAACAATGCATCAATCAAATAACTATATAACAATTTATTAATCAAAGAACTATATAACAATGTATTAATCAAATAACTATATAACAATGTATTAATCAAATAACTATGTAACAATTTATCAACAATAATCGTGTCCAGAGGGGAGACACTGAAGTGCGGACAGCTGATCTGCAATGCTGTCTCGCAGGGCACCACCACTTGATGTTTCGCCATGGTCCTCTCCCCGACGGGCTCCTCAGGGTCCTCTTCATCCACCGGTAGGACATCATCATTGCCCAGACATACATTGGGAAGCATAGTGCAACACACAATGACATCTGGCACAAATGAGACGTCCACCTCCAAGGCACAGAAAAAGATGGACCTCCACCTGGTCTTCATCATGCCAAAAGCCAGCTCAATGACCGAACGAGCTCTGGCATGATGCGCGTTGAACCTACAAGTGTGGGGGAAAAATGAATGACATGTAATTACTCTACTTAATCTCTGTGTCATTGCAATTAAAATCATATATTTTAATGTACCAACCTCTGTTGTGCAACTCCCCTGAGTGGATTCTTGTATGGCGTGATGAGGGATATGGGCCTCAGCAGACAGGGGTACCCCCCATCACCCAACAAGAAGGTATTAGGGGGTGGGTACGCGGCAGACTGGAACAGGGGGCTGTGCCTCAGGACCCGGGTGTCGTGGACAGAACCTGGATAACCCACAAACACATCGATGAAGCGCCCTGCATGGGCACACACCGCCTGCAGCTGTATTGAATGGAACAATTTCCTGTTGAAATAATCCTGGCCATGGGGCTCTCCTGGGGACTTGATACGAACATGGCAGCCGTCAATGGCTCCCATGGCCCTGGCAAAAGCCCCATGCCTAGCCAGTCGGGCAAAACCCTCCGATACTTCTCTCTGCCCCTCTGCAGTGGAAGGCAACCTGATGACCCTTGGCATCGCCACAACTACACAGCCACAGACCCGATGGACAACGTTGTGCACCGTGGTCCTGGGCATGTCGAATGCCCTCGACACCACGTGGTACGACGCACCTGTTGATAGAGCAATTCACAGTTTCTGACAATAAATATTTGTTGAGTATATTGACATTGAAAATGAGCCTCTTGGGCACATACCAATGCCTGAGGGCCCAGGTAAGACGTACCGCTGGCCAGCCAAAACAGCAACACCAGGACCTCTATGGTTGGCTCCCATCCATGGCACCGCTCCTGGTTGAGCAGCTGCAGCAGACTGGTGATGGAGGCTCTGCTGAGCCGGAAATCAGGGCGGTTGTCTTCCCCAGCAAAATAACGCCAGAGAAGGGGCACTGCCATGTTCAGTCTGGCATACCGTACACCACCCTGAAATTGATGACACGTAAACAATGTTAAACAGTTGTTCATCGATATTTGCTATTTATTTTAAATTCATCCATCCATGACATGGACAGTGCACATTAATGAACATAACTGTAAATATCACATAATGTGATACACTGTACAACCATTCTACACCGTACAACCAATGAATGGTTGTACGGTGATAATTGACATTTTACTATAATCACGGATAGTATGAAGCTATCGTGAGCGACTACTGTACTGTATTTACCTCAGAAAGGTAAGGTCGACGGTAGCTAGCTAGATGCTGTACGTGGTGATTGTGTCTCGACGATAACTACATACTATAGCAGAATTATGTCACACACGGCGATAATTGACATTTTACTATAATCACGTATTTTCAAAATGATATTTTAAAAACTTACCTCAAAGGAGTACGCTGCCAACATCTCCATCCTTGCGCGGTAGGCTCTGCGCTGAGCCCTGTCCTGCTCCATTCGGCACCTCTCCTCCATCCACTCCTGCATAAGCTCATGGACAATGTGCACCATTCTCACCATTTTTAGAGTAGCCTATTTCAAATCTAAAACTAACTAACTAAAGTTTCTCTTAATAACTTTATTTAGAATACCTTAGTTTAGCTTACCTTACAGTACTAGCTAGTACCTAAGCTAACCTAGCTTACCTTGCGGTAACTTAAATTACCTCAACTTTACCTCAAACTACTTTATGGAATCTAACTTAATTTAAACTTTAGCAAAATTTAAGTTTAAATACGACTATAACTTGACCCTAGTGTGACAATAAACTTGAGTGATAATGAAGTCTCGATATCAGTTGAAAGGCACGTTGAAACCGCTGGTCGCTGGAAGATGCAATGCAAATGACTGCCGTCTGACAGAGAGCGCGAGTGCGAGCGCTTAAGTACACGCAGCGCGATGACGTACATCCTGTCTTAATAGGCTGTTCGAAAACAACGGTTTTTAAGATACCTTACCCCGAAGAGAGCTGTCTCGTTAGACACCTGTCTAGTAAGACATCAAGGATTAAGACAGCTGTCTAAGTTTTCGAACACAGCCTGTGCCTGACAGCACTAATCAGAGCTTTAGAGCTACAGATTAGATGTCCCTAAAGAACACGAGTATGTAACAGTTGTTCCGCATGACATTAATTAATTTGCACGCAAGTTTAATTTATTTTTATACCGTGTATTCTCCGTGTAATTTCATGCTTTTTGAAATGCATGACTTTGGTGATGTCATATACAAGTTAGCTGTGTCAAGGAAGAATTTGAGTGGCACTGTGTAGATCTGAATAGTCAAGGGATATGGTTTTAATACAATTTATTAGACTACACAATTACATATATGTTTAAACAAAGCTTTGCTGATCAGTCTCAACGAAGGAGGTGCCATCCACACAGATCGTTCGCAGGAGTGATGACGAACCATCACACATGCACTGCCTTATATAAACTTAAGATCAAATGGCATTCTATAAGGTCAATCAATCAATGTAGCAAACTCTGTGATTGGCTAACTCAACTTAGTGACAGTTTGAAACAATACATCTCCGGTGTGTCCCAAAGTTCTTTGATATCACAGCTCTCTCCAGAGCAGTAGATAATAAAGCCACACTTTGTGTGACCATCTTCAAACAATACTTTTAATTAACACAAACAATGAAACAGGACACAGTCCTTCTAGCCAAAGTTCAGAGCAACTGTCTCATTGACCCCTTACAGTAACCAGAGGACAGAAGGCCATATAAGATGCTTCACCCATCCCCGAGGGCAAGCTGCCCACAGAGCCATCAGCACCTCACATTCCTTTGAACTCAACTTAATTATCTTCCCTTCCTGTCTCTTACCAATGAACATAGAAGATTATAGATTTCATACACATACATCTATGCATATGACCAAAATTTCCATTACAGCTGCCAACAATCTACTCTATAAATTGGATGTAGTCTATCACAGTGCCATCCGTTTTGTCACCAATGCCCCATACACTACCCACCACTGCGACCTGTACGCTCTCATTGGCTGGCCATCGCTTCACACCCGACGCCAAACCCACTGGCTACAGGTTATTTACAAATCCCTGCTAGGTAAAACCCTGTCTTACCTTAGCTCATTGGTCACCATGGTAGTACCCACCCGTAGCACGCGCTCCAGCAGGTACATCTCACTGGTTACCCCTAAAACCAATTCCTCATTTGGTCGACTTTCTTTCCAGTTCTCTGCTGCCAATGACTGGAACATATTACAAAGGTCTCTGAAGTTGGAGACTTTCATCTCCCTCTCCAGCTTTAAACACCAGCTGTCAGAGCAGCTCACAGATCACTGCACCTGTACATAAACAGCCCATCTATCTACCTCACACCAATAGTGTATTGATTTATTTATTTAATCTTGCTCCATTGCACTCCAGTATTTCTACCTGCACTTTTATCCTCAGTGTTAAACTGTTTTATTTGTAATTACTGTGCTTATCATGTTTGTTTATTCTATGTGAAACTCTGTTGTATGTGTCTTATTGCTACGCTGTATCTTGGCCAGGTCGCAGTTGTAAATGAGAACTTGTTCTCAACTAGCCTACCTGGCTAAATAAAGGTGAAATAAATACATAAAAATGCACCGTACCGTGACGCCCGTACCGTACGGTACGAATACATGTATCGTTCCACCCCTAGTAGAAATGGCAGTGAAGGGCATGAATTAAGTACTCTGCCACATTATAAACGCCATAAAATGTGCGAGCAAGTAAAAATGAACAAACAGACATGTATATTGTATTCAATGATATGAAGTTACTAGCTATTACGTTGATGCCACTTGAAAGACAGCGTGCACATTTTGCCGACAAAATCCTGGGACACAGCCGTGTCACCGGAAACACTAAAAAAGATCGACCCAAATTACTATCTGCTCGAGACAAACAGCTTAAATCTATTTTCAAAAAGAGTTTGGACTAGCTATTTTAACATGAGCCCAAAGTGTCTAGGCCTAGCCTAAACGTTATCCTCAATGGGCACCTGCTTATCAGTGAATATCAGTGAGTAAATGACAGTGATAATTTGCTAGTTTTGCAATAAGGTTTTATCGTGTCTCCAAAATTCGAAACAACAAGCCAACATATGCACATTTATATACAAATTAGCAATAAAACAACAGGCATTAGATATTTGATACTCCCCAATCTCTGCTTTTCATGCTCGAAGCGAGTGAAAGAAAATGGCAGCCGTCATATTCCTAAATGGCCAGATGTTAAAAGTATCATTTATAGGTATTGAACTCTATGATGTTACGTCTATAATAATGTTTTATTACTAGTACAGAGCTCATTCATGTGAAGCGCTTTACAAGTTCAGTAATCGCACCATAGATTGAATAGATAGCTTTTATTGAAGCAGGGCTGGTAGCAGAGCCCCAGAGCATGACAGGGAGAAGCCGAGAAAAGGGGAGGCCGGGAGGGTGACAATAACATGCTAGCACAAGGACCAGAGCAACAGAAGACACTTTATACAAACCTCGTAATTGAAATGGGGAGTTTGTTTGCATTCTTCCGTGCTTTCGCTAGGCTGATGCGTATGAAGTTGATTGGAGTTGGTGCGCATTCTTCCGTGCTTTCGCAAGGCTGATGTGAGTTAGTTGATTGGAGTGGAGGACGATTCTTGGTGCGCCATCTTCCTCCCTAACTTTAGTTAGTTAATCTAACTCCCCTTTGAGTGCCGCTAAGGTAGAAAACGCACCATATAAATTAGTGATGGGGGAAACTAAGGCCGAATCCCAATACTCCCCCTTACCCCTTCCCCTTACCCCTTCCCCTTAACTTACCCCTTCCCCTTGGCCCTCGAAAGTAAGGGGTAAGGGCTACATAGCCCTAGGAAATGGGACGCCACTTGGTTACAGGTACGTCATCTAGCACGTATCGATATCTCCAAAGCAAGTAGCGTTATGCACTGATATTAAACGAAATTCGCTGCATATGGAGTTTACTTAGAACTGTAGACATGCTAGTCAAAGAAATGCGGGACTGTTGTGCAATTCAGAACTGTAACATTAACGTACCAAACTAGCGATTTTTAGAAACGTTTCAATTAGGAAAATGGTTGCAAATATATATGTTCATGACTGTATATAACATAAAACAAGACTGTCATAATTTTTTCATCAATTAATTAAGCCGATAATATAACATTTATCGGACTCTCTGGATGATTTTGGTCGCCATTGTTGCCGGTCGCGCAGTTTTCACATAGCCCTAGGTTTCAAGTAAGCTCCCGATCTTACTTGGTTTTAAGGGGTGTATACCCCTTAGTCTTAGCCCTTCCCCTAGCTCCAAAAGAGTATTGGGACACCACTAGCTCTCACGGGAACACGCAAAACTAAGGGGAAGGGGTAAGGGGGAGTATTGGGATTCGGCCTAAGCTTTCCGAAGCAATGAGCTATTTGACACAATTGTGTCGAAAAAGTATTGCTTTTTGAAGCGTTCGATACATCTTCTCCATAGGGACATCTGCTGGTCGAATTATGGTATGGCATCTGTATCGAGCAATGGAAGGAATCAAGGGACGTCAGTCTCACAAACGTCATTGACAACAAAGGTTATATGACAAATGTGTCGATGTGTAAGTGTCAAATATGTTATCATATTTCTTGTTGTATAATAAACAACATATTGCTTTTGCTATTTTACATTCATAATATTTATGTTCCGGTTCTTATAGCAAAATTCTCGTGCAAAGTTAAGTTCAGTATGGCCTCGTGGCAAGAGCTCTGCCTTGCAGACAGATCTTGCAAGTTTGAATTTTGGTGACCTCGTTTTAGAGGAAGTATATGCTAAATGAATAAATTATTATTTGATAATGTGGACTATCGGCTCAGGAACATGCTTTTGCAATTGGGAAAGGGATGGACACATTCGAAGGCTGATAAAACTACGGACGCCCCTATGCCAAGCGTCTGACAATCACGGACGCCGCTACGCCAAGCGTCTGCAATCACGGACGCCACTACGCCAAGCGTCTGACATTATGTGGATAGCTAGGAAGATAAGCAGCTAGCTCACCATTATGCCATGCCGGTATTATCATCTAGTGAGACCGGAAGTGACCATGTGAGGCGATCCTTCGCTTAAAGTTACGTCATTTTACATCTGTTGTCAATTTTGTCAATTAAAATGTGTAACTAACCAAGAAATTTCACCCATTTGTTTTTATTTTGTAACTATAGTTTTAAAAGCTTTCAGCAAAACTGGCTGGCTGGCTAGGCGCGCTAGCTGTCATTGTTTTTTGCCTCTCCTCACAGCCCCGTCCCAAATTGAAGTTGTCAGTTTGCCTGTGTTATCTATATGTAGAGCAAGAATATGATAGTTTGGAGAAAAGTACAAATGTGTATCGATATCTTTCTCAATTACACTAAATTGTTAGTTTACCTGCTGTGCCAACTAGCACTAAATCCCATATTTGTATGTCACTTTGTATAAAAGTGTCTGCTAATCTCAATGAATACAGTGTCTAAGAGTCTTATGACTCATGTATTTTCCATAAAAATATGACCATTCTATGAATTTACATTAATACCTCCTGGGGACCCCGACCAGATCAGGACCCATCTAACACGGCACACAATACCCAAACCCAAATATTCTTATTCATGTTATTCTTCAATATTGAATCAAACCACTATAACCACTCCTGACTTCTTTCAGTTTTTTGTATTCAAATAATGATGCCTACATATTTAAGTAATTGTAGGCCTATAAATGCTATTATTGTATGTTCTAAAAGTAACAACAAATAACTCAACATTAACAATTGTTAATAACAATAATTGTCTCATTTTAACCTATATACCTATAACTTTATACGTATTTAGCAGAGACATCTTTAACCTCTCCCTCAGCCTGTCTGTACTGTACTCCCCATTTGCTTCAAGAGGACCACCATCGTCCCTGTGCCCAAAAACACCAAGGTCACCTGCATGAACGACTATCGCCCGATAGCACTGACCTCTGTCATCATGAAGTGCTTCAAGCGGCTAGTCAAACCATTAATTTGCTCATCGCTGCTTCCCACCCTGGACCCTATGCAGTTTACATACCGGTCCAACAGGTCTACAGACGATGCCATTGCCCTGACTATGCACACTGCTCTCTCCCACCTGGACAAAGGAATACGTATGTGAGGATGCTGTTCATTGATTACAGCTCAGCATTCAATACCATAATCCCCTCCAGACTCGTCTCCAAGTTTGTGGACCTGGGACTAAGCACCTCCCTATGCAAGTGGATCTACAACTTCTTGACGGGGAGGCCACAGGTGGTGAGAATCGGTGACCGCACCTCATCCACACTGATCACCAACACAGGTACCCCCCAGGGCTGTGTGCTCATTCCTCTCCTGCTCTCCTTGCAATGAACAGTTCCAACCTCCTCAGTTTGCTGCCGACACAACCATTGTGGGCCTCATCTCTGACAGTGACGAGTCAGCCTACAGAGAGGAGGTCGATACCCTGACGTCATGGTGCCAGGACAATAACCTCTCAATGTCAGCAAGACTGAGGAGATTATTGTGGACTATAGGAGGCGGCATGAGGAGGAGCATGCTGCTTCAGGTCAGCTGCTTCAGGTTCCTCGGGGTGAACATCAGCAATGCTCTCACCTGGTCTGCTCACACGGTAGTTAAAGCTGCCCGGAAACACCTGTTCTTCCTGAGGAAACTGAAGAAGTTTGCCATGGACTCAGTCATCTTCACTAACTTTTACAGATGCACAATAGAGAGCATACTGACTGGTTGCTTAACAGTGTGGTATGAGAGCTGCACAGACAGGGACCGCAAGGCCCTAGTGTGGTCAGGTCTGCTTTTACCTGCAGTTGATCATCGGCAGGAAGCTCCCAGCCCTACAGGACACCTACCACACATGATGCCTCAGGAAACCTTGCAGGATTCTATGAGACTGTTACCACCACTCATCCTTCAGTCTTTTTACCCCGTTGCCTTCTGGCTGGCAATACCGAAGCATTCGGTCTCGCACACGTAGACTTGAGAATACTTTCTTTCCAACAGCCATCAGGCTTCTGAATGGACACTGATACACTCTCTCCACTTTCTCACTAGCCACTTTACACACTGTCACTTTCAGCTACTGGTTGCATTACATCAGTAATATTGCACTAATTGTTACCCCACTTGACTTTAGGTTAGTATAGGTTTATACGGTTAGTATAGGTTAATATGTGTATTATTACGGTATACTGTATTGTATATTATTTTGTATATTTAGGAGTTGTTATTTAATTTAATTTTATCATAGATGTAATCTATGGAGTCAGATGGCTGAGCGGTGAGGGAGTCGGGCTAGTAATCGGAAGGTTGCCGGATCGATTCCCCGCCCCGCCAAATGACGTTGTGTCCTTGGGCAAGGCACTTCACCCTACTTGCCTCGGGGGGAATGTCCCTGTACTTACTGTAAGTCGCTCTGGATAAGAGCGTCTGCTAAATGACTAAATGTAAATGTAAGCTGATGACTGAGACTGACAAAACCCTTTCGCATTCCCTCATGAGTATTTTTCTGAAAGATATAGGTTTTTAGCAATGGGAATTACGTATTTTGCCAGCTTCTTCAAGTTCAAGTTCAAGTCTTTTATTTGTCAGGTGCACAGAGCAACACAAGGTTAGACTGGGCACTGAAATTCTTAAGACAAGACAACGCAAGCACTTGGCATAACATAACATATAAGTACACAGAACAAATTTACATCTATGCTGAGCTTAGATAAGTGAACTTCCTAAATATACAGATAGCAATAAATAAACGACTATACTAGCCCTAACACTAAAACTTCCTAAATTACAGATAACAATAAATAGTACGCTATACTAACCCTAATACACAAAATTTGCAAATTTACAGATCAGTGACTTGTCAATGACCAAACAGGAGCCTGGTGGCGAGGTACAGTAGTGCAATGTTACTGAAGAGCAACCAGTAGCTGAAAGTTGAGCCGTATGTTGCCAATGCGACACATTAAAGCTGTGCATTCACAGTCCCACTGACTGTATGCATAGTGTTTCGTTATTTCGCTATGGGTACCTATATAGTGTGGGTGATGCAGAGAACCTGGGCCAGGACACGGTCTGCCACGCAATTTGCAATGGATTTTCTTTAATGGCTGTTGCCACCATATTCTGATTAATGGAGTGATGAAAAAGAGATATCCAAAGTGCCCTTTGTAAAAACTTTGGACTCTAATATGTTGGCAAAATGAAACAAGGTTTTTCACTCAATGTTCTGATTTCCGTTCTGGAAATGTATGCAAATGATATAATATTTAACAACTTAATCATTTGCTCATTTAAACAAGAAATTTACAGGAAACTAGTAATGAAAACAATATTTGACCTACTATTTCAATCAGGAGAGACCTGGGATGAGTGAAAGATGTTTATTACAGAATGATAAATGTACTACAATGTTTGAAGCTGTGACCCCGGGGAATTATAGGTCAACGGGCGCCTGCCCAACATCCGAAGAAGAATCCCCCACGGAGTCCAGACACTGGTAGCGGTGGCGGCAGCTGACGACCAACGAGTCAAAGAGCAGACGAGGAACCAGGTGGCGACGGGGAGGTGGAGGGTCGCACACTTGATAGCATGGACAAACAACACAGGGAGAGACTCGTATTTAAAAGGCACGGGATCATGTGACAGAGTTAATTGATAGATAGGAGCGCAACTTGAAGTGAACCCAAATGAAAGCCCGACATAGGAACAGAGGAAGTAGAGCGCTCTTAGCGGGAGGAGTGAGTAGTGGACATTATCGAGTATGCCCGAGTGCAGGGATCGGTCTTGCCTGACTGAACTTGCGCTATGCTTCATTAGTTATCAACTGGGGAGGTTTCATGTTGATATATTATCCCTACTCACTGGGGTGTTTCCCCTTAAACCTTTTGTCCTTGGGTTGCTTTGACCCATTTTCTAATCATTTCCATATCAGAATTATTATTTTTTTCAATCAAAACCTTTCAAACCAAAAAGAACAATGGGTATCTGTACAAAGCTCTTCACAAGTGATACATAAATGAACATTTCACTACATATATTGAATTTTGATGTTTCATTCACTTTTATTGCATTTTTCAAAAATAATAAAAAGTACATTGAAAGAGATAAGTGGTGAAAACCCCCAGAAAAGATTCAAAAGGCACAACAAGAAAGCCACAAAAAATATGTCAGTGTAACTAAGTTTAGTGTCATTCATTCAATCATGTACTATCTCTTCTCATATTCCAGTTTTTCTGTCTCCAGCCTTGTTTTTTTTAATTAAAAGCCTCTTATAATCGAGCTCCAGGGTTTTTTATACAGGGCCCTCACATTATCTGCTCCAACCTGAAACAAATAAATGGCTTACATACTGGCGTATGACTATTAGTTTCACTGTTACCTCTGTATGGCACAGTGGGACGACAGTGGGTGGTGGCAGCAACACCACTGTATTTCCTGTCACTGCAGAGAACAGTAATACATTTCACTCCTACAATATTCATAAATAATTGTTGAATGAACATGGTCACATTACTTGAAACATACATATGCCTGGGCTTCCAACCTGCTGCCACCAGGGTCTGAAGAAATGCCCCCTTCCACTCCTTCCATCATGGGGTGACCCTGTGAGCTGGAGAGGGACAGCTCCTCGGCAGGAGTGAAGTCCTGTGGTCCCCCAGTTGCCGAATTTTTCTTCCTGTTGGCTGCAAGCAATTTCATTGTTCTATAGGCCTTTTGTAGCTATACAATATCCTAAAAAAGGGACTAATTCAGGCAATTCAGCCTTGTACTTGTTGGCCTTAAAATATGTAAAAGTATTGCCTACTGCTACTTACCGTTTTGAATTATGGTTTTATATTTATTTTTTATTTGCTCCCACAATCGTTTGCCACTGCAGGGTTGCCGTAATACATAATCGTAATACAGCAACAAAAGTTTAACGTTGTGGAATGCACACGTGTAATTATGGTCACATCTTCAATAAGTCATGTAGCTTACGCATTTACAGCGTCTGCTATTTTCTGCCAGATTGGCAGCAGCAACTTTGTTGAATTTTGCCTATATTATATGTCTGTATTCCTGATATGCTTGTATTACAATATTTCACGCAGGAGTAGACAAAGTTTGTAAGATTATTGTCTGCTCCTCCTACGTGAAATATGCGGCTCTTGTTTCGTCCATGTTTGCGATTGGACATACGGTGCAAACACCGCCCCTTTATGTGAACGTGCACTTTTCTAGATTGGAAAGATCTGGGTTAGTTTGTGAATTGATAACCGCCGTCGTAGTACCGCTTATTGTGATTGCAATTGTTAGGCTTCGCGTAGCCGGGTAACTGAAAGTAATCCAGAGCATGTTGATCTTGATTCGTAGTACAGGCCCCAGGTCAGATTTTGGGGCCTAAGATGGCTGACGAGTTAACTGCATAGTTGATGAGAACTTTGCAGCTTTTAAACTCTATTCTCAAACAGTTTTTAACCAGAATAGTAGATTGGCAAACTAAGTATAGGAAGGGAATTTGTATCTTGAAAGAAATAGGCTGTTGTCGTCCAAAAGTGAATGGTATACTCAATTAGACAGGCCCTGTCAGGTAAGGGGTGAGACAGGTTGCAGCTGTTGGGTTCCAATCAACTTAGTCTTAAAGGGGCAATTGACTGTTTTATGGGGGTATTTCACACTGTTCCTTAAGGTCTCCAAATAGGGTATGTAACATTGGTTGGGTTGAAAATGGCCCGGGTGCTGTTCTATGCCCCCTGATAGATCCTTTGAAATGTTCCCGGGAAAAAACACTAGCTTTTCTCGTTTTATGGTATGCTCATTAATATTTAGATGAGCTGCGCACTGATTGGTTGGTTTTCAACGGGCGAAGCTGGGGAGCAAAAACGCAACACGGCTAACAGCAGCACTCACTGAAACGATGAAGGTGTAGACTTGAAATAAAAATCCGCAAATAAATCTATTGTGTCTACACAACACTGTTTTCAACAGATTGACTACATATCATTTGAAATGATAACTTTAGTTGTTTCTACTTCTGTTGTCAAAGCAAACTGGATTGATTTAGGTGGGAAGAACGTTAGGCTACAGCTTAGCAACCAAACTAATACTCGGCTTCAGTTAGCTGTTGTAGCTCTAGATATCTTGCTAAAAAATAACCTGACAAAGATCTGGACAAACATGCATCGTGAATTGTAGATTTACATAACACGGGTTATTTATTTGAATGAAACACAGTCAGGAAAATGAAAGAATGTTTCTTCTGTTGGCAAGCTAAACTAGTTTACATGCCTACTAGAACAGTAGGTGTTTTTGATATATAGCTGTTCTTGCAATCCTTGCAAATCAGCATTAATAAAAAGCAGATGAGCTAGAGTCAATTTAACATTGACTAGACGGGCATGGCTGATGTTTGTCTATACCGTAGCATAGAAGATCCCTGTGCAGTTCGACCCTCGACAAGTTTGCGCGAACCATTTCACCAAGGACAGTTTTAAAAACCTGGGACAATGTAAAGCAGGATTTGCTATGAAGCTGTTGCTGAAAAGAGGTGCATTCCGACCTACGTTCATCACAACCGCAAGCTGTAGTACACAGTAAAAACAGTAGTGTTAAATTTCCAGTGTTAAGTAGCCTAGAGTTGACCGGTGATAATGTCAGAGTTGATAAAAATGCTTGCAACACTGGTGGTGTTAAAATATGCCACAAGGGGCGCTGTGGAGCAGAGTTCAATTTACTAGAGTTGATTAAAAATGCTCCTAATACTCGTGGTGTAAAAATGTAGTTTGCGAACGTCACACACAAACGGTCAAAACCAGCTTATCGCCCGGTCTGCGCCGAGAGGACAGCAGAAAGCCCATGAGTGAGTGAATTAATTTTGGAAAACATATCAGCAAACTAGTGTTATATCGACATTAAGATTATGTGATTTATCAATTAATTATTTTGTCAAAGGAAAGGAAAAATTCCGAACCAATTCAAGTTATAGCTCATTGTAAAAACGAATTGCTAACAGCTAGAGCCAACAGTCAGGGTAGCTAGCCTAGACCTCGACACCATTTCGTTTCACGTGATATAGCTACAAGAGCATGTATCGAAGTTAAATCACAAGCTATTTTAATGGAAGGGTAGTGCATATCATTCAATCAAACTGAATAGTGGGTGAGTAATTTTGGTGAAATAACATGGTAGACCTAGCCTACTTAAATGTACTGTATAAGTACAGTAGCCTATCGAGTTAGACTAGGTCTAGTTACCAATCTAGGTTAAGCTGGCTACGGTAGCTAGGTATCTAGCATGAGAAGCTAAGAATGGCACGCTTAGTTGCTAGTTGAAATGTTTTCTTGAACCATTTTTTATTGTGATATTTACTTGAAACATTTGATAATATTTGTTTTACAGAAAAAAGACAAGCCCCCCATTTCAGAAAAAAGTATTACTTTCATTTCATTTTCTGAGGTAAGCGTGATGAACTTTGCAGGTGGCAATGGATTTAAAATAATACAAGGAAAGATTGTTTTAGGATTTAACTAGACGGCAAAAGGAGCAATATTAAGTTAATATAGTTAGGTTGAACTATTGTTAAACATGTATTGTCTTTCAGAATTTAAAGATGATAGTAAAGGTAAAATACAAGACCGCCCAAAAATTCATCAGACTTCCAGATGGTTTCACACACGCGGATTTTATTAAAGAAGGTGATTTGCATTCAATGGCATATTTAACTGTATATTTACATTATCCTTATCATTGAGATATTTAATTTGCATGTTTCTGTGCAGTTTAGAGTAAGTTTGGCCTACCGTCTGACACAGTGCTTCACATATATGTTGACACTGAAACTGAGTTAGAGGAGGATGTCCTAGAAGAATTACTGAACGAAAAACCTAACCTGATGTTAACGGTCAAAGACCAAAATGAAGGTATGCTGTCATGCACTGGCCTTGTTGGTATAGTTGTGTGGATGCCTCCTCTAATCAGCCCTTACAGTTTCAGATACATGGTGGAGCTCCTACACAGATACTGTGTCGCTGTCGAGCCCCTCAAGTGATCAAGATAGAACACCTAGTCACCCAGAACGTCCTCACAAGAGACCCAGGACATCAGATGAATCAGCATCTGAGGCAAAAGAGGTAACCTGTACTTTTTTTCTAATAAGCTTACATACATTTATACAGATGGACATTCTGTATGTGTTACACACACTAAATGTGCTTAAAACATAACATATTAATTGTTGTTTTTGAAGATGGTCCTTGCTGTCCTCAAGCAGAAAGCAGGGGGAGGGAGATGTTATCCTCATAGCGTACAACGATAAAATCTCCCTGTCAAGTGAAACAAGACGACTTCTTGTCAACATACTTGTTGGACACATAGTTGAGATGCATGGGTACGTTTTTTTTTTTTTTACAGGAACCAATGTGGCTCTAAAGTAAAATTCCTCAACTTAAAAAAAGGATTCATGTAAAACATCATCTTAAAAATTAACAGAGCTGGACATAATTTGGTAAACCACGAATCTTAAGGAATGTTTCAAATTGTTTTAAGGTACTGGTATGTGTGGCAAATATCATTGGATATGTCTAATTTCTAAGGGGGTGTGGGGTTTTCTTTGTTCCCGTTTAAGGAGAATCCCCACAAAGAAGCAGAAAGAGCAATATGCTCTTGGAATTGTAACACTTTTCCCATCGTTCAAAGATCCTTTTTCAAAGAAGGGCTATGTAAGTACTTAACTAACATGTTTCACTGCATCTATAAGTGAAGCATGAGCATCTTACACATTTCCAGTTTTCTCCAACAACCAATAAGGCTTCCTACTGACTACCAACTTGCCTGGGTTCAGTTTCATGCCAGTAGTCCTTTTCAGAACACTTGATGGCTCTATTTAGTATATCTGCTTCTGGCTACATTGCATGGCGCCTTAAAACTGTGCAGAGGAGTATATCCCATCGTACCCGAACAAACCTGGATGCCAGCATCCCTAAGGGGGAGAGAACTGGCTTTGGACCCTCCTTAAATAGATATACCTATCCCGAAGAGCTTGATGAAGATGCTGCAAGGGAGGCCATTGCCTGTCTTACCCATTCTTCAGATGAAGCACAGATCTTCCAAAAAATGAAAGAAACTTTTCAGCGTAGACATTCACTCGTCCATGACCCAAACAAAACCGCTGATATACTACAGATCTTTCCAAGGTTTTTAAACACCAAAGGACTGGTAAGATGAGTGGTTTTCCCCTGCTATGTTTCAAATGAGCAATGACTGAAACTTTTTAAATGTTGGGATGACCTGATTAAGCTAGTTGAGGGAGTTGGGTATTGTGGTGAGGGATTTTTAGTGTTCTAAGAAAATTTGTCTTGAAGGTTAACCAGGACTTCAAACTGCTCTCTGATGCCGAGACTGCTTCAAAACTGCTCGAAAGGACTCTATGGGTCGAGAGTTGGACTTTGTCTCGCTTTCGTGGGGCTCTGAACAAATGTGTAAATCTGTTGGATTCCACAGACAACTGTCTACGACCAGCACAAAATTAGCTATCTATTGATCCAAACATGAAGCATGAAGAGCGAAAATTGTGGCAATGCTGGCAAACTAGAAATACTTTTTTAAACTGATTTCGAAGCTCCCATCCACTCTGAGCGCTGTCAGTCTGCACTCTAGGCTTTCACGTACACACCCACGTAATTCAGTGATATAAAAAAAAGTTGAATAGATATCAAAAAGCTGATTTAAAAAAAAAATCGTTTAGGGTTTTGTCAACATGTTTTTGTTTAAATGGTGGCTGTAGCTGAAGGATTGAGGAAGAAGAAGGATTTGAAAGTTGAAGAAGTTTAAGAGGATTTGAAAAAAAAACTCAATTGGAAAACCATGTAAAAAATATTATGAATATTGATTTATATTAATTCAAGCATAAGAGGTACAAGCTGAAAATATATAGCAGTCATAGCCTGAAACTGCAGAATTTTTTTTTGCTGAACCGATTGCTGAACGGTTTTAATAGCTGAAGATTTGAAGGCGCTGAAAGGAGTCGCGGAAGAAATAGAAGAAGAATATGAAGAACTTGAATAAAGATTCAAAGAACAAGCAGCTGAAGCAGCATTCCAACAATAAGAAGATGCTGAATAAAGATTCAAAGAACAATACAAGTCAAGTCAATTTTATTGATCCCACTAGGGGAAACTTTGCTTGTAGACAGGTATTAAAACACATTCAATCCCATGGGCGTAGATTTAGGGGGGGACGCTAGGTACTTGTCCCCACCAACATTTGAAAATGAAAAAATTGTCCCCACCAATATTTTAGCGAATTGTGCAGCTATTTGGATCGATTCCGACGGCCATTACCGGACAGAACAAGAAACGCCATAATTTGATTGGCTGAAAACCAAGCGAAGGGGGGGGTTATCTGACACGCCACACGCACGGGAAAAGCACATGTTACTTTGCTTGCTTGCACTGGCAGTCGCAGACAAGCTAGCGGGTGTGTCGGCGACAACTGTACAGCTAACTTACCAGGGCTGTCTGCCGACAATACATACATAAAAGGCCAGAGTAACACATTTTAATATTCCCTTTGCCCTTCAGCATGTACATGTTTGCCCCTCTTTGTGCTTTGTAGATCAGATATGCCTCCACCCAAGTAGAAGAAAGGGGACATACAAAGTTTTTTCAAAAAGCAGAGTGTAAGTCAGGCTAAATAACTAGCCACACTAGCAGTGGTAGTGACCAGGCTTTCAAATGCAGATTCTACTGTGGAAAAAGTATTAACTGGTGATATTATATGTTAACCAGGATAATGTTACAGCTAAACCTAGCTTCTGTAGCTAATCTTTCAGCCAAGGTTAGGAGTCTAGCCTAGGACGAATTCACAGTTGATGGACTGTCACTGCATTGCTAGACAGGTGCTGGAAAAACCAGTTGGCAATATGAATTAACGTTAACACTGTTGGTTATTCAAATATAATGAATCATTATTTGATTATTAATGTCCAAATAACACTGTATACAATATGGTAGGAGGGTTAAACTTGCTAGCCAGCTACAAAATGAATGAACAATTTTGTATGCAGGAAAGACGGCATGAAAACACTCCAGATGTAGAGCAGGCTGAGGAAACAGCATCAGGGCTTCATATGAGGTTCTAATTAGTAAAATTGACAATTTATTTGGAGTGATCAGCATTGATGTTTGTTTTAGGATGCTCAGCCAATCATATTTATTCAAGCATGGATTATTTATTATTTATAGGAAACAGTTATACTAGCTTTTTAGGGATAGTACAGAATGGCATCTCGATTTGCGCTCCGGGGGGGGGGGGGGGGGGGTAGATGGGTGGATGTCCCCACCAAGTCTGAGACCACGCCCTTGTTCAATCCATAATAAAATACTACATAAACAGCATACCTGACACCACGCAAGACAACACACAATACATTACAATACAGTACAAGGATCACTTAATATTGAAAACCCAGAATAGATTCCGTCCATAAAAAACTTCATGCCAGTCATTAATGCACATTTAGCCTCCCAATAGCAAAACAAACAAAAGAGTCCCCAAATATTTTTTTTCTGTGTGTGGGAGCTCTATACCTTCTTCCTGAAGGCAAGAGCTCAAACTCCCCCTTCAGGGGATGGTAAGTAGAAGCCAATATGGACTGGGTCTTCCTTGCGACCTGCCGAACATAAAGCTCAGAGAGCTGGACTTGGTTTACCCCAATGACTTTACTGGCTACTCTGACAAGCCAATCAAGCCTGTTCTTATTAGCCAGATTCAGATGACCAAACCATGCTGAAGCAGCATTCCAACAATAAACATGCTAAATAGCCAACATTTCAAACCTATAAGTAATAACATGCCCCATTCAATTTCTGCAAAGACATTTATATGTTTAAAACTATTTATATAAAGAAAATACTCACCTTTAAAAAGGCTATTTTCCTAGCTGGAATTATGCCGTTGCGTGAAAGACGATGGATGAAAACCCTTGCAAGATCTTTTGGAAACCCCAGGTTCAGCGAGTAATGGGAATGCGCAACGTCGTTGGGTCCGACTGTTCGTATAATATACAAATGTCTTCCTAACTTAAACATTGAAGTAAGCCTTTTCACACTAAAATCATTAAAGCTATTTAGAAGAACAAGTTATATATAGTTGATATGCCAACTTAAAATATTTTGTTCAACTTACAAAAAAAATGACATTAAGGTGATTACAGTATATAAATAGAATATATATTATTATACTATTGTTGTAGTTGCTTTAACAGGCAGATTCTGATGTATTCCTCAAATATAAGATAAGTTACAACCTTAAGAGAACTGTTTTCCTTTTGATCACATTTAATAGTTTTATATAAAAATTATTGGAGCTTACATTTGCATTAGTTTGTGTCAGGGGCGGATCTAGAGATTTTCATTCAGGGTGGCAATGGGGTGGCAGAAGGAAGTTGTTGGGTGGCCTCCTGGAGGCAAATCAAACCCAAAGTAGGGGGGTACAGTACTCCCTATGGTAAATTATTAGGCTAGAACATTGTAGTTTAAATTAAACAGTAACATTAATATTATTTATTGAAATGTTCTGTAATGTACAAATAATATTTTTCAATGGGAAGATTGAGGTTCATGTTGTTAAATTAGGGTTCCTCCGGTAGGAGGAAACCTATTGTTTTTGTTAGTATTCTTATTATTCTTATTAGGGTTCCTCCGGTAGGAGGAAACCTATTGTTTTTGTTAGTATTCTTCTTATTATTATTATCATTATTTTTCTTCTCCGCTAAATGGCCCAATAGCTCAAAAAGTCCTGGACCCGATTTTTTCCTATTTGGCCCAATGATTCAACAGGTCACTCATTACTCCCAGACGGCTAGTGGCCCATGTGCGCCCATAGGTGGCGCTATAAAACACGCCCAAAGTCTACGTGATTTCCCCAGCGCCCCATTACTCCAAAATGCCTGAGAATGGGTATACATGCCTTATTTCTCATGGGGCGCAAAAAAGCCGCAGGACCCATATTGTCAGACTTATGAATTTTCTTGTACTGTCCAAATTTGGTACAACCTTCAAAACCCTTATACTCACAAACCACAGACCCAATCAACTTGAAATTAGTTACAGATGTGTAGAATACATGTCTTTACATAGGGTGACATGGAATAAGAAATGCAATACAAAATGGCTGAAAGAAGTGTATTTATGTAAATGTCCACATTGCCTCAATACTTTTTTTGTCAATAAATCAAAATTTTGACTGATTGTTTTTCAACCCTAATAGGGTTCAAGACGACATCAATCTCTAGTACCATAAACAATTTCACCTTAGTATGTCAATATATGATTGAATTCAATTGAATTGCTCCACAGTGCGCACGCTCCAAATTCTCACAGACTCATTCTGCCCCTTAACAGTAGGGTGACCACCTGTCCCGCTTTGCGTTGTGTCGCACAGAATTTTCACCCCTTGTTCCGCACGTCACATATTGAAAATGCTGTGCGATACAGCGCAAAGAGGAACAGGTGGTCAACCTACTGACACACGTGCAAGCTTGGCGAGACGCACACACATCCTTTCTGGAAATGGTGTGCTGACCAAGCCCCACCGTCACCCTCATTTCGCTTCCAATTGCAGCTCGCCGTTACGAATATTAATGATTCTTTGGTGGCCATTGTTGTTTTCAACTGGAATCACCTGGTGGAGTGAGACTGCGTCCCGGGGGTACATTGTTTTGACTTTGCCTCAGTGACAGACTCGACTCGCTCACTCACTGGCAGTCTGTAAACGATATCGTAATTCACTAAATTATAGTCCTAAAACATCAGGGAGGGCTGCTTTTTGTAGACAAGAGTCTACTGAAGATAGCCAGTATATAGGATCTTTCAAAACAAGCCTATTTCATTTGTCATTTCCTGAGAAGGCGACCTACGTTAGCCAGGCTAGTTTCACTCGGTCAGCCTATTTAAAGGTCTCTGACAGTCAGAATCACTGTTTACAGGCAAAGGTCGAGCTGGTCTTTGGTCAGATGTGTATATTCACCAGTTTAGAGCTAAATACTCTTGCCAGAGCCTGGAATCGAGCCAAATGTTTGGAGTGACTTTGAATGGCCGGGTTTCCATCAGTTCAACACATTTGGATTCAAGTAATGCCACTGCATTTCACAGTCAACTGTAGTTTATGTCAAGTGTAGATGTAAAAAGCTTCATTTTTCACAACTGACATGGATCCTTTCTTCACTTTTACAGGTCTGGAGGGTCATGCAGAGGCCTGCTCAACAAAGTTCAACAGAGGACGCTGAGAGAAAAACTGATCCCTCGCTGGACTACCCCCCTCTAGCTGGACAGAATCTGAATCAGGACAGCTTCATCCAGCTGGCCTGCAGGCCCTGCTCGCCCCTGCCTGCAGGCCCTGCTCGCCCCTGCCTGCAGGCCCTGCTCGCCCCTGCCAATGATTAGTCATCTGAATAAAACCACTCAAGAGAAGT
This sequence comes from Hypomesus transpacificus, assembly GCF_021917145.1. NCBI lineage: Eukaryota > Metazoa > Chordata > Actinopteri > Osmeriformes > Osmeridae > Hypomesus > Hypomesus transpacificus. The sequence continues at coordinate 3,063,803 of NC_061065.1, read as the reverse complement.
ACTGCTTCTTAGATGACTTGTGCTCCACATCAGTACATCTCACACATTTGCCTTTGTTTCCATGGGATTCATGGAATTGCTAGTTTCTGCTCCACACAGAAAATATGGAATACAAAGCTGCAGTCAGATTTGGAGAAATTGTTAGCTTGGATGTTATCTTGCCATATACATGGGGTCTTGATGATGATGCACATGCAGCTTCAAGGCAGAAAGACGCGTTCCATTTCAGGAGACTCCGAGACCTTAGCGCGTCACTAGCATCTCGTCATACAACGCAGTCAGAGCACAGCTAGATCATCAGCGTCAGCACTCTTGGGTACCCAGCATGCAGTGCGGCATGTCAAAAAACTTGTGGAAAATAGTTTGGTTACAACAGCTATGCAAGGGATTTCAGTTGTTGCGTTCGTTCAGTTAGATGTTTGTAATATTGTTGTTTGTTAGTTCAAATAATCTTGTTGGTCACCCTGAGAGTGCATGTTGTGTGGTTTGATCGGAAGTGAGAGTCGGCCTTTATAAAGTTGTGTCAGCAAGTGGATGATCATGGGCTGTGCCATAAACATTGTGCCAATGAGACTACTCTTGATTGTAAGATGACTCTGGTTCTGGAAAGCGGTTTAAGCCATCTTTGAGAAATTCTGGAAACAGTGTTGCGAGCAATGTGTTTTGATTGTGGGAGGCAATTTTTGGTCGACGTCTAAACTTCATGCGTCCGCTACAGCATGTCTGCTTTGGCTTGACTTGTGCTGGGAGGGAGGTAAACGGCATGAATGGGGGATAGTGTGCGGGCAGGTGTATTTTTATATAGGGTGAAATGGAATGAGAAATGTAATAAAAAATGTCTGAAAGGGGTGTATTTATGTAAATGTCCACATTGCCTCAATATCTTTGTGTCAATAAATCAAATATCATTTTGACTGATGGTTTTCAAACCTTATTGGGTTCAAGATGACATCACTCTGAAGTACCATCAACAATTTCACCTTGGTATGGTACAGACCGGTATCACTGTTACCCTTCTTCTCTAAAACAATTGAATGTGCTGTATCTAACCAACTGTCTAACTTTCTTTCTCAGAACAACCTGCTTGACCCCAACCAATCGGGCTTCAAGACCGGCCACTCCACAGAGACTGCCCTCCTTTCAGTCACCACTGCCCTCCAGTCTGCCAGAGCGGCTTCGAGGTCATCCGTCATCACTCTGCTGGAACTTTCTGCGGCGTTTGATACGGTTAACCACCAGATCCTGCTCTCCAGACTTTCTGAGATGGGGATCACTGGCACTGCACTCCAGTGGATCTCATCCTACCTGTCGGGAAGATCCTACCAGGTCTCCTGGGGAGGCAAACTGTCAGACCCTCGCCAGCTCTCCACTGGTGTCCCACAGGGCTCCGTCCTTGGACCCCTCCTCTTCTCTCTGTACACCACCTTACTTGGACCAATCATCACCTCCCATGGCTTCTCCTACCACTGCTACGCTGACGACACGCAGCTGTACCTGTCGTTCCCCCCGACCGATCCGGGGATCTCAGCTAGGATTGAGGCCTGCCTCGCAAACATCTCCGCCTGGATGACCGAGCACCACCTCCAGCTGAACTTTGCCAAAACGGAACTTATCATCCCGGCCAAACCCTCCATCTCCCACGACCTCTCAATCACCCTGGGATCTGCGACGGTGACCCCCTCATCCTCTGCCAGGAACCTTGGGGTTACCATGCTGCGGTCTCCCGGTCATGTAGATTCACCCTCTACAACATCCGGAAGATCAGGAGATACCTGTCTGAGCACTCCACCCAGCTGCTTGTCCAAGCAATGGTCCTCTCCAAGTTGGACTACTGCAACTCGCTGCTCGCCGGTCTACCAGCATGCGCAACCCGCCCTCTTCAGAGGATTCAGAATGCAGCGGCCCGCCTGGTCTACAAGTCTCTCCTGCAGCCTTACACCCCCACCCGCCACCTACGGTCTTCTTCAGACAACCGCCTGGTGGTCCCACCTCTCAAGACTGCCCGGTCCCAGCACAAGCTCTTCTCCTGCCTGGCACCCCAGTGGTGGAATCAACTCCCCACCTCCATCAGAGACACGGACTGTCTCTCCACCTTCAAGAGAAGGCTCAAGACGCACTTGTTCCGGGAGTACAATGGTACTTAGGAATGGTTTTCTGAACCCAACGCTAGTCTCCTCAAGAATCACAATGACTCTTGCTTAGACTGTTGCTCTTGTTGGTTAGTGGTAGCTGGTTTAAACTGTTGTATTCTATTTTACTTAATCCTATTTTTATTGCTTTTCTACAGGTACACCTGCACTTAGAGATTAATGTTGTGTAATTTAACTTGTTTAACTACATGTTCTTATGGTTTCTTCCCTTTAGCACTATTTTTTGGTTGTTCACAATATGTACTTCTTGTTTTTGACTACCCGCAATGCTGTGGGGCTATCTTGTTGTTATTATCAGTGACCTATGCACTTTGTAAAGCTCTCTCTTGGAAGTCGCTTTGGATAAAAGCGTCTGCTAAATGAATAAATGTAAATGTAAAAGGTATGTCAAAACATGATTGAATTTGAGTAGTTTAAACTTTGGCTGAATCTAACAACTCTTACCACAGAAGAAACAGCGTACTTTTTTATACAGTAACTGAACACGACAATATTCAACACTGAGAATAGCTCAATGGACTGGGACAGTCACTTGCAAAGTATAAGGTTGCTGGTATGAATCCAGCCACAGTCTTTTAGCCTGTCTTAAATTTGAATATCTGTTTTGTTAAACAGGATGACATCATTATGAAATCCCATGCGCAATTTCCTCTAATTCCACTTTGAAATGTCAACCGCTTCTTAACCTTTATCCCATAGCTGACCAAAGCTAATACTCTGCCCTTTCTACTTATACATTCACAACAGTTGGTGTGTAGCAGAGAGGATAGACAGGCTGCCTTTTAACCTTATGCTCATGAGTTCAAATCCCCATTCAGCCTATTGTAGTTGGCCCAACATGAAGTAGTTTTGCTCTCTTGTTGTCCAACTCTTGACCTTGTACAATGTACATTTTTATAATATTTTGCCATTTTGCGGAGGAACCCGCATTGCTGCTTGCAGCTATATTTGTAACTTGTTTCACTACATGCTCTTATGGTTCTTCCTTTTGGGACTGTTTTTTCACCATGTATGCTTCATGTTTTGGCTACCCGCAATGTTTGGGGCTATCTCGTTGTTATGATCAGAGGCCTATGCACTTTTGTAAAGCTCTCTCTTGGAAGTCGCTTTGGATAAAAGCGTCTGCTAAATGCTTAAAAAAAAAGAAAACAAAACAGAAATTGGGGTGGCAGCTGCCACCCCTTGCCACCCCTTAGATCCGCCACTGATGTGTGTCATACAGCTTTGGTGTGCTATACAAAGAATGTTTGCCTTATCATGTTACACATGACCAATTGATGCTTTTGTACATGTTTATAGTAAAGAATTAAATACTTTATTAAAGCTACGTTTCTGCATATGAGAAAATTGATGACCAATGACATTCTGGGGCTGAGTTGCACATAAGGCATGCATTGTCTACATACGTGCTGCAACATTTAATATTGTGTGTGATTGAAATTAATGTAGACTTACGACCAAAGAGCGACGTAATGGCAATGTAACTCATGGTACCAAAATTGACGTAACTAGTGGCTACTTATTTGTTGTATTTTTTCTTGCATAATAAAAAAATTAATTAAAATTGACATAGTTAACCTAGGTACGTCACGGCAACGTTTCCACGGGACCAAAAATAACATTTCCAGCCGACCTAGGTATGACGCCGCGGCAACGTTGTCCAGGGCACCAACTGGCAACATTCACTTTCTGACGTTCCTACGACGTCACGGCAACGTTGCCATAAGATATTGCATTGCTATAGCGAAAATACAGATACTACGTGCGCAATATTTAGGAGGGCGTGTTCACAGGGCAAACGAGCGCTCAAAGTTTTGGAAAGTGAAAGTGCTGTTAACACGAGACATTATGTTCGTCCATAAAGTTTGTTAGCCCTTGGATGCCCGCTTCCCTGAAAATGAGCTCAAAGAGTGGGTTGCCTTTGAGCCGGACACGTTGGATCGCGCAGTTGGTGAATTTGATCATGGGCTGAATGACGTGACCAAGAAGGCGAAGAAGTTCGAAGCGCTTCTGGAGGGAGCAGACGATGCAGTCCCAGGGTGCATTTGTCAACAATACAACAAATTCAAGTTCATGATTAATGGAAAAAGGAAAATCGGACTGCTCAAGTCATTTTCTGATATTGTAACCTGATCGCTGAAAAGTGAGCATTTTGAAGATCTGGTACAACTTCTTGACATTTGTGGCACATTTATGAGGCTATTATTGTAGCAAAACTATTCACAGATGCACAGCACGATCCACAAATGCACAGCTAGATTAACGAATGCACAGCAAGATTCACGAATGTGTACCGCGATCCACAAATGCGTACCACGATCCACAAATGCGTACCGCGATCCACAAATGTGTACGATTCACAAAGGTGTACTATCCACAAATGCGTACCGCGATCCACATATGCGTACAACGATCCACAAATGCGCACTCAGATTTGTGCATGTGTAAAACATTGTCCAAATATGTAGTCACAAAGGCTGGCCTCTCAATTGGCTGTGTTTTTACACGTGACTTTTGCTACTCTTCTGCCGTGGTACAAATCCACAACTCGTGTGCGTGTGTGACGATATTTGCCTCGGTAGCTGTAAAGCCTCCATACCACCAGTTGGCGGTTTAGTGTTCCAGTGATTTTTAAGACAACGTGACATTGCTGGGTGGGTCAAGCGGTAAGACTCGTCGTGGCTGCACTTGGGATGCGAGGCCAATCAGAAAGTCACTGGTTCGATTCCCGGCTGTGCCAAATGACTTTGTGTCCTTGGGCAAGGCACTTCACCCTACTTGCCTCGGGGGGAATGTCCCTGTACTTACTGTGAGTCGCTCTGGATACGAGCGTCTGCTAAATGACTAAATGTATATGTATTAATAGTTTATTAGATACACACACAAATTGTACATAAGCCATCCTCACTGTTACGGTCCCCTTCGTCTCATGGCTGGAGAGCCTAACATTAAGCGGATATGACACTATTCAGGGGTCTCATTTATAAAGCTTGCGTACGCACAAAACGGGGCTGAAAATGTGCGTACGCCACTTTCCACGCAAAGGTTGTGATTTATAAAAAACAAACTTGACGGGAGAATGTGTGGTCCTCCACGCAAACTCTGACCCTCCCGTAGGCCTACGCACATTTTGGAAACAGTTGGAATTGGCGACGCAGATGACCGTACTGTAGTCAGACTGCAGACATTGAATGTGGGAAGAACATTAGGCTACTCGTAATATTTATATATTTGGTTTTCCTCGTACACGTTTTTTTCATTCAATTTCATGAATATCATGAAGATTACATCCAGCAGTGTTAATTGCGCTTGTACTGAGTGATAATGGTTCCATAAAAACCTTGTACAATCCAACTCAAATTTTAAATCAAAATTCAGCGCTTCCTCGTGATCACCATCAGATTGTCCACTACGGGCGTGCAGGAGGGGGAGATTCCCCGACTGCATGGAATACAGGATAACGCCATATGCTACCTGTAGATAACTGCAGAACACAGTGTATAACTAAATATATTGATCTAATTATTAGATTCTAATACATTTACATTTATGCATTTAGCAGACGCTTTTATCCAAAGCGACTTCCAAAAGAGAGCTTTACAAAAGAGCATTGGTCATTGATCATAACAACGAGGTAGTCCCAAACATTGCAAGCAGCCAAAACATGAAGTAGACATTGTGAAAAAACTAAACAAGTACCAAAAGGGAAGACCCATAAGAGCATGCAGTTACAGTGCCCTCCAAAAGTATTGGAACAGTGAGGCGAATTCCTTTATTTTTGCTGTAGACTGAAAACATTTGGGCTTGACATCAAATAATGAACGTGAGACCAGAGATCAACGTTTCAGCTTTTATTTCCAGGTATTTACATCAGGATCTGATGCACAACTAAGAAAATATCACATTTTGTTTGAATCCACCCATTTGTCATGTGATCAAAAGTATTGGAACAGATATACTTAAAACATATTTAAGTGAATAAGACTTAATATTTAGTTGCAAATCCTTTGCTTTCAATAACTGCAGCAAGTCTGTGACCCATTGACGTCACCAAACTTTTGCATTCTTCCTTTTTGATGCTTTCCCAGGCTTTCACTGCAGCCTCTTTCAGTTGTTGTTTGTTTTGTGGGGTTCCTCCCTTCAGTCTCCTCTTAAGCAGGTAAAATGCATGCTCTATAGGGTTTAAGTCTGGATATAGACTTGGCCAGTCTAATACCTTCCATTTCTTGCCCCTGATGAACTCCTTTGTTGTTTTGGCAGTGTGTTTTGGGTCGTTATCTTGCTGCATGATGAAGGCTCTGCCAATCAGTTTGGTTGCATCTTTCCTTAAATTGGCAGACAAAATGTTTCTGTAGACTTCCGAGTTCATTTTGCTGCTGCCATCATGTGTTACATCCTCAATGAAGATTAATGAGCCCGTCCCAGAAGAAGCCATGCAAGCCCAAGCCATGACATTACCTCCACCGTGTTTCACAGATGAGCTTGTGTGTTTGGGATCATGAGCAGTTCCTTTCTTTCTCCAAACTTTAGCCTTTCCATCACTTTGGTAAAAGTTAATCTTTGTCTCATCAGTCCATAAAACTTTGTCCCAGAATTTTTGAGGTTCATCTCTGTACTTTTTGGCAAATTCCAGCCTGGCCTTCCTATTCTTCTTGCTAATGAGTGGTTTGCATCTTCTGGTGTAGCCCTTGTACTTTTGTTCATGAAGTCTTCTGCGAACAGTAGATAGTGATACCTTCACTCCTGCCATCTGGAGGTTGTTGCTGATCTCACTAACAGTTGTTTTAGGGTCTTTCTTTACAGCTCTCACAATGTTTCTGTCATCAACTGCTGATGTTTTCCTTGGTCTACCTGTTCGACGTCTGTTACTTAGTACACCAGTAGTTTTCTTCTTCTTCAGGACATTCCAAATGGTTGTACTGGCTATGGCCAATGTTTCTGCAATGGCTCTGATTGATTTTCCATCTTCTCTAAGACTCACAATTGCTTGTTTTTCACCCAAAGACAGCGCTCTGGTTTTCATGTTGTTTTCACCTCTGAATACAGTCTGCATAGACAAAACCTATCTTACCCAATCTGAACCTGAGTGTAGACATTCAGTGGTATTTATTGATTGAATAATGTATGTAATAGGACACACCTGGGCAACAAAACACACCTGTCAGTTTCATGTTCCAATACTTTTGCTCACGTGACAAATGGGTGGGTTCGAACAAAAAGGTGATATTTTCTAATTTGTGCATCAGATCCTGATGTAAATACCTGGAAATAAAAGCTGAAACGTTGATCTCTGGTTTCACATTCATCGTTTGATGTCAAGCCCAAATGTTTTCAGTCTACAGCAAAAATAAAGGAATTGGCCTCACTGTTCCAATACTTTTGGAGGGCACTGTATACAAGTTTACAAATTAAAACAACATGAACCACAAAAAGTGCAGGACTGTACCTGTGGAAGAACAATCAATAGTGAAAAAAAATATTTCACAGCGAGTACAAGACTTAACTTCATTATAACTAACCTACAAGAGCAACAAGTCACTCAATAAGAGTCATTGTGATCCCGGAGGAAACTAACAACAGGTCTAGCCAAGCATTCCTAAGTGCCGTTGTACTCCTGGAACAAGTGCGTCTTGAGCCTTTTCTTGAAGGTGGGGAGACAGTCGGTGTCCCTGATGGAGGTGGGGAGCTGGTTCCACCATTGGGGGGCCAGGCAGGAGAAGAGCTTGTGTTGGGACCTGGCGGTCTTGAGCGGTGGGACCATCAGGCGGTTGTCTGAGGAAGACCGTAGGTGACGGGTGGTGGTGTAAGGTTGCAGGAGAGACTTGATGTAGTCGGGTGCAGTCCCGTTCACTGCTCGGAAGGTCAGTACCAGGGTCTTGAATCTGATACGGGCCGTTATGGGTAACCAGTGGAGAGAGATGAGGAGCGGGGTAACATGGGAGCGTCTGGGTAGATTGTAGACCAGGCGGGCCGCTGCGTTCTGAATCCTCTGAAGAGGGCGGGTTGCACATGGTGGGAGACCAGCGAGCAGCGAGTTGCAGTAGTCCAACTTGGAGAGGACCATTGCTTTTTATTAGCAGCTGGGTGGAGTGCTCAGACAGTTATCTCCTGATCTTCCGGATGTTGTAGAGGGTGAATCTACAAGACCGGGAGACTGCGGCAATGTGGGCCGTGAGGGAGAGCGGTGAGGTTCCTGGCAGAGGATGAAGGGGTCACAGTCGCTGATCCCAGGGTGATTGACAGATCATGGGAGATGGAGGGTTTAGCCGGGATGATGAGAAGTTCTGTTTTGGCGAGGTTCAGCTGGAGGTGGTGCTCGGTCATCCAGGCAGAGATGTCTGCGAGGCAGGCCTCAATCCTAGCTGAGATCCCTGGATCAGTCGGGAGGAACGATAGGTACAGCTGCGTGTCGTCAGCGTAGCAGTGGTATGAGAAGCCATGGGAGGTGATGATTGGTCCAAGTGAGGTGGTGTACAGAGAGAAGAGGAGGGGGCCAAGGACGGAGCCTTGTGGGACACCAGTGGAGAGCTGGCGAGGGCCTGACAGTTTGCCTCCCCAGGAGACCTGGTAGGATCTTCCCGACAGGTAGGATGAGATCCACTGGGGTGCAGTGCCAGTGATGCCCATCTCAGAAAGTCTGGAGAGCAGGATCTGGTGGTTAACCGTGTCAAACGCTGCAGAAAGGTCCAGCAGAATGATGACGGATGACCTGGAAGCCGCTCTGGCAGACTGGAGGGCAGTGGTGACTGAAAGAATGAACTGAATGTGTAATACTGTGCAAATATCCTCATGTGTCAAAAACTGGAAATACAGTCGTTAAACTCCTGTGAATCGCTACACTCTACGTCCTCGTTATCAGTCCAGACTTTAATCTACTGTTCATAACGAAGCACTTTTGTTTTCAAATTGTATCTCGACTCGTGGTATCACTGGCACAGTTGTAGCCGCTGCAGTTTTTTTAAATTGGTGAGGCCACCACCAACAGTCCACCAAATTTTCGGAGTTTTCGGGCTCCACCAATAGGTTAACAGTGTCTGAGAAGTTGTCATGCGCTATGATTCACCGTAAAGAACAATCGCATGCCAGGGTCATGATGAGGTACTAGATTAGCATTCATGAGGTGCTTTGCATTGACTATTTATGGTTAAAAATGGGCGTGTTCAAGGCGGGGTACAATGCTGATTCACGTACACACACTTGTGGGTAATCTGTGATTTATAAAGGGAACATTGCGTACAGGTGTGCGTACGCACGGTTTTATAAATCTGATTTTTTGTGTGCGTACGCCATTTTAGGCTTTTGGGCATACGTACACTTTTAGTAAGAATCCTACGCACAGTTTTATAAGTGAGACCCCAGGTGCGTGGAGCACTAAAACAGGAGGAGACGGAGCTTAAAGATGTACTTAAATGCAAACACAAAATCTTATATGAATTATATCAATTGGCACATATCTTCAGCGGCCAAAACTAAGCTTTAGCAGAGGTGGCAACTGGGTCTATTGATCTTTTTAGATGATCCATCTCCAGTTCATCTAGACAGTTCTCATGGACTGGTACATGGACACCAGGCCTCTGATCAGCATTATTGTCATTGGACTCCCAGTCGATCTCTGGTATGTGCAACTCCTATATATATATAACTTAAGATGTTAACATTAGGATTTGCATCCAACTGTAAAGTCATGCATACTCATGACATGACGGCCCACTTTATTAACTGACATTAAGAGCCTTAAGTGGAGGATTGATTTGTTCATCTTAAGTTCTTGTATAATGTCAAATAGACTCATTCAATACCATACTGTTGTAAGGAAGCACGTGAACAGTGGTTACTGTACTTTCAAGACAAATGGATGCAAGCTACTGTAGAGAGCCTGGAATTAACAGTACAGCTTGCCTAGCGGGACTTAAAGAGGCACTTTTTGTTGTTCGGCCACTTAAATACTGTAGCGTGCGGGGAAACAGACAGGACTTAGAACACAAGAACCAGAGACCACGTAGTCAGGTTGATAGCTCGAAAGCCCAGATGTATTTTCACACACAGCTAACCGGTGTTGAGATGTCCGCCCAAAACAATAAAACCAGGTTGGTGAGTCCGCCAGTCCTTAAACGCCCCCCCCCCCCCCTCCTTTTCCGGTCAGGTTCAAAAACAAGCCCTGTATGTTAACCCTCCCCCTTCAACGTTTCCACCAATACCCAAACCAGGCTAGACATCTCCCCAAATGAACAAATGACACTTGAACTTGTGTAAACCAAACCCTCCCAGCGTTACACTGCCTCCCCCCATGTCAAATCTCCTCGCCCCCGAGGAGCTCCATCTCATGATCCCGGAACCGCTGTGGGACCCTCCGCCGTCTCCTCGGCCGTTTATCCTCCCTGGGTTCCTCTTGTACCCCTGCCATAGGAGGAACGACTGCCCCCAAGGACGTGACCTGAACTTCAACCTGGGGCGCCCTCCCCTGTTGCACCGGACGACCTGCAGTGCCTCCCCCCCTGTCTCTCCCTCGTTGTGGCCTCAAGGTTGATGCTGGCTGGTCCAGTGCAGACTGGTCCCTGACTGGGGATGGGCCTGAGGGTCCCCTGCCGTACCCAGGTTGAGCGTTACCCCGATAGGGTGCCAGATGATCACAATGCAGCACCACCACTCTTCCCCCCCAGAGCCATCTTCACCCTATACACCACCTCTCCAACCGCTCCAGCACGCAACATGGCCCGATCCACTTGCTGTCCAGCTTAGACGACCTCCCCTTAACTCACTTAGGCCCGTACACCCACACCAGGTCCCCTCCTTGGTAGTGAGCCCCCATTGTGTGTTGGTCATTTGGCTCTTTTCTGCCTCATTCCTGCCTCCGCTGCCTGTTTCCTAGCGAAGCTATGTGCCACTTCCAACCTCTCCCATAACTGCTGGGCATATTCAGGACCCGCCGCTGCCTTTGGTGTGTCCGGCGGCTGCCCATACCCTAGAGCAGGCGGCGTGCAAAGCTCCCTCCCGAACATAAGCAGTGCAGGGGTGCAGCCCATTGACTCTTGTGTTGCTGACCGATAAGCCAACAGAACCAACGGCAGCTGCAGGTCCCAGTCCTTCTGGTCTTTTGCCACCACAAGCGCCAGCTGAGCCCCGACCCTCTGGGTTGGATAAGGAACTGTAAAAACTGTAAAACTTTTTATCATTGTCTTAATTTTATTTTCTCTGGAAATACGTTTTTGTAATTAAAAATACGTTTTGTATGTCTGCGCCATACATTTCAGCCACGTCTGTTTCCTCGACTTGAGCTAATACAAAGCTGCCCTTGCTGAAATAAAATTCTGGATCAGTACTAACTCTCCTTGGTCCAGCTACAAACCTCGGACAAGTAAGTTAACTAACGCTGTATCATTTTGTTGCTTTATGGTTACCGAGCTTGTACCCTTAGAATGTAGCTGTAACATTAGCTCTGCAGCTAACAGCTGAGTTACTGTCGCTAATGCAAAGGTAGATAGCATCAAGTATGTGTGTGAATACACATGTTGTAACGGCGAGTGTTGTACACTTATTTGTTATTTGGATAACCGTTCTGCTGTTGGTGTTATGGCGCTCGATATCCGCCTTTCCCCTAAAATTACTATGAGTGTGCACCTCTGCAAATCAGGGTGATCAGATGAGAAACGGCAAATTTGAGGCATCTTACAGCAACTGGGCTACGAGAATCTGTGTACCCTTCGTTCTTTCATTTTTCAGTTTCAAGACCAAATCGGAAAAAACGAAAAACAAACTTGTTTTGTGTTTTTTCAGTTTTAAAACCAGAACGGTAAAACGGGGGAAAAGAACAACAGAAATCACTAGTTCTTAAGCGGTTTTTGTGTTTCAAAACCCAAACTGAAAAACGGGAAAATTAAGTTTTTGATTGTTTCGTTTGTGTAATATTTTGATTGTGGAATTCTGGTGGAAATGTGGAGGTGCAGGCACATCTAGAGCACAGTTCAAGATGGCTGCAAGGCTTCATTGTTTTTCGGGGGATTTCCTCCATGTACAGGCACAGGTAAAACTCCTTTCCATGGTCGACCCTCACCTGGTCCCACATCCCATTGTTGACTACTGCACATCTGGAAAGAATGTAGGCTATATGTTAATATAACATGTCCAGTTGGTGCAACAGTCATACACAAATCCATTTAATGCATTAGACTCAATTATATACAATGCATAAACAGACATACTGAAGATACATTTAATTTGCAAAACACAATTAAAATTTTTCACAAATTCAGTGCTTGATAGGGAGCGCTAAAAAGCATGTTTTAAATGGAGCGTTGATACTAAGCATGTCTGGCTTGATAGCTGGCCAATGCCTAAAGGGGTGCCTAATTGCGGAGAGGGGTACTGTGTGTCAGTGATGTCCGCAGCATACCTGCAAACCTGTCACTTTTAGGTGAAAATAGCCGTTTTTAATAAAAAAAATGTAATTCACGTGAATCGTGTAAATCCGGAGAGTTTGCATTTTTTTGGGGGGGGGGGATACAATTTCCCATAAACGGTAGTTTCAAAAACCTACTGTGGTCTTCACAATAAAGCATCTGCGAGTCATTTGGCCAATCACAATCAAGTGAACTGCAGCGTCTTCTTTGAAAAGGGTTCAGTAGTCAGCTTGTCGACTAGTGATGGGAAGTTCGGATAATTTTACTGATTCGGTTCTTTGAATCTCGTTCAGTAAAATGAATAAATCTTTTTTTGAGTCATTCGTTCATTTCAACGGGGGGGGGGGGGGGGGGGGCATTAAAATAATGTATCATGACAGTTTGTATGATTTGGTCATTTATTATCACACTAGTATTTAATTATCACGGCAAACAATTACACTGCACTAAACTGTAAGTATAAATGTAAAGTGAAAATAACAAAACCTGTCAGTATGATGACTTGAGCGAATATCATTCACGTCTTACTAAAACAGCGGCCACGCAAAAGGGAATGAAGAAACTGTTTCCTCTCCTCTACTAAAAAATACAGTGCAGGTCAAGGGAAAAATGATCCAAAGACTCGTAGAAAGACCGAGTCGGGAAATGAATGAATCGTTTGTTTCCTCTAGCTACCAGCTTCAAGTTCCTCGGGGTGAACATCAGCAATGACCTCACCTGGTCTGTTCACAAGAACAAGGTGGTCAAAGCGGCCCGTAAGCGCCTCTTCTTCCTGAGGAGACTGAAGAAGTTTGGTATGGACTCAGTCATCCTCACTAACTTTTACAGATGCACTATCGAGAGCATTCTAACTGGTTGTATCACAGTGTGGTATGGGAGCTGCACAGACAGGGACCGCAAGGCCCTACGAAGTGTGGTCCCTTCTGCTGAGTTCATCATCGGTAGGAAGCTCCCAGCCCTACAGGACACCTACCACACACGTTGCCTAAGGAAAGCCGGCAGGATTCTAAGAGACTGTTCCCACCCATCCTTCAGTCTCTTTACCCCATTGCCTTCTGGCAGGCGTTACCGCAGCATCCGGTCGCGCACACGCAGACTGGACAACAGTTTCTACTCAAGGGCCATCAGGCTTCTGAAAGGACACTGATTGGACATTGATTTACTGCTCACTAGTCACTTATACTCTGTCACTTTCAGCTACTGGTTGCACAATCAGTAACATTGCACTACTGTACCTCACCACCAGGCTCCTGTATGGTCATTGACTTAGTCACTGATCTGCAAATTGCACTATTGTACTGTACTCCACTTAAGTTAGAATAGGTTATAGGGTTGAAACAGGTTTTATGTGCATTTAGGGTTAGTATAGTGTACTATTTATTGTTATCTGTAATTTAGGAAGTTTTTGTATTAGGGTTAGTATAGTCGATTATTTATTGCTATCTGTATATTTAGGAAGTTTCACTTATTTAAGCTCAGCTTAGATGTAAATTATGTTCTGTGTACTTATATGTTATGTTATGCCAGATGCTTGCGTTGTCTTGTCTTAAGAGTTTCAGTGCCCAGTCTAACCTTGTGTTGTTCTGTGTACCTGACAAATAAAAGATTTGAACAGTACAGAGCCTATGCAGGTCACGTGAAAAATGATCCAAAGACTCGTAGAAACACCGAGTCGGGAAATGAACGATTCGTTCGTTTCCTCTAGCTACCAGTACAGAGCCTATGCAGGTCACGTGAAAAATGATCCAAAGACTCGTACCCGAAGACCGAGTCGGGAAATGAACGAATCATTTCTATTTGTTGGACGAGCCTATGCAATAGTCCCGATGCGTGGCCACGAGAAAATGAACAAATCCCTCTTTGAGAGGACTCGTTACTCCCGAGTCCTTGAAAGGATTCGTTCAAAATGAACGAATCGTTCACGAACGACACATCACTATTGTTGACCTGTCAGCTTGTCAGCTAACGTAAGATTAGCGAAATGTGTTGCAGTAGCCTACCTACAATGTTGGAGCTAAATACGTTCGTAATTTCATTACGAACACACAGAGACCAATTGGTGTCTGGTTAAATGAGTGATTGAAACACCTGCGGATCATTTAACATTGATTTAATGCAGTCGGAGTTAGCCTTAACAAATGTTTATGATCATGAAAAAGTAGCCCTGGTCCAGCACATCAAATATTGACAATTGTTTTCCAGAATGAGCGAGCTTTAAGAGAAGGATTCAATGTATATAGCACTAAGGTGCAAATGGAGCTGGGCCTGGCTAAAGATCGAGGTCAAGACCCCTGTGAAGGCGATTTAGGCAGTTTTTGGGGGGCCGTTACCCATACGGTTAGCCGTGTTGCTCATTCCACGAATGCATGATCCTTACAAGTTGTACCTCGTTGTAAAGGTGACTAAAGTGGAGGAATAATCGACCAAAATAACATTTCCGAACTTTTTTTTCTTTGTTGTTTTGACTATAAAACAGCTGGGCTGTATAAAATGTGTCACCTTTTTCAGCCCCTCAGAGTCTGCAGGTATGCCGCAGACACCCCCTGTGGATAAAAGGTAATGTGAGTTTAGATATAGTGACATGGAGGAGAAAGGGGAAGAGGTGAGACTCTGCAGTGCTGAAGCATGTGATGACAGGTAAGGAGGGCTAAAATGTTCTACAAAGCAGAAATGGGGTGAGTGATAGCTGTCAATCATCCCTCTGTGGTCCTTTGTTAAGAGAAACAATATTACTTTTGCTTTGCATAGTATAGTACTCACCTGTACACCTCATCATAAATAATAACATTATTTTTTATGGGCATGGTTGCAATTGCCACAATTGTGGCCACATGGGTGGCCCCAAACATGCACATTTTTCCATGTGTAATTTATGGCCCATGTATTCGGCATGGTAGGGGATGGGATTTAGATTACGACACCCTTTAAATAGAATGCTTAACGCTGATTTGTCAGTCCTTCAGTGCATGCATATGACACAATTTAAATAACAAAAACATATATATAAATTTGCCAAAGTTAGGTTGCTTACATGTCGTTTTCAGCAGCATGTATAGGATAGGACTTTGGTGATTTGGGCGGAAACAGTTCCACGCATTGCATTTATGGGGAAAACCAAACTTGAAGTAAATTGATATGCTTTGATTTTCTGTTTTCCCTTTTGGTTTTGAAACAGAAAAACCAGTACAGGACTAGTGATTTCTGTTGTTCTTTTCCCCTGTTTTCCGTTCTGGTTTTAAAACCGAAAAACAAGTTTGTTTTTCCGATTTGGTTTTAAAAGAACGAAGGGTACACGGATTGTACACGGATTCACGAGCCATGCGATACATCCATTGTAAACATTAGCGCCTCTCTCCTCCTCATGAGTATTTAAAGCTACAGACACAGAAACAGCGCGTCTTGAAGAAAGCTCATTGTGGGACTGCTCTTAGTGGCTGTAATTATGCACCAAGGCTGAATTTCGGGAAAGATACTTCAGATACAGTATAAGATTTGACAAAATGTGTAGGAGGAGTAGGCTTTCAGAGGTTTTTGATAAAACCGAAAATGGCGGAAAATCTATATAACCGGAAATTGACGCCATAGGGTGTGTTAAACTTGTCTTGATCCAGGGAATCCAATGGTACCTCATTTTTGAAAATCGGTCATACGGTTCAAAAGTTGCGTGTGTAAACACAAGTCCAACTTTGACCCATTGGTGGCGCTAGAGTGGTCTAATGGGAGACATGAAACTTGGTGTAGTTATAGAAGTAACTGTCCTTAATGAGTGTGCCAAATTTCACAAAAAGTTGTCGATGGGGTCTAGGGGCTGCCATAGACTCCCATGTTACAAGAATTACAAATAATAAAACCACCAATAACAAACCACCAATAACAATAGGTTTCCTCCTGACGGAGGAATCCTAATTAGACAATACTTACTGTACATGCCTTGAAGTCTTGAATTGCCTAAATATGATTCTGCTAGTACACTAGCACGTCGTATCTATGCATCGTTGCTCACGTGTGCTGTCGTTGTGACGTAGGCTAGAACTGAGTTCTCTGGTGCGACAAAAGGCACTCTTTTCCACAAAAACTTAATTCAAGCCTAAAATTGGCAACGGAACTTAAATAAAAATACAAATAACGCAATCGCTAACAACACAAACCTTTTGATACTGGCGTTGTCTATGTACTGCAAATATTGAGGGATCCTTAGGGGTGGGAAAAGAATAATAATAATATGTATGTGAGAGAACAATGGTTGTGCTCGCCGAAGGCGTGAGGACACCCAATAAACCTCATAAGGTCTGCGAAAAAGTAGTATTGCCAGGCAATGCTTGTTTCAAAAGTATTATTGCCATGGCAATACTGACGGCGGCGGCAATGGTACATCCTCAAACGCTAACCTTTCGCCTCCACATGCCATCTCCATTCTCCACACATTCTTATCTTGCCTGCTTCGTATGATTTGCCTCTCTCCAGTTCCTTATATCCTGATATACTGACAGTTCATCAGACAGGTACTAAATCAAATCAAATGTATTTGTATAGCCCTTTTTACACGCAAGCATGTCACAGAGGGCTTCACATACGCCCATAGAACTGCCCCTCAACCAAGGAAGAGGGGCAGGGGTCTTCCTAAGGAAGACAAGGAAAAACTCCCAGAAAAACTCCCAACGGGAGAAAAAATGGAAGAAACCTTGGGAGGAGCAATTCAGAGAAGGATCCCCTCCTCCAGAGACGGTTGGAGGTACTCTCCGGGAAAGGTTACGGGAAACGACAAAGGGTGTTAGGTTGTGTTTTCTCGTAGAGCCGAAAAACTGCGGCTTACATGTAAAAACCGAACTGTGGTTTGTATGTTAAACAATTTTTAAAAATTGCGCTTCGGTTTTGCACCCCTAATCAGTAGTAACCTGAAGGAATTAAATACAAACGTCTACTAATGCAAAAGACTTTACAACAAATCTGTGATTCAATCTTCATTAAATAATTTAGATTGAGGTTTTTAAAAAGGCCCTGTTGAACACTTAGTCTGGTAGGAGACTGATTCTCTCACACTTGGAGATGCACTCTGCTGTTTCAAATCAATATTCATTGTCAGTCTTGGTGTAACGATTCAGATGGTGGTCAGGCAGCACATGGCATAGGGTTGCAGGGTTTACCAGCCCAGGCAACAGGGTTCTCCATCCCAGGTGCCAAATGACAATATATTTTGTGAATGCGCTTGTCAAACCTGCCCCCCACCCTCACGGTTCACACACACTTTACCTCTAAAACGGTTTCAGAGGCTGGTTAAAGTCTGGTGGGCTAAATGTAGGTGACTCATCTGGGCAGTGGGAAAGTGGTGAGAGAGCTCCAGACTAACTTTTTCCCTTGGTTGCACTGGTGCGCCTAACTTTTTTATTCAAGTGCACAATTTTTCCTTGCGTCGCCACAATTTCAAGGTCAGCTTTTTGTCACGCTCAATATACATTCATATATATTAAGTAAATTACCTTAAACAAGAATAAGGTGTAGGTTAATATTGGTTTTATTTGAAGCACAATTAGACTGTATATCAAAATAAAACTCTTAAGTGCTTCACTAAGCTGCCAAACTAAAACATTGCAAGCAAATAAAACATTTCAAAATAGAAAGTGCCACTGTTTAAAAGTGCTTTCCTGAACTGAGACCTAACATTTCATGGCTCAAAGTCTTATAGCGGGTCCCCCCTTCAGATGGCCAACACCTGTAATTTGGCATTCTTGCCCTTTGGCCTTGGCTAAACCAGCTTGCCACACTCTCCCTAGCATCAAAATCCTAGCTCCATTGGTTAGCTACATGGCCCAGCTCCGTAACTCAGGTGTGGGCAATTAATTTTGCCACATGAGAAACCTGAAATGTGTTGGAGGGCCGGATCAACAATAACTTGAACTTAATTCTGCTCACTATTCATTTTCCCCCATTGTAAAAAGCAGTAAAGTATACATTATGATTAGCTAATACTGGTTATCAGAAAAAGAAGAATATTCTGTAAATATTTATATAAATATTTTACATGTTGGTCAACTAGGAAAAGACTATCGAAGTAACAGTAAAAACTAAAATAATCATTACATCAGTGTTTCATTTTATTTGTAACTAGTTAATCTTCACAAACACTGAAAAGTTGTTTTGCAGTATGTTAAAGATGTGCAGTTGATCAACTTTATATAAAAAGCAATATGTTTTTTTCAGTTCATTTTGTTCTGTGAGAGGAATCCAGTGGGCTTGAACAAGTGCATCGAAATCTGGCTGAATGTCTAAGGAGGATATGCGAAGGACAGCTGACAGACGATGATCCTGCAGTTTAACTAGCAAACCATCAACCCGCGCCCACTGAATCAGTCAAGTTCTTATTATGTCCGCGGCAGTTTTTTTCTTTAGTGCCGAGTCAAATTGCAATCCTTCAACACAGCGACCTGTTCTCCAAAACTAATAACACAGCTTTGACCTCGGTAAACAAATACTTGGAAGTCCATGTCTTGTTAAAAACTCTACATTCTGTATTAACCTTTTGTTGTTCCCTTTCGAGGGCTAACCAACAGCTAGCTCTCCTGTCGGTGAGGTTGCGCAACCTCACCGACAGGACACATGTAAATTGCCTGATCACTAGTTTCAGGACTACATACTATTTACTACCGCTCAACACAGTAATTTATTTTTTATTTACCTCACGCGGGCCATATTGGGACAGCCTGTGGGCCGGTTGTGGCCCGCGGGCCGTACAATGTCCTGGGGCCTCATGTATAAACGTTGCGTACGCACAAAAAGCTCGCGTACGCTGGTTTTCACGCACACTTTGTGATGTATAAAGATTTACTTGACGTGAGAATGTGCGGGCCATCACAGAAACTTTTGAGCAGACGTGAGAATGTGCAGACGGTCCGTAAAGTCTTGTCTGGCTCTGTAACGTGGCAAATTCGAACTGAAAAGTGCCAACATTCACCAAATATTACAGAATAAAGTTTCCACTACTACGTTTATGATGTTCACTATTCAAAATACATAAACATTTAAGTTTGATCATTAATGTGGATGATCAAATCAAAATGCCAAAACCCAAAACGGGAAAGGCTATATAGACTTCTGTTTAATCCGCCACCACTTAAAAATTTCTGTTAAACTTGAGGGTGTCAAAAAAAAAAAAAAATCACTCAGGAAATGCATGTCACGCTAACCCTATAGCTGCCATGCTGTTACAATGGGCCACCACTCGTTTCTTCATTTAAAGATTTATTTTTTAGATTTTTAGTGACAGTTTTCCACTCCGCCGACTTTCTTTTGTCGCTAATACATGATGACAGGCCGCCAAACAGGACACATGTTCTCGCCTCCACACTTGGTTGTCAGAGCCTCGATCTTACAGTCACCGTAGTTCTTCGAATAAACTAAATACCTCAGGAGTGCAATTACTGTCCATCTGCATATTCATTTATGGGAGGAGGCAAGGCGGCGTCAGCGGCTCGTTCACGTGCGGTCAATCTCAGGTTAATTGTGATTTATAAAGGAAAGGTGCGCAGGACCTGGCGTACGACCGATATTTCTGTGCGTAGATACTTTGAGTTTTGGTTGTACGCCATCTTCTGGTATGAAAGCTGCGCAATCCTTTATACATGAGGCCCGAGGTCTGCCATAACTGATTCTCTGGTGCTCAGGTCGTAATTTCAATCACACAGCACGGAGCAGTGTAGGCCTACAGGAATATCTGGACCACAGCCAATCAGACGCAAAGACCCACCCCATCTCTGTCTCTGATTAGTTTTAGAACATGATATGATCCAACCATGAGTGTGAGTTATGTCAAAGAAGAAACAAACGCTTCATTCCTGAAGAGGCAGTGGATGTGAGGTTAAGTGCACCGGTGCGACCTAGGACATTTTAGTCGCACCCGTACAAATTTTGGTCGCATATGCGACCAAATTGCTCGCACTCTAGAGCCTTGGTGTGTGTGGGGGGGGGGGGGCTGTATGCTGGCTTGGGTGGTGATGCAGTCTTTTTGTCATAATGCAGGTGGGGAGGAAAAGAAACGATGAAGGGAGGAAAAGAGGGGAATGTAAAGTCACCTCCACTTCCCCGTGCCCGACATGCATGTGTATCCTGCTCATGCCCACCATGTACGTCCTCATCGGGGAAGCAGTGCAGGGGAATGGGCGATGGTGACATGTCTCAAATTCAGACAACGCTCCAGAATCACACAGGGAGAGAATGCAGAGAGAGAGCTGAGGATCTGAATCACGTTTAAGACTGGGTTTAGTGTCAGATGAAGGACATAGCATGCCCTCTGTTGCACAAAGAAAGAGGTGGTCTGGAGAAAGTCAGTCTGGGACACAGGTTTGGTTCTCTGTCCAAAAACAAACAACACTTTACTTGACCCTGTTTAAATTGAAAAATGTAAAGTGTGACAGTAAAGCAGCACCCAGCTCACACTGCGTTTTGGTAACCTAGGCAGAGGTGTCATGCCCACTCCTACAGGAATCCTCTCAGAGGTGCCTAGTGGATTGGGGCTTTGTCTGTTCGTGGACAGGACCAATGTATGGGCCACCGCTAGGTCCTATAACTTGAATTGAAAGCTAAGCAACAGATGCCATATGAATCAGCAGTTTTGGTTTGGCATTTGCCACCTCTGGCTCAATAACACCTCAGGCTTGCTGTGGTCTCTGTGTCTACTTTCTTTTCTCTCCTATCCTCCTCCTCCTTTCTCACTCTCCATCCATCTTTTCCTTCTCCCCTCCTCCCAGCTCTCCTCGGTGGGCTCATAAAGGGGATTTAATAGAAAGAAATATAAATCTGTGAGTGACAAACTCCAGTCGAGGCACACTGCAGTACCGAGCTGTAAACCCAAGACCTCCCACACACCCGTGCCCCCTGTGACTTTCACGGCCACTGCCCACTGTTCAGACTGCAGTCTCACCATTCAGACCCACACACACTTATTTGCACAGATCTCACAAATCTACAGGCATATCTGACAGGGACAGTCAACACAAGACCAGAAACTACAACTGAGTGACATGGAGTGCCCCTGTGTAGTGAAATATCAAGGACACTGAAAGTGAGTGTGAGGGACATCTGTTAAATGGTCCCCCAAAAGTCCTGAGCTATGTTCTTGGGTAGCTGGCAGAATTATAGTCAAAGCTTCCACATTAAGGCAGTAAGAGATGACAGAAGCTCTGACCATGTGCCAAGTCTGTACAATTACCCCCTGTCTGATACTACCATTCCCTAACAAGCCCTGTAGGGACTGTTGAGTGTGACTCACTGTCTCTTAAATACAGTCACTGAGAACACGCTCCGTCACAGACGTGGTGATTCAACAGCTCTTGCTGTGATTTCATTGTCCATGGGGTGGCAGTGTCAGGTTTCCTTTCGGGTAAACACATACTATACTCGCAGTAACACTTCCCCCTTCCTAAAACGGATGATAAACCGACTTTCAGACGTTAAAACAACAGTTCAGACTCACTCCTGAACTGCAGGCTGCAAAAGTTCTTTCAATTCCTCTTAGAATAACCGAGTGATAGATTTAGCAGGCCCACTTCCTAAATTAATATTTCTGTCCTACAAAGCCCCTGTATCAAATCTGTGAGATTATTTAAGCAGGCCCCACCCCCACCAACCTTTTTGTCCTTTCTGAAAGTGTCGAAATATGCTCCCCGTTTTCCATTCAACGTAACAGCGGCTGGAATTTCACTGAAGGTTTGAGATGCATTGTTAAATATTAGTGATTGGAAAACACATTTACATTTATTCATTTAGCAGACGCTTTTATCCAAAGCGACTTCCAAGAGAGAGCTTTACAAAGTGCATAGGTCACTGATAATAACAACAAGATAGCCCCACAGCATTGCGGGTAGTCAAAAACAAGAAGTACATATTGTGAACAACCAAAAAATAGTGCTAAAGGGAAGAAACCATAAGAGCATGTAGTTAAACAAGTTAAATTACACAACATTAATCTCTAAGTGCAGGTGTACCTGTAGAAAAGCAATAAAAATAGGATTAACTAAAATAGAATACAACAGTTTAAACCAGCTACCACTAACCAACAAGAGCAACAGTCTAAGCAAGAGTCATTGTGATCCTTGAGGAGACTAGCGTTGGGTTCTGCAAACCATTCCTAAGTACCATTGTACTCCCGGAACAAGTGCGTCTTGAGCCTTCTCTTGAAGGTGGAGAGACAGTCCGTGTCTCTGATGGAGGTGGGGAGTTGATTCCACCACTGGGGTGCCAGGCAGGAGAAGAGCTTGTGCTGGGACCGGGCAGTCTTGAGAGGTGGGACCACCAGGCGGTTGTCTGAAGAAGACCGTAGGTGGCGGGTGGGGGTGTAAGGCTGCAGCAGAGACTTGATGTAGTCAGGCGCAGTCCCGTTCACTGCTCGGAAGGTCAGTATCAGGGTCTTGAATCTGATGCCGGCCGTTATGGGTAGCCAGTGGAGGGAGATGAGGAGCGGGGTAACGTGGGAGCGTCTGGGTAGATTGTAGACCAGGCGGGCTGCTGCGTTCTGAATCCTCTGAAGAGGGCGGGTTGCGCATGATGGGAGACCGGCGAGCAGCGAGTTGCAGTAGTCCAACTTGGAGAGGACAAGTGCTTGGACAAGCAGCTGGGTGGAGTGCTCAGACAGGTATCTCCTGATCTTCCGGATGTTGTAGAGGGTGAATCTACACGACCGGGAGACCGCAGCAATGTGGGCCGTGAGGGAGAGCTCGTCATCCATGGTAACCCCAAGGTTCCTGGCAGAGGATGAGGGGGTCACCGTCGTAGATCCCAGGGTGATTGAGAAGTCATGGGAGATGGAGGGTTTGGCCGGGATTCCTTTCATGTTTCCTTTCCTTTCACACTTCCTTTCATGTTCCAGAGTCCGTTTGCACAGAATAAGATTGTTTAACAACCACGGCACAGAACAGACTCATAAAGCTTGGCTTTGTAAATAATAGTCCTGCTTAAAAATACTGTCCTCTTTCAATTTCCCTGTTCACGTTCACTTGTGATGTGAAGGAATAGGAGACCTGCTAACACATGATGACTATTAGACTCTGATCTCAGGATCAGTCCCAGCCCTGCTGGATCCTGCTTCTTTAAAACAAGTGTGGCTCCTCTTTTGATCATGCTTAGTGGTTTAGGCTGGCAAAGCATTATGAAGCATCACTAGATGGACTTAACTCTCGGGTCATGACTTGTGTTTCCCAATGAATTCACGTGTCAGGAGTCGCACATCAAAGCCTGGGATAGGTCAGAGTGCAAAGAGTTTGGAAGCCTCTCCCAACACTGTCCTGCTCTGCAGTGACCTGCCCAGCCTGCTCAGCCATTGCTCTTAATGGTTTGTTGCCTGGACTGTTGAAACTGTATCCTATGACCTGGCCCCTGTATGGAACACTGTTATTGAGGTCAACTTGTTAAATAAATATCCACCTACCCCTTTAGCCCCCCTCTACTTTTTGCCCTCGAAGAACCATTTACTCAGCTAAATGAATTAAGTAATCACAAAATACCACAGTCTTTGCATTACTGAGGAATTTCCATGTTATCGTACTCCCCTTTCACAGCTCTCCTACGCCACTAATGCGAGCGCAAGGTCGTGCAGGCCGTAGCCTACAAGCCGATGGGATTCTGCTGCGGCTAATGCAGAGAGGTACAGTAGGGTGTGGGGTGGAAAGGAGGGGGGGGGGGGTACCTAAACGAGATGGTTTATTTGAGTTTATTAGGACACTGAATAACTCCATATTCAGTAAAGGTACATTCAAGACTCTCAAGTCTCACACATTCGCCGTGAGATTCACGCATTTCAACCATTTCTCACACTCTCACGCAATACATTGTATTTCTCATGCTGAGAAGGAAGGGATAACTAATACGGAGGCAAGTTTTCTGCCGAGTTGATAGTTGTCTCGAGTTAGGCTACACAGTTAAATGCCACCTACCAGCCAATCATCAGAAACACAGCAACACCCCATCTCTCCCACCCCCCACCTCGTCTCCCTGAATTGTTTTACCCAAAAGTTGACAGGTATGGTAATCTCAAGCCAAACATTTTTTATAGAAATTAACAGCCCTGGGTACATTAAAAAATAGCTGGACTGCACTGCACAACTTTGATCCCCCGTTAACCGCCCAGCCCTCATAGGCATGTTAATTAACCAGCTGGAAATATCGGTGCAGACGGAGAGCCACACACACGCACATTCCGCCGCAGCAATCCACTGGGCTCGGTTGCAGTGGACCTCCGGACGAGGTCAGAGAATGAGGCGGAATGGGTGAGTCAGAGCAGCTGAACCGACTGCTGTTAAACGGTCAAATGCTAAAAGCATCAGCGCTAATGTCAGGTGGCCTGAGACACATCGTAGGAGAGCCAGGAGAGGGTCGTTCGTTCAGCTCACACTTTTCACTCGTTCAATCTCTCTTTTTCCTCAATCGCTCACCGGTGTCTTGTTTCAGGAGCTTACTGCAAATACCATTAGTGTGAATGGGGTTTTCCCTGCCCCTTTATTTCCAGAGAATGCTAATGGCATCACACAAGCTATATATATATAGTATTCCGAACTTAAATGAATAGGCTACATTTGTTTTGAATACCGATATAAAACAGATATGGCCTGCCACCACTTGAATCAATAACAGTCAAATAGTCAGTATTTAAAGAGTTGATATCTATCAAACATGTTTGAGTTTCTGTAGATCTCAGGTGTCCATCTGGATTCATACAACACAGTACCCTATGTCATCTGAGGCCAGGAACCCGCTTTATAAAACCCAATAAGGATGCAATGTTATTCCAAGGCCACTAGAGGTCCCTTTTAATCTCTTCATACGTTTACCATATCGGAACCAGAATGAATTACAGGAATAAATGTAAAGGTCAACAGATGACAGAAGCCATGACAGGACATTTCATCTCTTACAATTGTCCTCTGTGACATGCAACATCCTTTGACTCATCTTCTGACTAATTTCTGAACATTTTACAGTAAGTTGATGTCTCTCTCACGTTGTTTAGATGTGCCTACAATCATTGGCCAAATAACCAGGCTAATTATCAGCTTTCAGTAAATAGCATAGTATGTCTCTATACACAGGGGTGTGGGCGTCCTACTGACTGACATAGAAAGTAAACACAACAGAATTCTCTAGAAGGTCAACTTTCTAATAAACAAACTGGCAAGACCCTTGCTATGTGCTCCATGATGTTTTCAAACAAGGGCATAGGTTTGGTTTGAACGTTGGTGGGAACAAACATGTTTCCCCCTAGATGCTGCTCTGCAGATAATTATTGCTGGAGACTGTTTGAACAAACCACTTGCTGTAATGGAATTAGTTTGAACAATTGAGATAAATAACTGTGTTCCGGGGCCACACATTATTTTATTTTAGTCAAAAACGCGTGCATAAGCACAAAGCTGCTGTTATATGTCAACCTGCTAGTTTATTATTGTGTTTAATAGAGTTTAGAGAGTAGGGACAGGAGGTGAGGGGGAAGGGGGGCTGTTGTTTTGCGGTGATGCTTGTGATGTGCTGGTCCTGTTTGGGGCTTGTGAGAAAGGAAGCGGCAGGAAGATCAATACATCCTCTGCGTAGATTTCCAACAGAGTGTGACGTGGGTGTAGGGAAACAAGCCTAGGATGGGGATACTTTCCTTATTATGGATTTGACATGAACTTGCCCCCCGGCCCCTCAGAATGTGATGAATGCATTATTGGATCTTCCTGTCTTTGTTAACCTCCTTGGGGCAGACCTCTTCTGCTCCTCCCTCTTTCTCTCTTTCCTCCCCCGTCTCATTCCCCTCTCTCCATAGTTCTCTCTCTTTTGCTCCCTTTTTCTCCCTCTCTCTTTCTCTTTCACTGAGGAAGAAGCAAGATTAGGTTACTGGATTGGTTGCTATATTAATAAGGTATAATACTGGCTGCAATAATAGCCTCTCTTCACATAACTCTTTCCCTCTCTACGCACCATTGGGGATAGACCTTCATTTTAGACACTTGTGAGTCAACTCCACAACACACAAGATGAGATCTCACAAAGGGAAGCTATGAGCACTTCAACAGCTGTACTGGGGGCCTTGACACCTTATCTACTTTATTCTGGGTCTGAGGAAATGTGACTATAAGGACTTGTGTTTGTGTGTGTTTGTGTGTTTGGGGGAGGTTTTCTAAAAATAAGAAAATAGTCAGTAGACTCACACAATGACAGGGCAATAATCTTTGTATCTTTGAATACATCAGAGCTTTGGACAGGAGGCACTCTTTGTTCTTAAAAAAACATTTTGCTATGTATAGCCTCTCTGTTGTCAATCTGTACTCAGACAATCTCTACTGTACTAAATGCTATGCATCGGCCAATTAAACATACCACAGAAAATAGGATGAAAGGCAAAACTATTTTAGTCATGGTTACTTTTTGCAGCACAGCTCTCACATAAAGTAGTAGGCCTGTAAGCACACAACAGCAGGCCCTTGGTGTGATCCTGTGGCCTGTGTGCATCACTTGAGCTCAATGCTTCAAAACACAAATGTTAGAAAGAACGCTCAATATGCAGTGCAATGAGCCTGGCCCTGGCAGTGTTACAGCCTCTGTGACCTGCAGCCTGTGAACCAGAACCACCATTGAGAAAACCAGCCCACCTCCTGTAAGAAAGAACCATTCTTGGAAGAAAAGGAGATTCCTTTGGAAACACAGCTATCCTTTTTTATCTTTTTTTTAAGATCTGCAAGATTTAGAAAGCATAAGATCCATTGACAACCTGTCTTTTAACAAAAAAAATGGGGGGGGGGGGTTGTCTGTGAAAAAGATATAAAGGATATTATCCTCTCCATCTACAGTTTGTGAGGCCTCCTACTTGGACTGCTTGTCTCCACCAGTGGGCAGCCTGATATCTGCTGTCTTGCCCTGCTCTCCTCCCCAACCCTCCTCTGTCTGTAACTGTGGGGTCCATCGTCTGGCCTCTCGGCCTCGTCATATATCAGTCAAACCTACAGGTTATCATTCTTCCCCACACACTACTGGAGTGGAGGAACGTTGCAAAAATACCAAACAAAATTAGTGACATTGGGAGAGACCCCAAAGCCTATGGTATCCTTGTCAGACAAGTTCTCCAGAAGCCACACTCTCCCTCAGAAAACCCTGAATCTGGAGACTCAACTCCATTTTTGTCCGCACAGCTAACCACTAACAACACCAGATATAGGTTGCTAAGAGCCCAGATAACTTTTTTTTATTGTACTCTCTTGCCTGAAGTACAAATCATTAACAAATTTGTTGCTCAGACTAAAACCAGATGTTCACACATTTCTGGTCAACCGCCACTCAAATTAAAAGGGAATTTGTGGAAAGAAGGAAAAGCGTTGTATACTGCCACGGGGATGTTCTAGTCATTTCTGGGAAGGTACTAAATTACAATATGTGCATGGATCCCCCCCCCCCCCTGAAATGATCCGTTTTATGACAGTAAATCGGGGCGCTGGAGTTGAACTGTCTCAGAGGACTCTTCACATGAGCACCCCCGACAGAGCAGCCCCCACTGCACAGGATACGAGAGAATTAGTTGTGCAGAGCTCTGCTCAGCCCCCCATGTCAGTGATGACTCAATCCAAGGGTTACAAACCCAAATGTGGAACTGCCAGAGTACTTGGAATGTTTTTCATTTTCCCAAATGAAATGTTTGTCCTCACTTCCTCAAATATGAAGCTGATGATTTAAAATAGGGGCTTTCATGAGTTAAACAGAAAACTCACCAACCAGTTATACTCAGAATATTATTATTTGTGTCTTCATGTTTAGTTAAATAAAATTATGTTGGTAAGTTCTGTCCATTAGTTTTTGCCAGTATGCCATCACTGAAAACTACTTGAATACCTACAGGCCCCTAGTCGTTTTCAGCTTCAGAGCTGAGGGCCCCTGGGCAGATCTAGTTTAGCTAGTTAGTGACGAGATGGTGACAAATACCAACAATCTTCTGTTGCACAGTCCTATAGGGAAGCTGCATATGAGGATGAGGAGAACGCTTTGGTAACTAAACTAAACTAAAAAGGAACCATTGGCAGGAAACACAGTATCTATTTCATGCCTGTTTGTATGCCTGCCACCTGTTCGACATGTTCATTAAGGAGGGGCAAGGGGGTCGGGGGCCAAGCCAGCCACATTTATATCAACAAACCCGGATAAAACTGTCTAATTATCCCCCACGGCCCCTAAGTCTTGCCCCCTAGCTCTCCTAAATGATCCTGCCCCATTTGCCAACTTGGACTGGGGCCAAACACTGCAAGCTGGTATTTGTAAGCACATCCTAATGACAGCTTTCTTTCAGTCCCCACCCTATATAATTGCCATGGGTAGCTTACAGATGTTACATTGCGCTGGTCCAGCTCAATCACTTGCAGGGTCAAGGAAAGTTTTACTGGCACATGTATGTGGCCCAGATAAATAGCCACACTGACAATAGGCATGGCTTGTGTTGTACTGCGTGTTCATATTCTAGGAAAACAGTTTTGCATTGTTTGCAGTACTTATTTTATTATTTTCCTTCATTTAACAGACACTTGTATCCAAAGCGACATACAAAGGGTGTATATAGAAAGTACAGCAGAAACAGAAGTGTCCTAAGATTTGAAAAGAAACTTATGTTTAAGTGCATGGAAATTAATTAGTTGTAAGTTCAATATTTAGTCATGAGCTCATAAAGCAAACAACATTTTGCACCTGTGCATTTCCTGCTGAAATAAGTAGGCTATCTAACAGCTTTGATGACTTCTAGGAGGTGTGTGTGTATGTGTGTGTGCCTGTTTGTGTGTGTTTGGGGAGCTAGAGATTTCCCCTGAGGTGGAGCATTAATGCCTTAATTAGGACGCCAGGGGAAAGATTCAAAGTGCTCCAAGATGATAGGGCCGCTGCTATAGGAAACTGGAGCTGCTCGTCTTTCCCAGTACAAGGCTAATTGCTGAAAAGGATCTGACACGGAGGCACAGAGAGACAGGTAGAGAATGTAATAAGTCATTTGTGTGTGGCCATTTCCAAATATTCTGAGCTAGTTCAGGGCTACTTAAACACAAGCTCATTATAAGTGCATTCTGGACATGTCTGAGACATAAGGCTATTCTAGTAAACGGTTAGTTCAGTCAGAGAGGTAACATCGCGAGTGCAAATCAATATCCAAGAGAATATTTATTTGCGGAAAAAAATGTGTTGGACTTGCAACTGTTGTCTAAAGGCAATAAGCTTTCACTCATCAACAATTGGGTAGGCTATTTAGTGCCTGGTGTCATCAATAGACTGCATGGATAGAATAATCACAGACCGACGTTTAAAAAGCGCGGCAGCTGAGGCATATAGAGTTACGAATTCACCACAATGCGCGGACAGAAAAGTAGAGACCGAATAGCAGGTAACTCAATATAGCCATAATCAAATAACACACCCGCATAACAATATTGATTGACAATTTTGGTTTATTTATCTAAATATTATATATTTTCACCGCCCAAATTTCAAGCTACCATAACTCTCAGCCCAACAGCGTTCGTGCAATAGGCTCTTATTTCCAGGTTATTCACTTCTTGACACCCCCCAATAAAGCTCTATTTTGTCTTTAACAAATGTACTGTTGCCCAATGTAACTTGTGTATGCATAAAACAATTCCATGATCCTGAGCATATGGTTGCACATACAGTATTCCACTCGTTAAACAACACATCATATTCAACACATCTGTTGTTGGATACTTTTTTTGAATAAAGGCCTGCTGCTTAAAAGATCACCAGAAAATGAATCCCTTGGTATTGCTCCCTACAAGATCATCAGAGAGTAGTTTAACACAGGCCTGCTAAAATTTAAAAAATCTAATTGTTTTCCTTTCTAAATCTATTTAATAGACGTTGGTAAAATGTTCTTACATTACATCTTTGTTTTTTTTATAATGTCTTTTTTACATCATTCAAAAATACAATAGTAATCAGACAATAGGCTACTAATATTCTAACTTAACAGTGCAGGCAGTAGCCATAGGGGACTATCCTCTTCAGCCTTATCTTGGTAAGTATTTTTTAATGATTAGAAATGATTTGACAGGCTGCTCAAAACGTCAGCTCGTTCATCTCTGAGGTAAATGACTGATCCCCAGCTTTTGAAGCAGTTATATGTGAATGGGGGTAAAACCTTATACAATTTCCATTTGAAATAGAAAGACAGGGGTCTTCTGGGAGACACTAAATTGAAACTAGGGCTGTGCATGATGGACCACAGGATATGTCTGCAAATTTAGACATCAAAATGGCGAAAAGGTCTGTTAGTGCCCATTCATATAAAGTGAATGGGTTGTAATGTTCTCAGCCCCTTAGAGGATACTCGCAAGGTTGAGGAAAGACTGCAGGAAGAGCTGAATGGTTTTGACATAACTTTATTTTAGTGCACTACAGGTTTTCTCTCCTCCCTGTGGTTTAATGTTGTATTCCACAGGGTCCCGGAAGGAAGCAGCCAGTAAATCCCTCCTCTCTGACTTTAAAAGGAAAAGGTATCTGAAGACAGGTGAAAAACAGAAAGAAAAATACAACCAGTGTCCTCGCCCACATGGCTTTCCCCTCCAGAGACTCCCCTGCAGCCCCTCAACATAATTGCACAAGATTCACATTTTTGAATTATGAAATATTATCTACTCATTTCTGAAAACATCTTTCATATTATTAAATTAACATCTTATGTCTATGTTAATAATTTGCTCTGTGTTTTTTAAATAAGAACATTGCATGTGGGGAGAATCTGTTTTTTAGGCTAATTTGCTCTGCTCAACCTGGGGTAGCAGGGGTCCTGCTTGGGGGATCTCCATGCTGGAAGTGGAAGCATTTAAAACCACACAGGAGATGCTCTAGTGGGGGATGAATTAGGAAGTCTTCACTTAGCTGGTCATAATGAACTCAGCCGATGTGCACCACTGTAAGGTTGAACATTTTCCCTTTTTTATTGGAGGAAGGAGGTTGAGGTTTGAAAAGTAAACAATGAGAAGGTCTGCAGGCTCCTCAAGTGCTCCCAATGCGCTTCAAAGGACCCTCCATATGTTATTGACATTTAAAGAAAAACTTTTCATTTCTAATTCTTTCTCATTTCAAATACAGTGTGCTAATTTTGTTATTGATAAACACTGAAGTTGAGTTAAGTAATCATTATCAGAACATGGGGAGTGAAGACACCAACCACCTGGTGAACCTAAGTGCTTGTCACCATAAGATAAATATGTACTGGTTTTTTGATGATCTCCAAAACACCACTGAGCAGTGTATCTACTTACTCTTCAACTGACTGTGCAATAAATAGATAAAACTCTAGAAACTATCAGCGATAAGCCCAATTTATCCTATAGAAGAATTTGAACAATGATTATTGAAAGGGCGTTTTCCCCAACCGTTAAATGACAGCAATCACTTCAGTTATTCAGCTGTAGGCTATACTGGATCCCATTCTCTTGGAAGATTCTAGCATTGCATGTACTCAACTAAGTCATCATTGAGGCATTTCTCTGAACTGATGTCTTTCTCTGCTTCTTTGTTATCTTATTGTTAACAAAGAGATACACTCAGTCCATTGGGAGTGTGGACAGAGGCAAAGCAGGAAGCTAGTTTGTACAGATGTCAGCATCTGTAGAGGCTTACTGCAGACACATTAATAGAACAGTTTCATTGTTACCTTTCTATGGTTTGTTAAGCCGTGTACTCATTATTCTTTACTTAACAGTAATCAGTGATCCTCTCTGGGCCACATATTACAGGACACTATATTTACAGATCTGCTTTAATCATTGCGGTTCATTTATTTTAAGACCATTGAAATAAACTTGAGAGAGTATTACCAGCTGGCTAATAGAAACAGGATCGAAAGACTGCTGTACAAACTATATGGAGCCGTTGGGTTGTCATGGTGCACACTGTTCATGAAGCATTTCAAGTACTGACATAACTGAAGAGAAACATGGTAAAATAGTAGGCTGACATAGTTTGTCGTAGTTACGGATTGTAACATCAAATTGACTTGCCATAAATTGACAGGTTATTGAACTGAAAAATGTTTTGGATGATATATTTTAACTCCTCGATTTCTGTGAGACAGGCGGAGGGTCTACAGTGCACTTTACAAAATAAGATGTTTTCTGACTGTGCAGAAAAGCATAAAAAGCACCATGAAACCAAACTGTTTCAATGTCCAAACTTGCCATGACCGTGAGCCATCTGTTTTCCCCCACAGCACGTTGGGAAACCAACAGAGGTCCACTGGGATTTGTAACCTCAATAAATATTGCTGATCCTCTCAGGGACAAACCCTAATTTGTGCATTGGTGATACATCTGGGAACTCATAGAGGAAGACAATGACCAGAATGCTACACCATCTGAAAGACATCAGTAAACATGTAGTTAAATCCCAGTGACGGGCAGTGACAGGAGGAAAACCTCTTCTCAAAATCTACTTGTGGAGGGACCACAGCAGGGCTAACTACGAGACAATGTTGAGGCAGATCCCAGCTTCTTAGGTCTCTGAACTACATGACTTACGAGAGGAAGTTCTCTTTTAACAGTAGTGCCCCAAACAAGCATATTTTGAGCAGGGAACCTGAGCTGGAAATATAACACTGACTCCTCACAAGTGGGAAAACATTTGAACTCCAGGAATCTCTAATACTTTGACCTTGTTCAAACTCAGTCTTTTACCAAAAGGTTTCTGAGAGTTATAATGTAGCTTTACTATAGTTCTTGACCACACAACTAGCACTGCAACATCCAAATAATGTCTCTACTGACCTGGCATCTAATTCCACGTTTTGACAGTTTTTTCTGTAAATTCTCACTGCTTTCAATATTTGTCTCTAAATGTGATGTCACAGACCTAAACAAGCATTTACAGTATGGATACACAGGCAAGCACATGAAAACACATTGCCCATATATTATCCCCCTTCTAATCTATATGCAATGACAATTTTATGGCACTCATAAAATGTTTGTAACTGCCCTTAAGCAAATTGTATTTTCAACAGGCTTTTAAAAAGGCTTAAATTGCACTCAGACAGCATCAAGATGAATGGATTGGCAGTAAGTATGGGATTACTTTTTTTAAGACATGGAATTTTCCTATGCACTAAGGTGCCAAGAGCAGGAGGGGAAAATCAACTCAGTTCAACTATTTGTCAACTCCCATTAGAAACATTTAATACTAAAATAATTTATGGCCCTAGTTTCCAATGGATACTGCCAGTGACGTTCATCATTCAGAAAGCAGTAGTGAATGCTACCATTGTTTGTCCTTTCTGAATTATAATCAAGCAGGGCAACCACTATGTTTTATTCTACTGATTTTAATAACTGCCAAAGGAACCAGTGACAGGAGGAGAAAAACATCCAAAATGCGTTTTACACAATTCTATGACGGACAAAAAGCCTGTGCAAATACATCTATCTACCCATCTCTCTAAACAATTACACAACTCATTCCTCTTCAGCAATTGGGGGAGATAAAATAACTGGCCTGTGTTGGCGGCATAGCAATGACAGTACCAGACATCTGTTAGGAATCCACTGAAGCAGCACTTCCAGTATGGAGTTCCCATATGGCACTGGTTCTTAACTGATGCAGGTTTTAGCATCTAGGTATGTCATGGTCTGTCTCAGCGTCCTTTCATATCTATTGACACACAGTCATGGAAAAATAATTGTGTCAGGGGGGCCAAAGAAGAAAAGAGATGATTACACCTTGTCATCACTTGCTTTCTGTTTTCCTTGCAGTTACCTTTTTAACAGCCAGCTCTTCTGGGCACCATTTTCCATGATCCCATTACTGTATATCTAATGAAATATTATAAAATATGTTACTCATACTATGGACCAAAGTTGAAAGTGTAAATCTTTTATTGGACAATGTAGAATTGCCCATAATAAGATCAATAAAAGACAGCACTGTGAATCATGAGTCCAATGTTACAGAGGAGCGAGGGAATCACTGCCTTGGTGAAATACAGCTCTTTCAGGAGCACTAAAAGACCAGTGATGAATTAGTATGTATTTTTCATTTTTTTTAAAATCTTGACACATGGAAGGAAATGCTTCTTGTTTTCTTTAGGATGTGCAATTTTCTCCTGTTCATCTATTTCAAATCCTCCTACCGAACCCCTGAAGCCATCAATTGCAGGATTTAGAGGCCTTTGGTGGAAGTTAAGGCTCCCTTCTGAATGTTTCTCATGATACCTAATGTCGACTGAGCAAGGTCAGGGAGGGAAACCAATTTGCACAGAAAAAAAGAACACTCCCCCAAAAACTGGCAAACTTCAGCAATTCAGTTGCAGATGGAGCATCAATCAATTTCTTAGCTGTCTTTACCATAATTACTGGAGAAATGTAATAAATTATGTGCAGATTTCATGTGAATTTTCTCTCATGTATGCATAAAGTGCTTCTTTGGTAGCGGGAGAAAGTGAGTCATACATACTTTGTACTCCATCAAGTTGTTATTGTGCGCAAGATCTGCCCATGACAAGATCATGGTGTTCCCCACTCGGTGATAAAGTGCATAGATGGACAGTAATATCTTCTCTCAACAACATATGGGCTTGTTGAAAAAATACTGTTGAATCGCATCACATACTAAAATGCTTGGATGTTTATTAAGGAGACAACATTGTTACAATATTCATTTGCAGATATATTCATTTACAAACAACTTACAAATATAAGAAATGGCAGAGCTGTAAACAGATGAGTCTTGTTCCACTGCTTCAATAGTGGGTGTATTGCATGCATCATAAATGAGTCAAGATCAATGTCAGTAGCAGAACTGAAGTTTTATGCTGAAGTAGACAAAGAGCACACAAACCAGGCTTGTGGAGGTACTGTAGGTGGTTGGGGACCACATCTTAGTGCTACAAAGCAGGAGAAGTAATGTTGTATACTTCCCACTCACCCACACACATACACATTTGCGCACATGTGTAGATTACATTATGCACCAGGTCCTGCCACAAAAACCTATGTAATTTATATGCCAATAAATCTTTCCCCTTCCTGAAAACTAAAACTGAACTCTTAAGGGTGGCACAAAAGAAAAGTTTTCCTTTAAAAAAAGAATAGGAACAACCCCCAGCTCTGTCCTAAATCAGTCACCGTAATACCACTGAGTCCCCTGACCCTTTGTAAAGACTTTTTCCTTTTGGGAGCAAGCACTGCAAGGTCTGGTATAGCACTACTGTGTATTAGTGTTTTACCATTACAGCATGCATCTGTCATTTCCCCAGTGAGTAGTGGGTTATTTGTGTACGGAACAGGGATGCTGATGTTGGTCAGCTGACAGGTGGCAGGTGTTGATGGATTCGTTGAAGCCATATGAGGGACAGAAAAAACTATTTACTCCGCAGTTCCGTAAATTAATCTCTATGAAGATGGCAGAGAAACGTTCTTATTACATTTTAGTGAATATTCTTCGCCTATTTAAGTAGATAAAACAAAATGAGAATGAAAACTGTCATACCAGTACTTTACTTTGATTATGTTATAATTTTTGAATGTTGAAACAATTTATTGTACATTTCAGAGCCTTTTATAGGGTACTGTTTTAACTATAGTTTTGTAATCATAATACATTGTACAGTAAACCTATCTGCAAAATTCTTTACAAAAATATTTATGGAACAAAAACGAACAATGCATGTTTTGAAATCATCAATTGTATCTTAGGTTAATTTAAGAATAAATGTAACACAATGGGAAGGCAATGAAGGTAAAATCTTGACAGTGCCTCTACAGCACACTAAACTACAATTTTACTAATGACTTGGAAGGCGTACGTACTGTGTAATGTTTCATATTATCCACCTCTCCCTCTATCCATGTAAACATTTTGTAGGAGTCTTAACTCCTACAGTAAGTCAATAGTACATTTAATTACATGCAAAACATCAGGAAAGTTGCAATGAAATACTATCGACAAAATGACAAATAAATGTTGCCATGAATTCCCCAAAACACTACAATTAACAAAAAGATTTTACGATCCAACAGTACCTCTAAGATCCTACTGCTGATTCTGCGACACAATTAATTGGATTCTGTGTCTTGGCTGTTTGGTCCTCCAGTAGACACCCACCTTCTGTTCCCACACTCAGGATTTCCAAGAATGATCAACAATTACACTTATGGGATTCTTAATGGATCACAGGTCCTCAAATTAAGTCATTAGCGCCAAAGTGCAATAGAGACCACTAGGGTCACACCTGACAGGAAAGCCCCAGGATGTTGACATATAAACACAATCTCTGACTGATATAATCTACTATAGTGGCTATATAGTTAATATCTATTTGACAAATGTTCCATGGTATGTGCCATGCCAACAATAGGCATGTGCATTGTTATGTGCGTTTTGACCAATAGTTTTTGTTGCAGAATTGCTAGTTGAATTAACCAACAGACTTCTAATGAGGTCACACAAAGCAAAATAGCAAGCTGATCAGATAACAGCCACACGTTATGGCGGGATTGCATCAGTGGTGAAATATGTCATTATATAGCTTGATGTTTACCTTAATTTTTGTGACTTCCTCAGATTCATCTGATGTTGAAACAAAGAGACAATGAGGTTTCATGCAGGCAGCGCTTGCCAGGTGTTCATTCTCACACAATTAAGCTCTTTGAAAATTCATTTTGAGAATGAACAGGAGCTACAACAATTCCTTCAGTTCTGTCACATATAAAGTGTTTACAGTTGAAATAGTGTCTTATGTAAGTTCACAAATTACATTTCAAATGACAGCTTTTTGAGTTTGGAGGATATTAAACTGTGGATTATCAATTTATGTATGCCTTCATTAAATAGTATTTGTATGAGAAATCCAGTATTGTTTTTGATATGTAATCTCTTTCCAGAACTGTGGATTTATACTATTTTCATGAAAACGCATATTGTAACTAAACTACTACCATAGAGCCAAACTAGACATGTTTGTCATTTTGCCTGGCCTACTGTATGAAGGGTAATTTGGTAAATGGGGAGAAAGTATCTCAATGAAGTTTGTGCTAAAGCCAAGTTTATGACTACAGATTTGGGGAATTTCTGTAACTTGTGAGAGATCAGCCATACAGCCAAAGCTTTTTTCAAGCCACAGACAATGTTAAGGAAGTAATGTTATGATCTGGTTTGGCACTTTTGTAATTATTTAGACCCAAATTACATATAAATGGTAATCCCTACATTTGAATAATGCTACAGTTGTTTGCTGTTTTGTTCCAGATAGTAGTACATCCGGTTGGAAAAGATTTCCAAGTACAAAAACATTCATATATGCTAGAAATACACATAATATCCAACATTCTTAGCAGTTTTAGCTTCATAAGCTATAGTAGAAAAGGCTCTGATTGAAACTTTCCAATAGACATTTCTGCTTAAAGTATTTTATTCAACCCAGGAAAATTTTTACATCTCAACTTCATATGAACTTGTAATAATGTGATGGTGATACCCTAAGATGTTAAGTTTTGACCTCAAAGGGAATGTGGGAGGATGTCTACATCACTTAAAACAATATATTTTTTTCTATAAAAAAAAGGTAGTGGGATATATTTTGTTCAATAAATTTCCTACAGGCAGATGAAGAGAAGATCTTGCCTGTCTTACAAACGCAGTAAACAAAACTATTTTTACAAGTGACTACTTATACGAGAGTTCAGCTGCTCTATAAGATGCCCCACTTGGTCAGGCTCGGTGCTGCTTGTCTGTTTGAATAGGAGGAAGGGGAAGAGGACTGGGAGTCTTTAGCAGGTTTTGAACTCTGAGGTGGGTGACTTCAGCTCTGTTCAATCATTGTAGTTTAATTGTTCTGAATACAGCTGGTGAATTATGGCCTTTTCAGATATGGGAGTGACAGCATGACAGTTTCATAGGTAAAGGATGTTAAAATGCAATCCTGGTTTAAAAGCCATCGGTGAGGACCAGTGAAAAGGCCACATATGGGCCAGGGTGGGCCAGTGCCGCCAAAATTGACAACTGGCCCACCCAATCAAAACTGTTGTAGCCTATGGTTGAATGAGAGAAGGAAAAAAACGAAATAGCTTGTTTCTTGCGGAAATAAGTTAAAATATAGCTGCAAGCAGCGATGCGGGTTCCTCCGCAAAATGGCAAAACATTATAAAAATGTACATTGTAGAAGGTCAAGAGTTGGACAGGAGAGCAAAACCACTTAATGTTTGGCCAACAACAAAAGGCTGAAAGGGGATTTGAACTCATGAGCATAAGGTTAAAAGTCAGTCTCTCTATCCTCTCTGCTACACACCAACTGTTGAAATGTTATGAATAAATAGGGGAGAGTATTAGCTTTTTATAGGATATTGAAAGTCTTCTTGAGTTGATCTCTTTCCAGAATCTCAGCCAATGCACAACTAACAGTAGTCATGTGGGCAACGGGGCTGGGCTGGGCTGAGCTCATGTTCAGCTGCTTGCGAGAATAGCTTGTGAGGATACAACAGCCGACTCTCTGGTCCAATTAAAATACAAAATATGCACAATCAGGGTGACCAACAAGATTATATTAACTGACAAACAATAACATTACAAACATCTAACTGAACGAACGCAACAACTGAAATCCCTCGCAAGGCTTTTGTAACCAAACTATTTTCCACAAGTCTTTGCGTTTTTTGGCATGCCTCACTGCATGCTGGGTACCCAAGGGTGCTGACACTGATTATCTAGCTGTGTTCGGACTGCATGATATGAGTATTAGTTTTTGGTCAGCTTTGGGACAAAGGTTGAGAAACGGTTGACATTTGAAGGTGAAATTGCATGAAATTGCGCATGGTATTTCAGAAGAATGTCTGCCTGTTTATCTAAACAATTAATGAAAATTAAGACGTACCAAAAAACTGTGCCTGGTTTCAAACCTGTGATCTTGCACTTTGCAGGACAACGTTTTAACCCCTTGAGCTACCTGCAAGGCAGAAAAATTCTGGTCAGTTTCTGTATTAAAAAAGAAAGCTGTTTCTCCTGCAGCATGGATTGTTCGATTCGGCCAAAGTTTAAACAGCTGTATTCAATGATCTTTTGACATATCAAGGTGAAATTGTGCATGGTACTTCAGAACGATGTCATCCTGTTTAACTAAACAGATATTCAAATTTAAGACGGGCTAAACGACAGAGGCTCGATTTGAACTTATGACCTTATACTTTGCAGGTCACCGTCCCAACCCAGTGAGCTAATCTCAGTGTTGATATTTGTGTTTAGTTACTGTATTAAAAAAGTATGCTGTTTCTCCTGTGGTAAGTGAAAGTTGAAACAGCTCTGATTCAATAATATTTTGACATACCAAGGTGAAATTGTGTACGGTACGTCAGAGTGATGTCCCCTTAAAGCCTATTAGGTTTGAAAAACCATCATTCAAAATTACATTTGATTTAGTGACACAAACATATTGAGTTAATGTGGACATTTACATAAAAACACCCCTTTCAGCCATTTTGTACTTGATTCAATTGCCTTAAGTAACATATTTGAAAAATGAGGCATGCACACCAAGTTTCAGAAGAATTGGAGCAATGGGGTGGAAATGCAATCACTCTGAAAAGTGGACATTTGGGCGTGGCCTGTGGCGCCCCCTATTGGCTGATTGGCTGCAATCTGCCTTCCCTTGAGGACCTGCACACCTCGAGGACCCTGAGGCGAGCGAAGAAGATTGTGGCCGACTCCTCCCACCCTGGACACTCCCTGTTTCAGTCACTCCCCTCCGGCAGAAGGCTAAAGTCCATCAGGACCAAAACCTCACGCCACACAAACAGTTTCTTCCCTTCCGCTGTTGGCCTCCTCAACAAGAGCTCACACTGACTGAATGTCTTAAAACTATTTACATTTTGCACTACATTCAATTCCTGTAATATTTGTATTTTATATTGTTTTTTATATTGTGAATTGGCAACTTATGTTTTATTGTATATTTTATTTTAATTGTATTCCACAGAGTATTGCTAGTACTCCACTTAGTATCGCTAGTTTATGTATCATTCCACTTAGTATTGCTAATTTATGTATCCTTAGTGTAGTTAGACCACATTTAAATTGAAGTTTCCTATATGTTTATTGTATGCACCTCCCTGCCAAAGCAAATTCCTTGTCTGTGTAAACATTCATGGCGAATAAATCCATTTCTGATTATGATTCTGAGATAAATTACAATAATAAATATAACTGCAAGCAGTAATGGCGGATTCCTCCAAACATTGCGAACCCTTGAAAAATGTATATTCTTGACAAATTGTAACTGTATAGAAAGATCCATGCTGCAGACTTAACAATGGGATACCAAATCTGACCAAATCCAAATATAGGTGCAAGCAGCAATGAGGTGGCCAAGCAGTCAATGACCCAGAAAACATTTCAGTCATCTTCAGAAAGGGGTAACGAGTACTAGCAGCAAGTTTGGTGTGAATCCATCAAACATTTACTGAAATACAACCCAACTTCCTGTTTGCTGGCTTAACAGCATTTTAATTGCCTGTACCGGGCAAACGCTTTCGAAAATCAAAACACCATGTGGTAGCTTTTGTGAGGCTTGGTCTGAAGATAATCTCTGCCAAATTTGGTGAAACATGTGTAGGAGGAGTAGAGAAGAAACGTTTTTCAATGAATTCAAAATGGCGGCCGCAACAATTCGGCTATTATCACAAATTATTATGAGTCACACACGGGATGTCCCAATATCATGAGACAAAGGAATCACTTAATAAAAGCAAACAAATCAATAGTCATTTGCCAAAACACATTTTTGCTTCCAGCGGCCACGCCCAGTGATCACATGAAACAAAATTGTGTGGACATGCTCAGAAGAGGGTTCCAAGTCATCATACCAAGTTTGGTGTTGACATCTCAAAGATTTGCCAAGATTTGAACCAATTTCCTGTTTGGTTGCTTTGTTGCCGATTTTGATTAGCTCTACCGGACAAACGGTTTTGAGAATCCAATATAAAAGTAATGCCTGAGTGAGGCTTGCTCTGACGATGATGTGTGCCAATTCTGGGGAAGATTGGGAAAAAATTGTAGGAGGAGTAGGCTTTCAAAGGTTTTTGATAAAACCGGAAATGGCAGAAAATCTATATAACCGGAAATTGACGTCATAGACGTTGAATTCGTCTTGATGGGAATCCAATGGTACCTCATTTTTGAAAATCAGTCATACGGTTCAAAAGTTGCGTGTGTAAACACAAGTCCAACTTTGACCCATCGGTGGCACTAGAGTGGTCTAATGGGAGACATGAAACTTGGTGTCAGTATAAAAGGGACGATGGGGTCTAGGGGCTGCCATTGACTTCCATGGTACAATAATAAAAAATTTAAAAAAGAATAAAACTAACAATAACAATAGGTTTCCTCCTGACGGAGGAATCCTAATAATAATAATAATACCAACAATTACAATAGGTTCCCTCCTACCGGAGGAACCCTAATAGATATAGCTGCAAGCAGTGATGCGGGTTCCTCCGCAAAATATTATAAACATGTACACTCTAGAAGATCGAGAGTTGGACAACAAGAGAGCAAAACTACTTCATGTTTGGCCAACAAATATAGGCTGAATGGGGATTTGAACTCATGAGCATAAGGTTACAAGTCAGTCTCTATCCTCTCTGCTACACACCAACTGTTGAGATTGTATGAATAGAAAGGGCAGACTATTAGCTTTGGTCAGCTTTGGGACAAAGGTTAGGAATTTCAAGGTGAAATTGCATGAATTTGTGCAGGGTATTTCAGAATGATGTCGTCTTGTTTAACTAAACAGATAATCAAAATTATGACAGGCCAAAAGATTATGGCTAGATTCAAGCCTACGACCTAAGCTGTTTCTCCTGTGGTAAGCGTTGTTAGATTCAGCCAACGTTGAAACTGCTCTAATTCAATCATATTTTGACATATCAAGGTGAAATTGTTTGTGGGACTTCAGAATGATGTCATCCTATTGAACTAAACAGATAATCAAAATGATGACAGGCCAAAAGATAATGGCTGGATTCCAACTTACAACCTTATACTTTACAGGTCACCATCCCAGCCCATTGAGCTATTCTCAGTGTTGAATAGAGTCCTGTTCAGTAACTGTATTAAAAAGTAAGCTGTTTCTCCTGTGGTAAGCGTTGTTAGATTCAGCCAAAGTTGAAACTGCTTGTACATTTCCTATAAAAATGGGACAACGGGATGACTGGGTTGCTGCTGTAAAGAATAACTTACT
Organism: Hypomesus transpacificus; assembly: GCF_021917145.1. Lineage (NCBI taxonomy): Eukaryota > Metazoa > Chordata > Actinopteri > Osmeriformes > Osmeridae > Hypomesus > Hypomesus transpacificus. Next base: position 3,021,030 of record NC_061065.1, on the reverse strand, counting down.
TATAGTTTTTTTAAAAGGTTGTTTGGAGTATCATAACTTGTCATGGAAGGGAATTTCAATTAATGCCTAGCATCAGTGGGGATGTGTCCTGGCTTAGGTTACTGAAATTAATTTGTGCAACAGACAAGGGATCCACCTGAACAATCAATTTACTTTATTAGAGATAACCATTAGCGTTATCTCTACCATGCGTAGACTACAAATAGCTAGGTACTGGTGAACCTGACTTGTTTTGCAGTGGTCTACACAGTCTCGCTTAACAGATGATTGGAGTGTTGTGATGGGCTCAAATAAACACGCATTGCTATGTTTTACAACCGGAGGATTGATCGGAAGACTAGAAACCGTTTTGTCAGAATAAAAAATAAAAAACTATGCCTCTTACTGGTTTTGAACCTACAACCCTTTGCGTACCAGCACAACATCTCAGCCAATTGAACCATTCCCTGGCATGGAATACACAAAGTTCAATAACTGGATACTGAATCTAACAACACTTACCACAGGAGAAAGTTAACTTTTTTATACAGTAACAATATTGAACACTGAGAATAGCTCAATGGGCTGGAATGGTGACCTGTAAAGTATAAGGTCATAGGTTGGAATCCAACCATGGTCTTTTGGACCAAGGCCGTAATCATAATACATATCCCCCCCAATATTCAAATCTGGTCAAAATGTGCCCCTCAATATATTGATATAAAATATAAATGCGCTACGCTACGACAGGCAACCACGCACGCTGTCCGAAATTATCATAAAAAATGTATGACTGACTCCATGGCAATGTTGACTCCATGGCTTCGGCCTTGTTTTGGACTGTCATAATTTTGATTATTTGTTTAGTTCAACAGGATGACATCATTCTGAATTACCTAGTGTTGTTTTTGGCAGCCTGTCTTAATTTTAGTTTTAGTCTTTGTCAAGCTGTCATTTTAGTTTTTATTAGTTTTAGTCTCGTTCATACTCTTTTTAGTCTGGTCAAGTTTCAGTTGACTAAAAGTCTGAACATTTTAGTCTTATTTTAGTCAGACTTATCCATGACTATTTTAGTCAATTTTTAGTTGACGAAAACTGATGACATTTAATCTAGTTTAAGTCAATGAAAATTGTATTTTAGTCTCTTTTTAATCAAAACAGAAGTAGTCTAAGCAGTATTCTCAAGAGGCATGTTTATGCAAAAACTATTAGTTTAATGTAGGCCTATTGGTCTAGAATAAGGTATTCAAAGTCATGTTGTTGATGCCAAATTCAGTTTAGTTTGATTGCTATGTGAATGACAAAACTAGTGTGACATCACCAGGGGACAGGTAGTGGAGGGATGTTACATCCCTGGACCAGAGAGGTGGCAACACCGCAAAATGGTGGCATATGCCCACACTACATCTCCCAGAATCCCTCACCAAGTGGACAGGTGTAGATGTGTGAGCCACTTAATTAAGTTAGGACTAGAAAAGGGGGGAGGGGAAATATTAGGGGGAGAGACCAGAGAGACAAAGGGCACATGGCTGATTAGTTTGGACCAGGAGAAGCAGCTGGAATACTATGCCCTGTTGGGTGAGTGAAGGACGGCTTTTGAAGGGGAAAGTAATTTTTGTTGGTAACACTTTAGATGAGCTCACCAAATTCATAATTTATTCACCAATTTGTTACCTATTAGTTAACGGTTTGGTCACCATTAGTTATTTATTGTTTATACAAAATGTATCATTAGTAAAGCATTTGTTCACACAGTTAGGGTAAGGGTTCGGTTTTAGGGCTAGGGTTTAAGTTTTGGTTAGGGTTTAGCTTTACTAATGCTTTACTAATGATACATTTTGTATGAACAACAAATAACTAATGGTGAACAAACCGTTAACTAATAAGTAACAAATTGTTTAATAATTTATGAATTTGGTGAGTTCATCTAAAGTGTTTTAGATTTTTTTTGTCTACTCCTGGAAAACAAAGTGCCCTCTTCTTGTGGAACTAGTTTTTGCGTGGTCCTTCCCACCCTGTTGCACTGCCTCACTCTTGCCTGCCCTAGTCAGCTCTTGCCGTGACGCTACACTAGCTACAGTATTTGGCCAACAAGGGATGCTTAGTACACATGCAGTCAGTCAGGTAGGAACTAAGAACCCACTGTACACTCTCTCATACAAACAAATACACACTGACACACAGTAGCTACACACACTGGTCACACACGGTAACCCACTTTACAAACAAACTCACACACGTTTGTCTCACTAACGTTTAAGGCAAATGTGTAAAGCTAACGTTAAAATGAGACACATTAAGCACAGCCTCATGAGTTAGCTAATAATAATAACTCAACTAAACGAGACAAAATAACCTTATAACATTTCGTCCCGTTTTTATTTTGTAAACTACATTTCGTCTTGTTTTTATTCGTCAACGATATTGCATTATACATGTAATTATAGTCATCGTCACATCACCAGCATTTACGCTGCGTCTTGTTTTCATCACTGAAAGTTTAGTTGACAACGATATTTAGTTTAGTTGATGAAAGCAACACTAGAAGTACCACAAACAATTTTACCTTGGTGTGTCAAAATATGATTGAATTAGAGCAGTTTCAATTATCACTGTACAGTGATTTTTGGAAAACCTTCAAAATTCCTCTTCTCTTGAACCAAAGGTCTAATTGACTTGATATTTTGTACAGATATGTATCAGTGACGTATAAAAAAATATTACTTAAGATGGAATCAAATACAAAATGGCTGAAAGGGGTGTATTTATGTAAATGTCCACATTGCCTCAATATGTTTGTGTCACTAAATCAAATGAATTTTTGAAGGATGGTTCAAACCTAATAGGCTTTAAAGTAGAACTGAACTGCAATTAGACACTATATTATAAAATATATTATAAAAGTATATACATTTAATGACAAAAAAAGATATAACATACAACTGTATGCCATATTCTATAAATAATCGAAATCTATAGTGTGTTAATTATGTACTTAAAAAGAACTGGGCGCTGCCATGTTTAAATGACGTAATACATCTGACGTCACGAGAATGGTTGCGCTCAATTTCAACCCGCCAAACTGCATAAAAAATTGAAGAAAATCGACCCATCATACCTATCCCTGTTCATCCTATGGCGTATGCTTTCGAACCAATACCTAATTATGTACCCGCAGGGTTCCATATGATGCAGAATATGTGGTTTTGTCCTGAAAATATAAATATAGTTAACACTGACAGGTTGAACAACACCGAGGGGTTTACTTGTAGCTAGCTACTTGTCGTAACTGTACGACAATGCCAACAGACAAAATCGATCTGATCAAAGAGGCAGATCTGCATGACCTGGGTGTTGGTGGTCCACCAAAATGATGGTTCATCATTGAGCACAGGCTCTTTCCCATGCTGTGTGAGGAGAAATACCTTTTATGTTAGCTTATCATAGGTGTAACCTATGAATGATAGTATGATCTGAGTAGGCTACATATGTCATGCTATGCCAGGTTGCCTTGAGTTGTCTTGTTTGTCCTAAGAATATCAGTGTTCGGTCTGTGTTGTTCTGTGCATCTGACAATAAAAGACTTGAACTTGAAAGTTTGGAGCGCCCTATACATAGCTTGTAAGTTTCAGCTACTAGTAGCCCCTTCAAGTTGTGTGAAACATGCTCACTGGTTGAGTTGATGACTTGTATTCGCTGCTATGTTAAACAAACTACAGTGTAGGAAACGTATCGGAGCTGGCTTTGGCTACAATCAGATGTGAATTTAGGAGCTAGAGCTAGCTAGCATAGCTATATGTCAAAAACGCGAGTGTGTGTATGCTAACCCTAACGTTAGCTTATTTAACAGGTTTATAAATATAATCCACTTCTGTTAACTGATCCCTGCAAATGCTGAATCCGGGGACAATTGGCGGGCTTTGGCGCTGTATAGCTACAAGCCATTTTCGTAAAATCTGTTGCGGTTTGGATGGGACATGATAGCCCTTACAAAAAAGAAGTATACTTCAAGTTTATTTTGTAAGTATACTTAGTATAATAAGTATACAAATATAGCTGCAAGCAGCGATGCGGGTTCCTCCGCAAAATCTTACAAACATATACACTGCACAAGATCGAGACTTTTGACAACAAGAGAGCAAAATGACTTCAAGTTTAGCCACTATTGATTCCAGATTCTCAGTCAATGCACAACTAACTGAAATCAGTGGTCAACTGGGCAAGACAGCATTCATATTCAGCTTCTTGCAAGAAGAGCCTATAGCGGTTCAGCAGCCGACTCTCTAGTCCGATTAAACTATACAACATACACAATCAGGGTGACCAACAAGATTATATTAACTAACCAACAAAAACATTACAAACATCTAAATGAACAAACACAACAAGTGAAATCCCTCGCAAGGCTGTTGTAACCAAACTATTTTCCACAAGTCTTTGCATTTTTGGACATGCCGCACTGCATGCTGGGTACCCAAGGGTGCTGATGCTGATTATCTGGCTGTGCTCCGACTGCGTGATATGAGTATTAGTTTTTTGTCAGCTTTGGGACAAAGGTTAAGAAAAGTTTGACATTTCACGGTTAAATTGCATGAAATTGCGCATGGTATTTCAGAATGATGTCTGCCTGTTTAACTAAACAAGTAATCAAAATTATGACAGGCCAAAAGACTGTGCCTGAATTCGAACCTGTGGCCTTATGCTTTGCAGGACAACGCTTCAATCCATTGAGCTACCCGCAAGGCTGAGAAATTCTGATCAGTTTCTGTCCCACAAAAAAAAGATGTATATCCTGTAGCATGGCTTGTTCGATTCGGCCTAAGCTTAAACAGCTGTAATTCAATGATTTTTTGACATATCAAGGTGAAATTGCGCATGGCACTTCAGAACGATGTCATCCTGTCTAACTAAACATGTATTAAAATTTAAGACAGACTCAGTGTTGCTGGATTTGAACCTACGACCTTGTACTTTGCAGGTCATCGTTCCAGCTCGTTGAGCTATTCTCAGTGTTGAGTATTGGCATGTTCAGGAACTGTACAAAAAAAAGCTGTTTCTCCAATGGCAAGCATTGTCAGATTTGGTCCAAGTTCAAACAGCTGTAATTCAGTCATATTTTGACATATCAAGGTGAAATAGTTTATGGTACTTCATGGGCGTGTCACCTTAAAGCCTATTAGGTTTGAAAACCCATCATTCAAAATGAACTTTGATTTAGTGACACAAACATATTGAGGCAATGTGGAAATTTACATAAATACACCCCTTTCAGCTATTTAGTATTTTATTCAATTGCTATAAGTAACGTTTTTAAATACGTCAATGATACATATCTGTACAAAATCTCAAGTTAATTAGACCTTTGGTTCAAGAGAAGAGGAATTTTGAAGATCTTCCCAAATGATCACTGTACAGGAAAATCGATCAGGCGAACCTTATGGCTCCTTGAGGCTTTTTTGTTCGCCATGAGAAATAAGGCATGCACACCAAGTTTCAGAAAGATTTGAGCAATGGGGTGGAAATGCTATCACTTTGAAAATCGGACATTTGGGCGTCGCCTGTGGCGCCCCCTATGATCTGATGTGGGCCAGTCTGTGTTTGGGCCGTAGTTGTGGCATGTTGTATCAATATGCCAAATTTCAAAACTTTTTACCAATGTGTTCATGAGATAAATTACTAGAATAATAATAATAATACCAACAAACACAATAGGGTCCTCCTGACGGAGGAACCCTAATTATCATGTTACTTAAAGTATACTTGCAGTGTACTTATTTATATACTATTTTTGTACTAAGTAAACTGAATTGGCCCACTTTTTAGGTAATTTAGTACACTTTAAAGTACACTCAATGTATTTCAAGGATCACTTTTGAATACTCTAAAGTAACCTGTGTAGTGCACTTTCAGTTTATAAAGTATACTTCCTAAAGTACTTCAAAGTATACCTTGGAATACTCTAAAATAACCTGTGTAGTGCACTTTCAGTTAATGAAGTATACTTCCTAAAGAGCCTCAAAGTATACTTTAAAATACTTTTAAGTGCACTTTCAATTAATTAATTCAATTAAGTACCTCAAGAAGTAAACGTAATAAATTTAATTTTACTATGACTTACTAATAAATTAAAATGTTTAGGGGCCCCTCAGACGCCTCAGATCGTGTGTCACATGGCGAGAACGGGGGCCCTCACAAAGTCACACTGCAGATTCTGAAAGAAGTTACTTACTGCATTGGCATCAACATTTTACGAATCCAGCTTTTCTCATGAAACGTAACAGTCATTTAACTCATGGTTACAATGGTTTACCAGCACAACAATGACAATTATACCACGCAACAAAACACTACATTCTAAGCAGACACATTTAAAAAACGAAATTCATCTAGTTAGGGTTCCTCCGTCAGGAGGACCCTATTGTGTTTGTTGGTATTATTATTATTATTCTAGTAATTTATCTCATGAACACATTGGTAAAAAGTTTTGAAATTTGGCATATTGATACAACATGCCACAACTACGGCCCAAACACAGACTGGCCCACATCAGATCATAGGGGGCGCCACAGGCGACGCCCAAATGTCCGATTTTCAAAGTGATAGCATTTCCACCCCATTGCTCAAATCTTTCTGAAACTTGGTGTGCATGCCTTATTTCTCATGGCGAACAAAAAAGCCTCAAGGAGCCATAAGGTTCGCCTGATCGATTTTCCTGTACAGTGATCATTTGGGAAGATCTTCAAAATTCCTCTTCTCTTGAACCAAAGGTCTAATTAACTTGAGATTTTGTACAGATATGTATCATTGACGTATTTAAAAACGTTACTTATAGCAATTGAATAAAATACTAAATAGCTGAAAGGGGTGTATTTATGTAAATTTCCACATTGCCTCAATATGTTTGTGTCACTAAATCAAAGTTCATTTTGAATGATGGGTTTTCAAACCTAATAGGCTTTAAGGTGACACGCCCATGAAGTACCATAAACTATTTCACCTTGATATGTCAAAATATGACTGAATTACAGCTGTTTGAACTTGGACCAAATCTGACAATGCTTGCCATTGGAGAAACAGCTTTTTTTTGTACAGTTCCTGAACATGCCAATACTCAACACTGAGAATAGCTCAACGAGCTGGAACGATGACCTGCAAAGTACAAGGTCGTAGGTTCAAATCCAGCAACACTGAGTCTGTCTTAAATTTTAATACATGTTTAGTTAGACAGGATGACATCGTTCTGAAGTGCCATGCGCAATTTCACCTTGATATGTCAAAAAATCATTGAATTACAGCTGTTTAAGCTTAGGCCGAATCGAACAAGCCATGCTACAGGATATACATCTTTTTTTTGTGGGACAGAAACTGATCAGAATTTCTCAGCCTTGCGGGTAGCTCAATGGATTGAAGCGTTGTCCTGCAAAGCATAAGGCCACAGGTTCGAATTCAGGCACAGTCTTTTGGCCTGTCATAATTTTGATTACTTGTTTAGTTAAACAGGCAGACATCATTCTGAAATACCATGCGCAATTTCATGCAATTTAACCGTGAAATGTCAAACTTTTCTTAACCTTTGTCCCAAAGCTGACAAAAAACTAATACTCATATCACGCAGTCGGAGCACAGCCAGATAATCAGCATCAGCACCCTTGGGTACCCAGCATGCAGTGCGGCATGTCCAAAAATGCAAAGACTTGTGGAAAATAGTTTGGTTACAACAGCCTTGCGAGGGATTTCACTTGTTGTGTTTGTTCATTTAGATGTTTGTAATGTTTTTGTTGGTTAGTTAATATAATCTTGTTGGTCACCCTGATTGTGTATGTTGTATAGTTTAATCGGACTAGAGAGTCGGCTGCTGAACCGCTATAGGCTCTTCTTGCAAGAAGCTGAATATGAATGCTGTCTTGCCCAGTTGACCACTGATTTCAGTTAGTTGTGCATTGACTGAGAGTCACTGGAATTGTTTGTGGCCAAACATGAAGTTGTTTGGCTCTTGTTGTCCAAAGTCTCGATCTTCTGAAGTGTACATGTTTATAATATTATGCCATTTTGCGGAGGAACCCGCATTGCTGCTTGCAGCTATATTTACATTTGTATTTCGAACAAACGGCAAACTTATTATTACATTGTTACACTATTTACCACCTTGCATCATGGGAATTGACTAGCCAATGAGCCACACTATCTCCATTATTTCACGTCGTTATTTCGTTCTTCAGTCAGTTTGACAGTATAACCTTCAAATTCTCAAGTAGCTTTTTCGTTTTTTTTCCATTAATACTCCAATTGATAATTATTAATATAAGAGTATAGGGCTTCAGAATGTTTTGGCAGTAAGTAAGGTTACAGCTTCAGTAACAAAAAAAGATTCAATGTGCAATGCATAATAGATTTTCATAGACATGAATAATTAGAATGAGATGGATCAAAAAAATGTAACCTGTAATGTACTTAAAAATTATTTTGACCGCTTTTGCTGTATAATAATAGAAAACGTACATCTTACTCCAGAAGAAATGTATACAATTTTCTGTTTCTAAGCATATTTCTTAAAAGTATATCAAAAGTGAACTATTTTCTAAGTATACTCCTTAAAAGTATATTAAAAGTGAACTATTTTCTAATCACACTTCTTAAAAGTATATCAAATGTGAACTAAATGTGTACTATCCATATTTTAGTATACTTATAGTATACTTCTTTTTTGTAAGGGAGTGAATGCCTTCTGTCTTGTAAAATGTGTTTGTACAACCAGCCAATGAGATCCTACTTTGCACCTTGTTTTAGCTGGTTAGTTTAAAGCCATTTCTACCTCTGTTCTCCCTGACAATCTATCAATGTTAATCTTGATGACTGCTAGCAGCCAGCATTCACAGTACCCATTAACAATTCTTGTGACGTCACAGACATGACGATTCAAAGATGGCCCAGTAGTTAAGTTTAAAACGTTTTTTATTAACAAATGGAACATTTTACTCTTTTAGTTGTCAGATAAAGTTTTGTGATCTAGTCTTTTGTGAAAGTTTTGTGGTTTATATGAGCCATACTTCATAAATCAGTTCAGTTCCACTTTAAGGTGACATGCTCCTGAAGTAACATGCAAAGTTTCACCTTGATATGTCAAAATATGACTGAATTAAAGCTGTTTGAACTTGGACCAAATCTGACAATGCTCTCCATTGGAGAAACGCTTATTTTATTATCCAGTTACTGATTTGTGTTCCCATGTCTGGGAATGGCTCAATTGAATTGTAAATGAGCAGCAACAAATGTATGCTAAAAATCTATGCAATCTTCATAAATAATAATACCCATTTTTATATAAAATATACAGAAATCTCAGTAAAAAAAATGGTTAATAAACGGACCCATCTGCAACCGATGCAAGCAAGCACACCCTACAATTTTCCCAGAAATTGTACCCTCTCTAGTTGTTAAAATTCACCCTGGTGCGTGTTGGAATACAGCAGTCCTCACAGAAGCTGATGTACGACGTCACAGCCTCTGTGAGTTCATCCAGACTATTGGTAGCAGTCGTGAACATATCCCAGTCAGTACAGTCCAAGCACGCCGGCAGATCCTTGATAGCCTCACTGGTCCACTATTTTGATGTCCTCACAGCAGGTTTACAGAGCTTTAGCATCTGCCTGATCAGATGGACCATGGCATGGTCAGAGTGACCCAGTGCTGCTCGAGGGACGGCATGGTAGGCTTTACTGACCGTAGTGTAGCGGTGATCCAGAGTGCTCCCTTCTCTGGTTGGTCATTTGATGAATTGTCTGTATTTTAGGAGTTTGTGGCTGAGATTACCTTGTTAAAGTCACAGAGTACGATAACCAAGGAATCCGGGTTTGCTTGCTCCGCACTCAGAATCTGATCGGCGAGCATGCGCAGGGCCTCTTTAACGTTAGGAGCCGGCCGTAGGTAAACACCGACCAAAATGAGCGACGCAAACTCGCCAGGCGATTAGAAATGTTTACAGTTTATAAAAAATGATTCCAGATCCGGGGAACAATGTTGCAGAATCACTGCAACATCTACACACCAGCCACTGTTAGTGTAAAAACAAATACCACAGCCTTTCGACTTTCCGGAGAGAGCCATGTCCCGGTCCGCTCTCAGGAGTTGAAAGCCTGCCAGTTGTAACGCAGTGTCTAGGATCAAATCACACAGCCATGTCTCCGTGAAGCACAGAACAGAAGATGAATAAAAGCCTCTGTTTTTCACCATCAGTAGCTGAAGTTCGTCCATTTTGTTGCACAGTGAACTAACTTTGGAGAGGAAGCTTGGGAGCACTGTCCGTATCCCACGTCTGCGTAGCCGGACTGAAGCCTCTGTCACACCAAACACGGCATAAAATTACCGTACAGTAATTTCAATCAGGAGAGTCCTGGAATGAGTAAAGTGATATGGTTATATACTATACTAATGATAATCAAAAACAGGTGAGCAGAAAGAAACACAGGTGTGCACAATGGTGCATAACGCACTGACAGCGCCGCCCTAGTACTCTGGCGAATCCGAGCGTCGATGGGGAGCCGCTGGTCCAGACGTAACAGTACCCCCTCACCCAGGGGCGGCTCCAGCAGACCTGACAGAACGGGATCGAGGACGCCCCCGAGGACGCGGAGCTGGACGATCCGGACGACGACGGTGGTAGTCCCTGATGAGGGAAGGATCAATGATGTCCCGTGCCGGGACCCAACTACGCTCCTCGGGTCCGTAGCCTTCCCACTCCAATAGATATTGCAATCGACCCCCTCTCCGTCGGGAGTCCAGGAGCCCACGGACAAGATAGGCAGGATCCCCTTCGATATCCGAAGGAGGGGGCGGCACGGCTGGCGGGACGCCGCTAGCCAGAGGACCCATCACCACCGGCCTGAGGAGGGAGACATAAAAGGTGTGATGGATCTTAAAGTGCTCAGGAAGATGGAGGGAGTACATTACCTCAGTCACCCTCCTCAGGACCTTAAAAGGCCCTATATACCGGGGTGCTAATTTACGGCAGGGCAGGCGTAACCACAGATTTTGTGTGGACAACCATACGCGATCCTCGGGTCTGAACATAAGAGCTGTGCTTCTGTGTCGATCAGCTTGTATACGCTGGTGGCGCACAGCACTTTGTAGGCGGACATGGGCCGCATTCCATGTGGATTCAGCCCGTTGAAACCACTCATCCACTGCAGGGATTTGCGTCGGACTGGGATGCCAAGGCGCTAAGGGGGGCTGGAAGCCTAGAACACATTGGAAGGGCGTCAAACCAGTGGCAGAATGTCGGAGAGAGTTTTGGGCGTACTCAGCCCGAGGCAGAACGTCAGCCCACTCTGCAGGCTCCTCTTGACTGCCAGTAGTTCTCTATCCCCGACGTCGTAATTTCTCTCTGCTGGTGTGAGTTTACAGCAGTAGAAGGCACAGGGGAAGAGTTTAGAGAGCGTACCTTGGCGCTGGGACAAAACGGCTCCTATGCCCACCTCTGAAGCGTCCACCTCTACGACGAACGGCAAAGTGGGGTCTGGGTGTTTCAAGACGGGAGCCGTTGTGAAGCATCTCTTTAAGCACTCGAATGCCACTCCAGCTTCTGGCGTCCATGCAAGAACACGGAGTTCCTTTCAGGAGGGAGGTGAGAGGAGCAGCCACCGTACTGAAACTGCGAATAAACCTCAGATAATAATTCGCAAATCCTAAGAATATCTGGAGCGCTTTGATAGAAGCGGGAACTGGCCAAGACAAGACAGCATCGACCTTGTTCATCTTCATCTCCACTCCTGCAGTGGATATTCTATAGCCCAGGAACGAGATCGATGTCTGATGGAAAGTACATTTTTCAGCTTTGGCGTAGAGTTGCTTGTCTAACAGCCGCCTTAGGGCCTCCCTCATGTGTAGTACATGGAGTTTGTATGTTGCTGAATGGATCAGAATGTCGTCGATGTAAACGATTACGCAGCGTCCCAGCATGTCTCTGAACACCTCGTTGATGAACGCCTGGAAGACTGAAGGAGCATTGGTTAAACCCTATGACATGACCAAGTACTCATAATGCCCTGTAGTTGTACTAGAGGCGGTCTTCCATTCGTTCCCCTCACGGATGCAAATGAGATTGTAGGCACTACGCAAGTCCAGCTTCGTGAAATACTTGGCTCCGTGCAGCATCTCAACGGTGGAGTGAATGATTGGCAGAGGGTACCTGTACTAGGTAGTGATGTTGTTTAGTGCTCGGTAATCAATGCAGGGTCGGAGTCCTCCGTCCTTCTTCTTGACAAAGAAAAAACTGGACACTTCAGGCGAGGTGGACGGCCGAATGAATCCCTGATCCAAGGCCTCCTTGATATGCGTCTCCATAGCTTCAGTCTCCGCATAGGACAAGGGGTATACGTGGCCTTGGGGAAGTGGAGCTCCTGGCTGCATGTCGATGGCGCAGTCCCAGGGTCGAAGCGGGGACACTCGTGGCACTGGTTTTCGAGAAGGCCTTCTGTAGATCTTTGTACTCTGGGGGAACAGACACAGAACAGACGGGGTAAGACGCGTTGAGCCCATCTCCATAGGTTCCTCCTCCTGTGGTGCCCTCCATGGGGGGGACGGGGAAGGTGTTAGACGAAAAGACCCCCTCCTTGCTCGCAGCAGCCCATCAAGACGTACTGCCATGTTGACAAGCTGATCTAAGGACGCTTCCTCGTCCCTACTCGCCAGCTCCGTCTTAATGTCCTCTCGGAGGCCACTCCGGAACAAGGTGATGAGAGCCGCATCGTTCCACCCACAGGTAGAGGCCAGGGTACGGAATTCCAAGGCTTAATCCGACGCAGCACGGTTTCCCTGCCGTAGTTTCAACAACCGCTCACCGCTCTCCTTTCCAGTGGCCGGATGGTCAAAGAGAGATCGGAACAATTCGATGAAATCTTCGCAGGATGTCAACTCTGTGCCTGCCCTCTCCAACACCGCTGTAGCCCATTCCAGTGCTCTCCCGTTAAGAACAGAGATGACAGCGGCAACCTTGGCTCTCTTGGGTAGTTCAGGACCAGAGCGATGAGCGAAATACAAGTCGCATTGCAACAGGAAACTGCGGCACTTGTCCGGGTTGCCGTCGTATCGTTCTGGCAGGGAGAGGTTTAGACTGGGAGCAGGATATGCCCCTGAATCCCGTGAGGTGTGGGAAATGGGGTTTGTGTCAGCAGGAGCCGGCCGGCCGTCTCCAAACGTCAGAGCGCTTGAAGTACCTCGTCCATAGCTGTGCCGAGGTGGGCGAGTTGATGATGTGCTGTTGTAGAACACGGTCGTGTTCACCCACTGCTTGGGTAAGGTCATCTTCTGCTGTCTCCATGTTGTCAGGTCGGTTATTCTGTTATGGTAGTTGCAGGAATGAGGAGTCAAATGCAGATTTGATGGTCCATTTAATAACCTTCCAGGAATTCACACTGACGGAGGCACATAATCTGGATCACAAATGATAATCTCTGACGCTAGACGCGACAGGACAGTGTAACGCATAATAACCGACAACCAAGTAGAACAAAAACCCAGGTTATATACTCTACTAATGATAATCAAAAACAGGTGAGCAAAAAGAAACACAGGTGTGCGCAATGGTGCGTAACGCACTGACCGCGCTGCCCTAGTACTCTGGCGAATCCGAGCGTCGACGGGGAGCCGCTGGTCCAGACGTAACACACGTTGTATAGGATAACAACAGTCTAGGTGTGGTAGATAGCTAGAAAAAGTATGAGTAATCAACACATTTAAAGTGCATAAGATAATTAATTGATCTTCCACTGTTAGAAGACGACTGTAGGAAGAAATGGAGGAACCTCAGGGACAGACACCTAAAAGAGAAAAGAGCAGAGAAGGAGAAAAAGAGGAGTGGGGCTCCAGCCAGTAGCCACCGTCCTTGGAAAAGTAGGACAAGAAAGAGAAAGGGAGGAGAGGGGATGACGAGAAAGGAGGGGAGGACAGAGGAGAGGAGCGCAGAAGATGAGAGTAGAGAAGAGTACATCGAGCTGGAACATGATACTGTCCAGGAGGAGCCCATGTCTGATGAAGACTCATCTTCAGCCCCAAGCACTTCACAAGTTACCAGACCCAGACCCCATACATGGAGGACAAGCCACCCCCACATGACGCCATTTCAGCAGCGCCTCCAGACTGCCATTGAGGTAGAAGCCACCATTCCACCAAGACCCGATGATGAAGATAAGCTTTTTGCTAAAGCCATTGTGCCCCTCATTAAAAAGACTACCAACTCAGAAGAAGGCTTATGCAAAAATGCTAACTCTCCAGCTGCTTTATGATGCAGAATTTAATTAGATTAAATGAAAATATGATATCCCAGGATTTCCTTCTGCATGGTACAACTGTTCCAGCCCTGCATCTCACACACACACACTCACATAGAACCACCTCACTTAAACTCACTCGATAAAGTGCTTTTTGGAAATGCTTGTTTATTGTTGAAATTATTATTTAATTTGGGTGGTACTGTGCAGGAGGATGGTCATGGATTGGTCACACCACATTGTGTTGCCATGGGACTGTACCGGTTGGAGAAAAGAAGTAGGTTGTTGGGGTCTCCCTCACTTTGTCCGCCTCCCTGGTGGAGTTGTTGCATCCAGCATGAGTGAATTCTGGCAAGCTGTCACTTGGAACACTGATCTCTGTCTGCGTCAGCTGCGACCTACGTGTCCCCTGGCATGTTCTTAGGAAGTTGTGGCGGATGCAGGTAGCCTTCACACATAATTCAATAGTCTCTTGCTTTAGTGTAAGCACCCATCGGTACATCCGCCACCGGGCAGAGAGGGTCCCGAACGCGCACTCCACTACCAAACTGGCCCGACTCAGCCAGTAATTGACGATTCTCTGAGGACTCCCTGGTGCCTGGGGTCCTGCATAAGGCCTCATGAGGTTGGGCTTTAGAGGAAAGGCTTCATCTCCCACAAAAACAAAAGGGACAGGTCCCAAATGATCAGCACCTGGGAGTGTGGCTGGGATCCCCAGAGTGCCACGTCGGAGGGCTCGGCCAAAGGCAGAGTCACTTCCCCTGCCATAAGCCCCAACATCAATGACCCTGAAACAATAGTTTGCATCAACAACTGCAAAGAGGACAATAGATAGGACGATAGGTCCCTTTATAATTGGATTAGGACCCAGAACACGGTGGAGCCTGGATCACTATGCTTCCCATCTATTGATCCGAGACAGCGGAAGTTCCACTTCTCCTGGAATTCTTCTGCAATGGCTCTCCAGTCTTCCTCCTTGGGGACAGGCATGTACTCCTGAACTAGACCTTCCCAAATGGCTTTCGACACTGTGGACACAATGTTTGACACAGTGGACCGACCAACACGGTAGCTGTTCCAATGGAATGGTAGGAGTCACCTGTTGCGAGAAATCTGCAAAGGAAAAAAAACTAATGATGGGATGCGAATAGGATATTATGAGCCAGTAGTCCTATTGAACACATTTTGTAGCCAAAAGCACTTGCATATATCGTATTTCTTTGATTAAACGCAGCCCTCGAATAAACGCTGCACCCCAAAATCTGAAAACTGTTATTTAATTGGTAATATTAAAACACAAATTTGTTACACAAGTAAATCACAAGTGTATTATAATTCCCTCGAAGCACTGGCAGACACCTGGCTTTCTTGCTTCAGGTTTGATGCTTATTCTCCAAATCCACCGTGAAAACTAACTACAGTATAACTTGAAAATAAAGACCACATTAGCTTAATATGAACATACAATGACATGCGCAGCATGTAAATAACGTTCACCCAAGTAAAATACAGATACAAAACAACATACCTCATTGGCTGCATACTGTACACAAGGGAATAGAGGTTTCCTTAGATTGCTAACAGCCAAGGCTGAACTTACCATTGGGCTTGACTTGGATCCAGCATGGGCCGCACCAAGTAGGGGGCCCCGCCGGTTAACGCGCAGCGGAGGACTGAGCTATTAGCCAGAAAGCTAAGTTATGCTAGTAAGATTCAAAAGCAATAACATTGTGTACGGTTGACAAACAGTAATTATAATTTGACAGTATGTTTACAACAAGACTAGCCAGCTATCCAGCCATGTCATCGTCCCAAAATCACATCAAGATTTTTACGAACAAAATAATCGGCATGTCCTGTTGGCCGCAGCCTGAAGTAGATTGACTATCGAGGTGAATAGTGAATGGGATGTGAGATGAGCAGTTACCTGACACTGACACAGTAAATTCAGAAAAGTAACATCATTTTCCAAATAGGTTAAAAGAGATATTGAAGTCACTCATTGTTGCAGGTACATGTTAGCTTGTTAAAGTCTTTCAAAATTGTAAACGGAGGGTTTAACTGCGCCCCTGTTGTTATGGTTAGAGCTACTTATTTCAGACACTTTGTACAGGCTCATACTATGTAGCCAGCACAATAATTTAGAATGGTGAACAGACAGTTTTGCTGGACCTACTTAGTACATTTAGTCATTTAGCAGACGTTCTTATCCAGAGCGACTCACAGTAAGTACAGGGACATTCCCCCCGAGGCAAGTAGGGTGAAGTGCCTTACCCAAGGACACAACATCATTTGGCACGACGGGAAATCGTTCCAGCAACCTTCTGATTACTAACCCGACTCCCTCACCGCTCAGCCATCTGACTCCCTTCACCCTAGTAGGTGTACATGATCACAAAATAAAGGCACTGTACTCTTACCAAATAAAGTCACTTAATAATACTGAATGCAAGTATATAATTCTAAATTATGACATTTGTTGAAAACAAATTAAATATTATAATAATGTTATTGCGACAATTACATATAGCCTACAATATTGCGAGGTAGCTGACTTCACCACTGGCAAATTCGCCTTTCATCAACCCCAAGTTCACGTGCTACAGATCTGTTGCTGCTGGTGAGTGCTTTCTGCACAGCTTTCTGTTTGAAAGCTGGAATTGTGAAAGAACGTTTCGGCATGCTGCTTCAGATTTCTACACAATGTAGACACACATGCAGCTTAAATTGTATACTAGGCTTTGTGTTTGACCTCCTTGTCTATTCTTTGTGTGTCTATGGCCGCACTGCAGCTGCAATTCTCTAAATCTCTCTTACTTATTAGCGCCGCCCTCGAATAAACGCCGCCCTCGAATAAATGCTGCACCAAAAATTATCATTGTGTAAAAAACGCTGCAGCATTTATTCGAAGAAATATGGTATGTCAGGATAAAGGTTAAAGTGTATGCTTCTTTTAATATATTATCACCTAGAATAAATTAATAAGACAATTCAGTGTGAATTCACCAATTTACAACAAAGGCTCATTGTAGTTGAAGGGCAATAAGTACATTTGATTTAATTAGCAGTAATTCTCATTCATGTGTGTTCATTCATGTGTATTTACACCCCCCCCCCCCCAAAATGCAATTTCAAGTGTGTTTGCTCCCGAACCCCCACCCACCCCCGCACCTCGTCCATTACCGTTTATAACGTTAGCAGAAATACTTGGCTGGCGTTGCCTTCTCAGCGTGAGAAATACAAGGTGTGGTGTACGAGTTTGTGAACTGGTTGAAATGCGTGTGTCTCACGGCCAATGCTTGAGAGTTTGCAGCCCTGTGATGGTACTCTCCATGCTGCTTTCTATCCTGTAGCAGTGGTTGGACCCAGAACGATGGGGTGCCGCTGGACACAGCTGTTGTCCTCTAGCAAGGCGACGAGCAGAAGCTTTCTCATTTTAGTTGTCATTGTAGTAAATTAAATGAAAACGTCATGCAGGCCATATACAGTACCAGTCAAAAGTTTGGACACATGTATTTTCATTTTCTCATTTTTTTAACCAATCGGGTCTAGGATATGTCCTACTCCAATATTTAACGTCTCAAACTTTGATCTGGTAGGCTACTACAAATATTTAATGACATTAGCTACATATTAGCTCTTTTTCGGTGGTACATAAACTTCAGTTTCTGATACCTTACGGAAAAGCACTGCACAAATTGGAAAATGTCAACTCATGCGGCACACTTGCCGTACCAAATCTGTCCGAGTACGGTAGATTAGACGCAGCGGTGCGGATTGCTTTCTATTGACTTACGCCGGAACGCTTAAAGATTGCAGTGTCTGGTGTGAACGAGGCTCCAGCCCGTTTCAGATTTAATTGTAGTTTTTGCAAGTTGAACATGGATTATAGATCGAAAGTTGAATGAACGACAAAGACAAAAATTATATTCTGAGAAAAGTGGATTTTTAGGGGTGTAGCTCCATAGACCTCCATTCATTCTGCACTCACTGGTGAGCGCCCTCATATGGAACCAGAGTGGAACTGCAACCAGTTCAGAAGCCGGGAATTTCCCGAGAGTGGCAGTTCTCCCCATATTAGACATTCTCTGGTGATACTATAACTCACAGTCCAAAATGGCGGCATCGCTACCGTTGCGGCATCTAGTGGCGGTTGACAAAAACACACTAGAGCTTCGCCTCTTGTCTTCTCTTTGGTTGTAGTTCTCTAAGGTCATTGTTATAGTTCCTGTATAACGTTGGCATGGCCAAGCGTGCAGACCTGGGTTCCAGTGGCAGCTGGGAAACCCCCGCAGCCACCGAAAGATGAGGGGGCCCCCAGGGCCCTGCCCTGCATAGTAGAAAAACTGACTAGGCCTATATAAAAATATATGTAATTTTTTAAGTAAAAAAAACTAAATCGGGAGTCAGATGGCTGAGCGGTGAGGGAGTCGGACTAGTAATCTGAAGCTTGCCGGATCGATTCCCCGCCAAGCCAAATGACGTCGTGTCCTTGGGCAAGGCACTTCACCCTACCTGCCTCGGGGGGAATGTCCCTGTACTTACTGTAAGTCGCTCTGGATAAGAGCGTCTGCTAAAATGACTAAATGTAAATGTAAAAAACTTTAAGGGCGCTCATTGAGATCCAACTACTGGGTAAAGGAATCCCGCAATGTAACAGATCCACTTCCATGGGCTAAATCAGTGGTCACCAACCTTTTTAGGCCAAAGATCACCGACCTTTGCCTTGGTGACCCGAAGATCTACCTATTGAGGCGTTGAGAGACAGAACAGACTCCAGACTGAACTTACAACTTAACTTTATATTTGGCCTTATTGTAATTGAATGAAATCAAACACTTTGTGAACAATATGAACAAGAAAAAACACTTTTGCAATGAGCAGGCTGGATATGAACGGTTTTATTTATAAACTGAAGTTACAACACAACACTGACAAATTTCTCATGTGACAAGTCAGTGTGATGGCTGTGACTGAACACTGTCTGTGAGTGCCTTGTAGTTTGGCTCATAAGCAGAGACAGCCAGTCTGAGGCAGTCTGTGAGGTGTCTGTCAGTAAGCCGGCTCCTGTACTTGGATTTGGTGATTTTCATCTGTGAAAATGCCATTTCACAGAGGTAGGTCGATCCAAAGTAGGCACTCACTTTTAGTGCACATGCACTGAGGAGAGGAAACTTCTCTCGGCTGACAAGTCCCCAAAAGTCACTGTCCCTTGACCTGGCTTTCAGCTCAATGTCATTTTGCAAATCAAGCATCTCCATGTCCACTCCACTTGGCAAAGCAAATGCTTTCTCGAATTGGTCTGCAACCTCCTCTGTATTAATAGGCAGGAATGGGTTTGAAAGAAATGCAGCAATATCCTTCATGATTTCTAACTCACCAAAACGTCGACTGAACTCCGCTGCCAGTTTGTCCAGGTGCACACAGTACTGCTCAGGGTGAAAGTCAGAAGAGTCTTTGATGGACTGTGACATTTTTTCCAGGTTTGTAAAGTGTGTCAGCGTGCCTTTCCTCAGATTCGTGGTCCAGACACAGAGTTTGGCCTTGAACGCATTCACTGCGCTGATCATGTGGAGGAGGTGCCGGTCTTTTCCCTGGAGTTCGTGGTTGAGCGAGTTCAGCTTTTAAAAACGTTGTAAATATCCTCACCTCTCGTTCTCTCTTTTAATTGGAGAAGAGTGAGGAAGTCCTCCTTTGTTGTAAAGTCCTGGAAAGCCATTCTGACAAATACAACAAGCTGAGCCGTGTCCATTACATCCAGCGATTCATCAAACTGCAGTGAAAAATATTCACAGAGTGACAAGTCCTCCAACACCTGTTGACCAACGTTATCCGACAGTAACTCGATCCTTCGTGTCACTGTTGTAGGACCAAGAGGCACAGCACGGAATGCAGCTTTTATGTCCTCTTTGTTTTTGAAGGTGCTGCAAACAGTCTCTGCGGTGACGGTCAATAGTTCCTTAAACAAATCCCCATCTGTAAAAGGTCTCTTGTGTTTAGCCAAAATGTGGCTAATACGAAATGACGCCTCAGTTGCAGCCTTACTTTGAGACGTAGGTTGTGAGAAAAGCGACTGTTGAGCCTTCAACTCCACTTTCAGCTCCTGAACTTTTTTGGCGCGGATTGCGCTCTTTGGTGGATAGCAGTCTTTGAATTTCGGATGGTTAGTGTTGTGGTGCCGCTCCAAATTCCCTCGCTTAGACAGTGCCTGTGGCTGGTGGCACAACATACACACACTCTTGTCTTTTACCAAGGTAAAGATGAATTCCTCCTCCCATTCATGATGGAAACTGTAGTTTTTCGCCCTCTTTCGTGGTGCCTCTGCCATGCTTGCTAACACTATGTGGACAACACGGCCGGGTAAATAAACAAACCAACGGCAACCACGCCCACAGGTATCCTGGGATAGCAGGTCTCTCAAAGGTCGTCTTCGGGAAAAAACGCCCATTTATTCTGTCGGTGAATTGCTTTGCAACACGCACAGGCCAATATGCAAATCCAGGTACAAGAGAACGCGCGTTCAGTTTAAGAATCCTCCGCGTTCATGAATTAGTCGGAGATCAGTATTTCTGAAATTATTTTGGAGATCGACAGGGAAAGTCTCCGAGATCGACACGTCGATCGCGATCGACAGGTTGGCGACCTCTGGGCTAAATAGTCTTAAAATCCCTAAATCTAGCAACAATGGCTTTTGCGTATCTTACGTGCACCACTAAACCGGCGAGTCGTGGAGCTATCTGGTGCTGCCTCCACCCGGTCTTATTACAGGTCTGGGGGGCAGTATGAACGTGTGCCACTGCACAGAGCGTCCTTAACGTCTAATATAGTGACTGGGGAAGTGACGGTGGGTGTGGTGCCAACGCTGCCCGTTCAGGGCATTTGCCTTGTACTAGGCACTGATCTGGCAGGTTGCCAGGTGTGGGTGACACCAGGTGTGGTTTCCACTCCACTGGAGGTCCCACAGGCAGTGGTGCAAGAACATCCTGATGTATTCACTGCTTGTGTGGTGACTCGGGCTCAGGCCCGGAAAACCGAAGCCCGGGCTGGTCAAGTATTGCCTCCTGGGGAGGTAAGGCCTGGTTCCGCGCTCTGGGGGAGAGGGAGGTGATTTGTTTGGCGGACACTGTGTTTGCTGAGGCCTTGGGTGAGCACTGGATTTCAATGAAGGAGGACCCTAGTCCTCCCCTGGCTCCAGTGCGGGAGGCAACCTCTTTCTCCTGGGAGGTTTGAGTAAAGAACGCCAGAATCCCTCACTGGCTCCCTTGTGGAAGCGAGCGGTGATGACAGAGGAGAGTAAAGAGATGGCTGTTGGTGAGTTTGTAGATCGGGTGATCGCAGATGGTGTTGGCCCTCTGCCCCGAACCAAAAAAGGGCCTGAGTATTTGTTGACCATGGATGTTGCCATTTTTATAATCGTGACCTGACATTATAACACTTTAGTGGCGCGGCGGCCCTGCACATAGTGGTGATTGAAAGGGGAGTGGGACTATGCCTTGTGTCCTGATTGCCCAGGTAATCATGGGTAGGGGTTTAGCCCTTTTGAACCCCCAGATGGCGGAAAGATGGGGGAACATCAGAGTTTTTGGCGTGGACGTAACCATTGGCAGCTTGAGCTGTCCCGGAGAGCGGGGTGAGAGTCTACCTAGCTGGTGGTGAGTTTTCTTGCTTCTCCTTCACAGTTGTACCTGTCGGGGCCCACCGCTGGAAGCCATAGTATCGGTGACAGTTTAATAGTATCCCCCTAAACAACGACGACTGTAACAATTACCAACAAACTAAACTAACCTCTTTAAAGTCAAGCTACATAGAGCTAGAGGCCAGGTAGGTACAGAAGCTTACGTAATGTTGTTGTCAACTGACGCTATATCTAGCCACTTCTACTTGTGTAAGAGCCAATTCAATGATTTGTGTCATTTATGGAAATTAATATAAATTGCCTTTTTTATGTATTCTTAATAATTACAGGTTTATGGTGTAATTGTTTTTTTTATATATATGTATAAGGTTTATATTATTTTACTTATTTCATTTATGTTTGTCCTAGATGTTTGATATGTTATGCGGCACACCTGCTGTGACAGTGGTGGCTCCTAAAGGGTTTAGGTTGGTCGAGGGGCAGTTCTATGGGCGTATGTGAAGCCCTCTGTGACATGCTTGCGTGTAAAAAGGGCTATACAAATACATTTGATTTGATCCCCTTCCCAGATCACAGTCACCAGTCCCAGTTTTGAAATTCCTCAACACACACCTGCGTCTCCTTTGCCTGATTAGATATTTCAGTCTATATATACCAGCTTAGCCTGCAATACCGAGAATTATGTGTCCAAACCTTTGTTTTTGTCTCAAACATTCTCCTGCTCTGTGCCTAGCCTCTGAAATTCCTGCCAGCCCTGGTTCGACCCAAGCGCGTGACCCTACTATCCTTTGAATTTGCCTGCCTTGCTATGTTTGCCTGTTGACGACCTGTGCCTGCTTGACTACTCTACACTACCACTAAAAGCCCGCACTTGGATTGCTACTAGTTTTCCTGAGTCTGATCATTACACCTGATCAGTTCTGCCTG
The DNA here is from genome assembly GCF_021917145.1 of Hypomesus transpacificus. Classification (NCBI taxonomy): domain Eukaryota; kingdom Metazoa; phylum Chordata; class Actinopteri; order Osmeriformes; family Osmeridae; genus Hypomesus; species Hypomesus transpacificus. Next base: position 2,998,224 of record NC_061065.1, on the reverse strand, counting down.
GCCACGTCCGCTGGATGAAAGTTTGATCAGGCTGCTAGGTTAATTGAGACAAGCAGTATGGGACAAGAAATTGTTATTTTACAATTGAGAACACAAATAAAAGGTTGCCTTCGTTTTATAAACTGCAGTTGTATTAAGGTTTTTAAGAAAATAAACGTCAGTGATGAAAACTTGAAAGAAAAGCCTTTTCAAGTTAAGGACTTCTGACGTGTACAGAGTTTTTCCACCTGTACAATCCGATTCTCTTGCAACATTCATAGGACCAAGGAAGGGGAATTTGGACTTTGTTCCTTTAACTAGTATGATAATATTAGCAGTAGTTAATCATACTAGTAAGTAATAATTGAAAATCCAGTTTCGCAAATATTATCTCCCATCTAACATAGCGTTAGCTCTAGCTAGACCATGACCACAGATTACTAGCCAGCTACACTCCAACAGTGCATATTTAGCTCTAGAAAGTGGGTCTGTGCTGGAAACATTGCATACTTTAATTCCGAATCGTAGATTATAAACTTCAATATGACTCCATAGCAACCAATTACAGTTTAACCTTGACCCTCTGCAAGTTGTATTGTACAATATGCTTTGCTTTAATTATTGATATGTCCCCTTCCTTGTTGATTTGAATATTCTGAACATATTCACTGCAATATTGCAATCCTTTTCCCCTCAATCTGGAGGTATTACTCGAAAAAGAATCACTTACACTGATCGGTACAGTATGCTACTTATACAGCAGTTAACAGTAGTAGCCGCTATACAAAGAAGCAACCAAGCCCCCACCCCTCGGCTTGAAGCAACGGCCCCGGTGGATGTAGGTGGTATAGCATGTACGGTTAGGTTTCCGACTCTTCCGGTCGTTTTTAATCTATTAACCCCATTCAACATTTACAAAACTATCTCCCCCAATAATTTTTGTTTGTTTCTCGAACCTGGCTCATACTACTAGCTTTTTCATAGAATAATTTCACGATTTTTACTAAGTTTGAAACCAATCCGAAATGGGTAAACTAGCAACCCATTTATTTGCTTAGTCAATGAAAGTTGCCTGCAAATGTGCTCGCGGATACTAACAGGGCACGAGCACAAAAGTTGTATTGTTCAATATTAAGGTCAATGTTACGTACGCCTCTTGGAGGAGGGAACGCAACGCCCCGCTGCTGGTAAGTCCCCCACGGTGGCGTCAGAGAACAGGTGTGGGGTCGTAGGTGTAAGGAAAGGACACAAAGACTGTGGTACCGTTCACAGGGCTATTTATTCAACATGGTAATATGGGGGAAAGGGCTGGACGGAACCAAAGCAAAGAAAGTAAAAGAAAACACACCCCTAACTGACGCGCCAGTCGGCGCACTAAACAAAAATACAGGGGATGGTCCGCCCAGTTCTTACCTAGTGTGCGTAGACAAGGTTTCAGCTACGGGTGATGTATGCCCATGGGCCTCTTGCCTAAGCACTCCCAAGGTGCCTTCCCCTTCCCCCTGGGAACAGAAAAGTATACAGGGTATGTCTGTCACACAGACTGGTTACTGAAATTTGGTTGGCACAAAAGCAAAACGCGTAGCACAGACTAACACAGAACAACACAATACCAGACCACAGCCAACAGTCAGCTCTCCCCTCCATCACCTGGCAGAGAGACCTGGAGCACTGGCAATGGAGCTTTTATGCAGGGGTGGAGATTGAATCCAGCTGCAATCAATGAGGGGGAGGAGGAGCCAGAGCACCACTCAGAGGGGGATCCTAAAAGGGAAACACAACATAGGACTGGGGAACGTAACACGCCCTCCCAAAAACGCAAACCCCTGGTCTGCGAAACCACACCAGAACGTTAACCCAGTTACGAAGCAGCACGCGACAGCGCAAAGGCGACTACGTTCGCCGCACCCTTCACATGCTGGATTGTTAGATTGTAGCCCTGCACAATCAGAGCCCAACGCATCAGGCGACGGTTCTGATTGTACATTTGTTTCAGAAAGACCAACGGATTATGGTCGGCGAAGACCACAACAGGTAGGGCACTTGAGCCCACATAAACTTCAAAAAACTGTAGGGCCAGTGGTAGAGCCAACGTTTCTTGCTCAATGGTGGAGTACCTCGACTGACACGCATTGAATTTACGGGAAAAGAAACTGACAGGTCGGTCTACTCCCTGCGCATCCTCCTGTAAAAGGACTGCACCTACCCCAACCATACTGGCATCTGTCTCTAACTTAAAAGGTACATCAAAGTTGGGGGCAGCAAGCACAGGGGCACTGCAGAGTGCCTGTTTGGCAGACTCAAAAGCACCTTGGCAAGACAGTGACCACGTAAATGGGACTTTAGGGCTTAGCAGGGATGTAAGGGGGGCTACCACCGTCGAGAAGTTTTTACAGAACGTACGATAGTACCCTACCATCCCAAGGAACCTGCGCAACTGACGACGAGTGGTGGGAGCAGGAAAAGCAACGATCGCTTCTACTTTACCCGTTAAGGGTCGGACCTGACCTCGTCCCACCTGTTTCCCCAAGTATGTCACAGTAGCCTTCCCGAACTCACATTTTGCCAAGTTGAGGGTCAAAGAAGCCCTCTCCAACCGTTGAAACACCAATTCCAAAGTACTGACATGCTCGGCCCAACCCGAGGAATGTATCACCACGTCGTCAAGGTAAGCGGCATCCCTGCGAACACAATATTTACCTATTCTCCCAATAGAGCTATTGGGAGAGCCACGCACATGGTATGCTTTGAGCATGTTAACATGACACATATGGGACGACCGTCTACGCTCTGGGGTTTCCACCACGTAGTTGGTGTCACTTATTTTTCTTTCCACAACATATGGCCCTGAAAAGCAGGCTGACAGAGACGAACCAGGGACAGGCAGCAACACTAAAACCTGATCACCTGGGTTAAAAGAACGGCTTACAGCCTTCTTGTCGTAGCGGCGTTTCATACGCTTTTGAGCTGAGGAGAGCGACTCTTGGGCCAGCACTCATGCAGCATGCAGTCTCTCCCGCATCTGACTCACGTAATCTAACACGTTCTTAGGGACGCTACCAGGTACAGGTGACAGGATCTGCTCCTTCAGAACTTTTAGCGGACCCCGTGGTGTGTGTCCAAACACTAGGTCAGCAGGGCTGAAACCTAGGGACTCTTGAACTGTCTCCCTGATGGCAAACAGGACGAATGGCACTCCCTCATCCCAGTCGTTACAGGTATCCATGCAGTATTTGCGCAGCATTGCTTTGAGCGTCTGATGCCAGCGCTCGAGGGCTCCTTGACTCTCCGGGTGATATGGACTGGAGACCTGATGGGCAATAGACAACTTCTTTAACACACTGGCAAATAGCTTAGACATAAAGTTTGTTCCCTGATCGGTTTGGATTACTTTTGGCGGTCCAAACGTGGAGAAGAACTTAACTAGAGACTTCACAACTGACTTAGCCGTAATGGTACGAAGAGGGATAGCCTCTGGGTATCGAGTAGCACTGCACATAAGTGTAAGCAAAAACTGGTTGCCGGACTTAGTTTTTGGCAACGGACCCACACAGTCCGCGATCACCCGTTCGAACGGCTCCCCATTACGGGGATCGGGTAGAGTGGTGCCCGAGGAATGACTTGGTTGGCCTTCCCAGTGAGCTGACACACATGACAAGTCCTACAGAATTGGACAACATCAGACTTCAAACCTGGCCAGAAGAAATGACGAAGGACTCTGTTATAGGTCTTTGTAATCCCTAAATGCCCAGACCACGCCTGGTCATGGGCGAGCGAAGCACCTGGTGTCGGAACGGCTGAGGGACCACCACCTGCAACACTACATCACTCCAGTCACCAGTATTACACGACCACTTACGCGTCAGCACGCCTGCCTCCAGTGTTTAGGCAGTGTCCCTAGTCTTAGCACTTTCAGCAGACACCACAGAAGCAAAACATTTCTTGAGACCAACGTCTTCCCGTTGACATTCGATCACCTTCTCAGGCGTAACTGACAGAAGGATTTCATGTAACTGGGGCACTTTACCTTCTACGGGAGAAGCCTTGGGCTCCGCGGACTGACAACTCGGGGGGGTGTGATCTTGCTCATCACTCTTAAACATAGAACCGGACAAGTCCACCACGTCTCCCAGCTTGCGGGATTGTGCCCTCGTTAACACACAAGCCGGAAATACATGGGGGAAATCCTGCACTAGCTTTTCGTCTGCAGGTGTGCTCTCTGGGTTCTCTGACACCTCCAACACAGGGGTAACGCTACCGCCGGCGATGTCATTCCCTAGCAGCAATGTGACTCCCTTCACTGGCAGCTTGGACACCACACCAACACGGAACCGGCCTGAAACCAGGTCTGACACTAAGTGGACCCAGTGCAACGGTACCGGAATGGTTTTAGTCTCGATACCCTGTAATAAGACATGCGAGCCACAGTATGACTCGTCAGACCAAGGTAAACACCGGTGAGTATTATGGACTGTGCAGCCCCTGTGTCTCGTAAGATTCTTACGGGCTGACCAGCCTTTCCGGTCAAGGAGACACACCCGTTAGACAGGAATGGCGCATAGCTGGGATCCGGTTGGACAGCTTTTGGGCTTACAAGTTGGTCCAACCGACCGGCCTTAGTCTGCACCAGACCCACGCTTTTGGGTTTAGGGGCTGGTGACCCGGAATGATTCGGCTTGCCTTTCAGAACCGGACAAACCGCAATCACGTGACCTGTTCGGTGACAATAATAACATTCACGGTCGTCGGAGGGACTTCCTGTAGCAGACTCTGGCGCTGTTTTTGGCCGGGCGTGAAAAGGAGATGGCCCAAACACTGTCTTGTGTGTGAGAGCATACTCGTCTGCCATTACGGCGGCTTGGGCCAATGTCGCTACTCTCTGTTCATTCAGATGAACAACAACCCTGTCGGGCAGGTGATTCTTAAACTCCTCCAACAGCATCAACTCCCTAACATCAGCAAAGGTTTTAGCTTTGCTGGCTACACACCAACGGTCAAACAAGGACTCTGTCTCGAGCAAACTCAACAAAAGTCCGGTGCGTGGGCTTTTTGTGGTTTCTGAAGCGCTGCCTGTAGGCTTCAGGCACCAACTCGTAAGCACGCAACACGGTTTCTTTAACTATCTCATAGCGCAAACTGTCTTCCAGGGAGAGAGCAGCTACTACCTCCTGGGCTTTCCCAGTCAACCTGCACTGCAACAGGAGAGACCAGACGTCTTGAGGCCATTTCAATGCAGCGGCCACACGCTCAAAAGCCGAGAAATAGGAGTCGACTTCGGACTCGCGAATAGGCGGCACTAAAGCAATGTTTTTTCTCACGTCAAATTTATCTGTCTGACTGGAGAGAGGAGATGACTCGCGGATGCCTGCCTCTAACTCCAGCTGTCGAATCCGAACCTTCGCCTCCAAATCAGCATCTATTCTCCGTTTCTCCAGCTCAAACTCATAGTCTGGCCTGCTCTCTCTCCTTCCTCTCGCTCTCTAATCTGGCCAGCCTCACTCTGAGTCTCGCAGTGGAACCAGGAGTGCCCCCAGCGCTGACTGAGGACAACCGGTCCGGAGAAGGTGGCGTCTTGTCCTCCTACTCTTCTTCCCTCTCCTCGCCCATGACCAACACCCCTTTCTCCACTAAACCAACCTTAACCAAGGCCAAAAGCTCGGCCTTACTTCTGCTTCGAGATCGCCAAGCCATAATGGTCGGTTACGGCAATGAGGTCTTCTTTAAGCAACCCCTCCAACTGATCAAGAGAGGGCGCTTCTCTAAACCTGGAAACGGCTGCTGAGGCCGCCATAGCGTAAACGCTCCAAATCCACTAAATGCTCTTTACACAAAACCAAGCCTCACAACCCTATACCACCACACCACAATCCCTAAACCACAGAGAGCTCAGAGCAGCGGGGTATCGTGGATCAAAGATCCCGGATGAGCCCCCATTCTGTTACGTACGCCTCTTGGAGGAGGGAACGCAACGCCCCGCTGCTGGTAAGCCCCCCCCGGTGGCGTCAGAGAACGGGTGTGGGGTCGTGGGTGTAAGGAAAGGACACACACTGTGGTACCGTTCACAGGGCTATTTATTCAACACGGTAATATGGGGGAAAGGGCTGGACGGAACCAAAGCAAAGAAAGTAAAAGAAAACACACCCCTAACTGACGCGCCAGTCGGCGCACTAAACAAAAATACAGGGGATGGTCCGCCCAGTTCTTACCTAGTGTGCATAGACAAGGTTTCAGCTACGGGTGATGTATGCCCATGGGCCTCTTGCCTAAGCACTCCCAAGGTGCCTTCCCCTTCCCCCTGGGAACAGAAAAGTATACAGGGTATGTCTGTCACACAGACTGGTTACTGAAATTTGGTTGGCACAAAAGCAAAACGCGTAGCACAGACTAACACAGAACAACACAATACCAGACCACAGCCAACAGTCAGCTCTCCCCTCCATCACCTGGCAGAGAGACCTGGAGCACTGGCAATGGAGCTTTTATGCAGGGGTGGAGATTGAATCCAGCTGCAATCAATGAGGGGGAGGAGGAGCCAGAGCACCACTCAGAGGGGGATCCTAAAAGGGATCACAGACAACCCCAACATAGGACTGGGGAACGTAACAGTCAATCTGTGGTTGCTTAAGTATCTGAAGTATTTTTGAGTGAGATTTGAATATTATGGAGCAGGATTGTAGTAGGCTATGTATTTTATATTCCAGAACAAGTCAAATTTTGTATATGTTTATTATACAGCAGTAGTTTGTGAGTGAATAAAACTCCCTCACAATTTAAGTTGTTTTCATTCTGAACTTGTTTTATGGATATTATCATACAGTTGGGCCTATTAGAAGTTTTGAAGTACTCCCTTTTAATGTTATAAAAAAAAAAACATTTATTGGGGTACAGTTTTAACAGATTAAATATATTGAATATGTTTGCGATTAAATGCGATTAATAGCAATTAATCATATGAAATAATGCGATTAATCGCAATAAATATTTTAATTGCTTGACAGCCCTAGTATTAAAGCATGTTAGTGGATTATCACCCAGAACATTTGTACATCCAGGTCAGGATTTAGGGCGGTGGGGGCCCCTGGGCTTGAGTCATTTTCGGGCCCTACCTTCTATACATGACTTTAAATAGAACAAAATGATACATACACAAGCTATGTATTAGAAATACACGATTCTGGATATATTGAGAATAAAATAAAGATCACGATTCTGAACAAACAACTAAACAAAATAATTTATGTTAATTGCTGAAGTCTATTGAAAATGTTTAATTAATCTGAATTATAAAAAAAATCTTGGTTTGAATGAATGATTCAATTACTCACTCAAATACTTGTTTCATGGATGAATCAGCATTTTTGAACGAATCTCCTGAATGAACGGCTCAATTACAAATATTTGTTAAAGGGGCAATTGACTGGGTTTTTTGGGTATTTCACACTGTTCCTTAAGGTCTCCGAATAGGGTATGTAACATTGGTTGGGTTGAAAATGGCCCGGGTGCTGTTCTATGCCCTCTGACAGATCCTCTGAAATGTTCCCGGGAAAAAACACTAGCTTTTCTCCTTTTATGGTATGCTCATTAATATTTAGATAAGCTGCGCGCTGATTGGTTGGTTATCAACGAGTGAAGCTGGGAGCAAAAACGCAACACGGCCAACAGCAGCACTCGCTGAAACACCGAAGTTGGAGACTTGAAATAAAAACGCGCAAATAAATCTATTGTGTCTACACAACACTGTTTTCAACAGATTGACTATATATCATTTGAAATGATAACATTACTTGTTTCCACTGTTGTTGAAGCAAACTGGATTGACTTAGATGGGTAGAACGTTAGGCTACAGCTTAGCAACCAAACCATATCGTGATTCTACTCGGCTTCAGTTAGCTAGCTAGGCTAGCTGTAGATATCTTGCTGTAAAATAACATGACAAAGATCTGGACAAACATGCATCGTGAATTGTAGATTTTCATTACACAGGTTATTTATATGAATGAAACACAGTCAGGAACATGAATCAACGTTAGCCCCATTGCCAATAAACTAGGCTAAATTATCACACATTCTACCTATGCTCTTGCGTTAGCAAGCTAAACTTGTTTACATGCCTACAGTCTAGGTGTTACTAGTAATAGTTACTAGCAATGCTAACGTATCCTGTATCTAGAACCTGCCTTTCTCCAGTTCTTTCAAATAGATTATCTAGACAGGCGTTAGCAATAAGCCAGACTGCTGTTCGTTTTCTGGCTATCTTTCGGAAGCTTCCCTTCTAATGCCGACTACAGCTAGTCTAGCTAGAGTCATTTGATGTGTGTAGAAACGTATTTAGCATTCTACCTGGTATGCTATATACAGGAAACGTTAGCATTGCTAATAACTGTTAGCACAACATCATACTGTCCTTATAGCTTGCGGTTGCAATGAGCATACGGTTGGAACAGCACCTCTTTCCAGGTTCAGCTTCCTAGCAAATCCTGGTTGAAATTGTCCAAGGTTGTCAAAACTGTCTTGGGTGAAATGTTCAGAGCAAATGAATGATTGAGTGTCGAACTTCGCCGGGATCTTCTCATAGACAACAGCAGCCATGCCTGTTGAATGTTTGGCTCCTTGGGAAGACTGTGAGTGTTAGCCTTCCCTGTACAGCCTGGAACACAGCATTTACGACCGTGGTCCATTTTCAAAATCCTTGTTATAATTCAAAACGTTCTTCTTTGTAATTCCTTATAAGTAGCCTACACAGAGCAGCGCGCAGCTAAACTAGTATCGGAGATAGACGCTACCTCGGGCTGGTCTGGATGTAAATTCTGGGGCGTGACAAAGATACAGACTAGAGCCAATAAGAGGGCGATCACCAGTCCTACGTAGGACCGGTAGCTTTGTTGAAAAGCTAGCGTTTTACAGCCAAATTTTTTCTTTTTGAGATTTGAATAGGAAAGAGGTGTCAATGGACTTTGATATTCACGGTATGTTTAGTTTACCCACCGAACTGTCGTTATTCAACTATGACAAGGTAAAATCGGTTTTGCAGTCAAATTGCCCCTTTAAAGTCATTATACCATGGTCTGGGTGAATACTCGATTCTGATTGGCTGCAGGGGTGTCTATTATGTAAGGGATAATGCCCGACGAGGTGTACAATATTAACTACTTACTAACCGAGAGTGAGGTCATGCCGGGAAGTATCAAACTGAGGCTTGAATGTATCGACCGAGCGATAGCGAGGTTGATATGGCAAAGCCGAGGTTAGTAAGTTGTTTATTATATGGCGTATTTAGCTCTTTTCATTTTGTAAATGAAAATAAATGGTAGGCTAATTGTAGCTAGCTCTCAAGTCTTCTCAAGGTGTATTTCAGGTGATGCCTAGCAACCAATTACTTTTGATAGAAAGCGGAGAACTCTGCTAAAATGGCTTTAATTCCAACACAAATAACGACTCTTTTAGAATGCTAACAAGTTCTTTGTCGCTGTTGATATCTTCAGTATCGTCAGGATAGTAAAACTCAGCGGACCTCGATATAGTTCATTTTGAAGATGACGTCAGAGCAGGGCAATAATAATAATAATAACACCTGATAATGGACTCCGTGGAAGCAACGCTGCGCGTCGGACGGTTAATGCCTCCGCATTGTCCATTATCAGGTGATATTGTACACCTCGAAGGGCATTATCCCGCTTAAACCAAGGTCACTTGCCACGTTCTTTTCCGTTTTTTTATGTTAGCCAACTCTGATATTTCTAGGCCGCTCAGCTCATAGAACCAACACCGGCCTTCCTTTGGCTGAGCGTCCAGGCCAGAGGGGTGTCCGGGGTGGCACTGGACACCCCTGATATCTGATTGGCCACCCCAATATGTAATTCGCTACTGGAAATTTGATGCTGATTGACATCTAATTTGACCTCTTGTTGAAAGAAGCATTTATTTTGCTGCGTTGCGGTGCATTATTCAAATCGAAGAGACACGTTTGTTGTGAGATACAGAAGAATAAGAACAGACAGCAGAATAGAGAATATTTCCACAGCTCCACAAGCTCTCTTCGCGATTGAAAAAGGCATAATATTTGAAGTAAGTTTTAAGGTTTGCTTTGGGTTTAGGTTTCCTAAAGGTTTTTTACGTAGGCTATGTTGATTAGCCAACAGTAGCTGTGTAAGTTAATGTTAGAACTTCGACTCCAATAACAGACAAACTGAGACAGTCAGTAATTGTACTCCGATTTTACAGTTTTCTTGTGCTTGTGCGGCTTATATTTCGAAGCAGTTTATAATCCGGTTTTAGAACAAAAAAGTGGCTTTGTCGCGAGATAAGACCGTGCAGCTAATTTAAAGCTCAACACTTGAACGGGGGCTTATTACTTGAAAGAGGAATTATTTAGGCTACTGTGTTGTCTCAGTTACACTTTCAGGGCTTGGAAATACAGTGACTTGCTAATGTAGGCAAATGGCTAGTAGAACATAACATTTCATAATTATTTCAGTTAATCGAACTCTCTGTGTTCACGCTTTTCAGCTCTTTTAGAAAGTTAAGAATTTCCTCATCGCTGTTGATGTCTTCATTATCACCTGTACAGTAAAACTCCTCCATATCGCTCATTTTGAAGATTAAGAAATTGTTAACTTTCTAAAAGAGTCGTTATTTGTGTTGGAATTAAAGCCATTTTAGCAGAACCGTGTTGTCCGCTTTCTATCAAAAGTAATTGGTTAATAGGCAACACGTGAAACACGTGAGAAGACTTGAGAGCTAGCTCTAGCTACAATTAGCCAACAATTTATTTTCATTTACAAAATGAAAAGAACTAAAAATGCCATACAATAAGTTACTTACTAACCTCGACCTATACGGTCTCGGTTAACAAACGTTTAAACAAATCTCTGCTTTCAAATTCGTTTGCAGACCTGTCGGTGAGTAAACATTTGCAGTTACAGCCATTCTTGGAAAATAACAGCTTTGGGTAACCAACTTTTATACCAATTCTACTGTATTGCTTCTTAATGGAAATAACATACTATTTTATTAACCAGTTAAATAAATTAACAGCTATTTCTTGTAAAAAACACAAAATCCACATTCGCTTAGTCTTTCTATAAATGTAAAGGCATAGATAGTTCACACTTTACATTAGGTCACGCAAAAGCCTTAAATAACAGTTTGTAAATGCTTTATAACTTGCATTACTTATCAGAAGTTGCATCATTAGTAAGTCTTTATAAAATAGTTGTTAAGATATCTGCAAAAGTATTAGTGTAGCCTACATCATGTATTCAACTTGGCATACATTAATTAAAGACATAGGTAAATATGTTGTTAGTTAATTACTCATGCTTTGTAAAGGTAATGCAAATGGTTTGTTCACCATTTGCTAATGCTTTCTATACCAGCTCATGTACCAATAACACCTTTTAAACTACTGGTTTGCAACTATATTAACAAGCTGTCTATAAAGTTATTATGAATTGTATTATGAATAAAATCCATCATTTTAACAGTGTTTATTAATGATCAACATAATGTTTCATAATAAGCTTATTAACTATTTAATAATGTATTGTTAATGTTTCCAAATCTTTTAGTTAACACTTTATAAATGCCAAAAAGCGTTGACTTATTATAAAGTGTTACCATATCATTTTACAGTATGTTTGACAACAAGACTAGCTGGCCAGGTATGTCATTGTCCCCAAATAAATGTCAACATTTTCACGAACAAAGTAGCTATCGGCCATAGCCTAGTATTAGTCTAGGCTACGGCCGCAGCCTGTGTAGCGAGTTGAACAGCAAATGGATGTGAGATGATCGCATCAAAACTGACAGATTCTCCAAACGATTGGTTCATTTCCCGACTCGGTCTTTCTACGAGTCTTTGAATCATTTTTCACGTGACCTGCATAGGCTTTGTACTGGTAGCTAGAGGAAACAAACGATTTGTTCATTTCCCGACTTGGTCTTTCTACGAGTCTTTGGATCTTTATAAGTGTTTTTTTTCCCTTTCGCGTGGCCGCTGTTTTAGTAAGACATGAATGATATTCGCTCAAGTCAAGTTTTGTCATTTTCACTTTGCATTTACACTTACAGTTTAGTGCAGTGTAATTGTTTGCCATGATAATTAAATGCTAGTGTGATAATAAATGACCAAATCATACAAACTGTCATGATACATTATTTGAATGCAGGAATTTCTTTGAAAATAGTATCTGCTGGTGCACATGTCATGCACTAACCGACATGAGAATATGATACGTGTTTGCAGTGAACGGATAAATTATTGCGCTGGCAACATAGCATGAGCTTGTACAAAGTGTCTGAAATAAGTAACCATAACAACAGGGACGCAGTCAAAGCCTCCATGTAGGCTACAATTCTGAAAGACTCTATTCAACTCGCTACACAGGCTGCGGCCGTACTGTAGCCTAGTAGTACTAGCTAGTATATGGCCGATAGACTACCTTGTTCATGAAAATCTTGATATTGATTTGGGGTCAATGACATGGCTGGTTAGCTAGCTAGTCTTGTCAAACATATTGTCACAAATTGTATTTACCGTACACAATGTTAGTGCCTATGAATCTTGCTAGCATAACTTAGCTTTCTGGCTAATAGTCAAGCCCAATGATAAGTCCGGCCTTGTGTACATCGCGTAGTTTGGAACAGAGCAAGTATGGCCAGCTGCGGGCCGGGAATCTGTAATCGGTTTTAAAGGGGCAATTGACTGCAAAACCGATTTTACCTTGTCATTGTTGAAAAACGACAGTTCGGAGGGTAAACTGAACATACCGTGAATATCAAAGTCCATTGACACCTTTTTCCTATTCAAATCTCAAAAAGAAAAAATTTTGCTGTAAAACGCTAGCTTTTCAACAAAGCCACCGGTCCTACGTAGGACCGGTGATCGCCCTCTTATTGGCTCTGGTCTGTATCTTTGTCACGCCCCAGAATTTACATTCAGACCAGCCCGAGGTAGCGTCTATCTCCGATACTAGTTTAGCTGCGCGCTGCTCTGTGTAGGCTACTTATAAGGAATTACAAAGAAGAACGTTTTGAATTATAACAAGGATATTGAAAATGGACCACGGTCGTAAATGCTGTGTTCCAGGCTGTACAGGGAAGGCTAACACTCACAGTCTTCCCAAGGAGCCAAACATTCAACAGGCATGGCTGCTGTTGTCTATGAGAAGATCCCGGCGAAGTTCGACACTCAATCATTCATTTGCTCTGAACATTTCACCCAAGACAGTTTTGACAACCTTGGACAATTTCAAGCAGGATATGCTAGAAAGCTGAACCTGGAAAGAGGTGCTGTTCCAACCGTATGCTCATTGCAACCGCAAGCTCTAAGGACAGTATGATGTTGTGCTAACAGTTATTAGCAATGCTAACGTTTCCTGTATATAGCATACCAGGTAGAATGCTAAATACGTTTCTACACACATCAAATGACTCTAGCTAGACTAGCTGTAGTCGGCATTAGAAGGGAAGCTTCCGAAAAATAGCCAGAAAACGAACTGCAGTCTGGCTTATTGCTAACGCCTGTCTAGATAATCTATTTGAAAGAACTGGAGAAAGGCAGGTTCTAGATACAGGATACGTTAGCATTGCTAGTAACTGTTACTAGTAACACCTAGACTGTAGGCATGTAAACAAGTTTAGCTTGCTAGTTAACGCAAGAGCATAGGTAGAATGTGTGATCATTTAGCCTAGTTTATTGGCAATGGGGCTAACGTTGATTCATGTTCCTGACTGTGTTTCATTCAAATAAATAACCTGTGTAATGAAAATCTACAATTCACGATGCATGTTTGTCCAGATCTTTGTCATGTTATTTTACAGCAAGATATCTAGAGCTAGCCTAGCTAGCTAACTGAAGCCGAGTAGAATCACGATATGGTTTGGTTGCTAAGCTGTAGCCTAACGTTCTACCCACCTAAGTCAATCCAGTTTGCTTCAACAACAGAAGTGGAAACAAGTAATAGTCAATCTGTTGAAAACAGTGTTGTGTAGACACAATAGATTTATTTGCGCGTTTTTATTTCAAGTCTCCAACTTCTGTGTTTCAGCGAGTGCTGCTGTTGGCCGTGTTGCGTTTTTGCTCCCAGCTTCACTCGTTGATAACCAACCAATCAGCGCGCAGCTGATCTAAATATTAATGAGCATACCATAAAAGGAGAAAAGCTATTGTTTTTTCCCGGGAACATTTCAGAGGATCTGTCAGAGGGCATAGAACAGCACCCGGGCCATTTTCAACCCAACCAATGTTACATACCCTATTCGGAGACCTTAAGGAACAGTGTGAAATACCCAAAAAACCCAGTCAATTGCCCCTTTAAGAACATAATAATTTAAACATGTATTTTTAAGAATTCCAAACACATTTACATACACATTTCAAAAATGTATTTATTTACTAATAATGACCAAATATCGAGTTCTGTCTCTGTTTTAAGCTGTTAACATGGTCAGCAAAGAACTTCCAGGAACTATTTGAGGCTACGTGAACCACGTGACAATCAAGCATTTTTTAACTCCGTTGACGCAACTCTCTCTTTACATGGCTCTGGCTGTATCTGTAATATCTTGACTGATATTCTAGTAAAAGAATGACGCGACTCCGTTACACCTTTCACTTACTTTACTGCGTTTTCCAAAGGTACCTTTTTGGTAGAACAACCATAGCTAACCAGCCCACTTCCGGTTCTGCTATTACCTCATCCTAACAGTGGATGGCGTCAATGCTGAACTCGCATAACATAGCAAATACCAATATACTACACTCCTCCCCTTTTACATGTTTTGTTCTCTACAAAACTACAAAATCATTTAACTGTTCTCAACAATTATTTTTGTTACTTTCGATAGCGTCAACCCAAACAATATCCACAATAAAGAAAACTGTCTGTTTTGTTTTTCCTCTGGAACTCTTTTACATTCAGTTGTTATTAGTATATTTATTTTCTTATTTTATTTTCAGTACTAACTAAACAAGGAATGCTTAGACTACCTTAACCTTGCTGCACAAGTCTAAGGGATTATTCTGCCCTTATTGCAACCAGACTTGTGTCCTCACTTCATGTCAAAACGTTGTGGTGGTACTCGTATCCTTTGAGGGTACCGGCGTACCGCTGATTCTGGAAGTTCGGCTGTTGTTTCTGTAACCACTGGTGTGACATGTATTCCACCACTACCCAGACTGGGCATAGGAATTGTTACTGGCTCTTTTGCTGGTGTCTTCGGAGCATGTGTTATTCCTGTCCTGGAATCGTTTGTTTCTTTGTAACCATCCTTAAAGCTATGTTCAGCTGGCATAATGAACTCTGGTGTTGCTTCCTGGCGGCTCCCCTCTGTAGAACCCTCAAACTCTTCACTTGAATGTAGAATGTGGTCGATGTGCACACAACGTTCCCGTTCTCCATCAAATATCAGGTACGTGACTGGCCCTAGTCGCTTAATGACTTTTGCCTTTTTCCACTATTCCTTTCCCTCTCGGAAATCGCGGACACGGGCTGTGTCCCCTACCGCCAGACGTCGGAGCTTGGTAGAAAACTTGTCATGGTTTTGTTTCTGTTTCTTCTGTTTGTCTTCAACCAATCCAGCCAGGTTAGGTTTCAGCAGGCTGAATCTTGTCCTCAACTGTCTCTTCAGAAAAAGTTCAGCCGGTGCATAGCCTGTAACACTGTGTGGCGTAGTCCTGTTCATCAACAAAAAATTTGCCAAACGATGTTGCAGTGTGATCTTAGGGTTTTGAGTCCCCTCACTCAGGACGCAGACTTCACTGTCTGTACTGACTTTTCGGCTGCTCTATTTGAAGCAGGGTGGTAAGCAGGGACTAATGTCTTCTTAATGCCTTTACTACTCAGAAAACCTCTGCACTCTTGCGAGGTAAATTGCGGTCCATTGTCCGACACAATTTCCTCTGGAAGACCATGAGCAGCAAAGATGTTGCGCAACACCTCAATGGTTTTTGCCGACGTGGTCGTGGACATTGGGATCACTTCCAACCATTTGGAATGACTGTCAACTAGTACCAAAAAGTGCTGTCTGTCTTTTTCAGCGAAGTCAATGTGTATTCTCTGCCATACACGCGCTGGCCATGGCCAACAATGCAACGGCGCCACCGCTGGTAGTTTCCTTACTGCCTGACACGCATCACAGGTCTGAACCGTTTCCTCAATAGCCTTGTCCAGGCTTGGCCACCACACATAGCTTTGCGCCAGTGACTTCATTCTGCAAATACCTGGGTGCCCTTGGTGAAGATCGTTTAAGAGTCTGCTCTGTAGGATGGTGGAATGATCACCCTCATTCCCCACAGGATACAACCCTGTTCCACTGATAACTCCGTTCTGCGGACAAAGTAAGGCCTCAGGGCTTCGTTCTGCAGATAGTTCGGCCAACCAGTTAGAGTGTAGTCCCGCACCTGGCTGAGAACTGGATCTATGCGAGTGCTCACTGCAATGTCTGTTGCATGTATGGGTAATTCCTCCACAACCGAGAAATAAAAAAATCATCTTTCTTCAGCTGTATTGTCCTTTCCTGGTCTTGGCAATCTCGAAAGCGCATCCGCATTGGCATGGTCTTCTGACTTCCTGTACTCAATGTCATAAGTATATGCCATCAAAATCAGTGCCCATCGTTGCATTCTCAAAGCAGCCAGTGTGGGGATTGCTGATTTTGGTCCCAAGATTGCCAGAAGCGGTTTGTGATTGGCAGAAGCGGTTTGTGATCCGTAGTGAGGATGAATCTCCGACCATAAAGATATTTATGGAATTTCTTTACTCCAAAGATAATGGCCAATGCCTCCTTCTCAATTTGAGCATATTTACACTCTGCAACAGTCAAAGTGCCTGATGCAAAAGCTATAGGTTTT
The DNA here is from genome assembly GCF_021917145.1 of Hypomesus transpacificus. Classification (NCBI taxonomy): domain Eukaryota; kingdom Metazoa; phylum Chordata; class Actinopteri; order Osmeriformes; family Osmeridae; genus Hypomesus; species Hypomesus transpacificus. The sequence continues at coordinate 2,981,393 of NC_061065.1, read as the reverse complement.
TCTTGTCCATCTTCCATAATGTGAGAAATCACAGCTCCCAATCCATAAGGAGAAGCGTCACAAGCAAGTCTCAGTGGTCTCTTGACATCATGATGCACCACCGCTGTACTCTGCAGCAATCGTTGCTTTGCACCCTGGAACGCTGCCTCGCAGTCAGGTGACCATGCCCACTCTGACCCTTTTCCTAAAGGTCCATGTAACGGCTGCAATAAAGTGGATAAATCCTTCAGGAACCGTCCATAATAGTTTAACAGTCCCAGAAAAGAGCGCAGTTCTGTAACATTTGCGGGTGTCGGTGCCTTCACTACTGCTTCCACTTTTGTGTCAGTTGGATGTAGCCCTCCCTTGTCAATCAGATGGCCTAGATATTCCACCTGTTCCTGCATGAACTGACATTTGGCCCTCTTCACTCTCACTCCATACCTTTGTAACCTGCGTAGCACTTCCTCCAGTGTCTCCAAATGCTTCTCTCTCGTGTGTGCTGTAATCAGAATGTCATCCAGAAAACAGGTCACATGTTCTAATCCCTGCAGAATCTGATCCATGACACCTTGGAATATTGCTGGAGCACTGGCAACACTATATGAGAGGCAATGGTATATATACAGTCCCCGGTGAGTGTCTTTTGTCAGATATTTTTCAGAATATTTCTCCAGCTCTGGTTGTTGATAGGCATGTGACAAATCCAACTTGGTGAACAAAGTCCCACCTACCAGTGTTGCGAAGAGGTCTTCCGTGTTTGGCAACGGGTAGGTTTCCTCTTCCACACTTTGGTTAACTGTTCCCTTGTAATCACCGCAGATTCGGAGAGACTTGTCGGCCTTTGGTACAGCCACTATTGGAGAAGCCCATTCACTTCTTTCTACTTTGGAGATAATACCCAGATTTTCAAGCCTGTCCAATTCTTTCTCAACAGCTTCCTTCAGTGCATATGGCACTGGCCTTGCTTTCTGGAACACAGGATTTGCATTAGGCTTCATGTTGATTTTAGCTTTGAACTCACATATGTTTCCTGGACCTTCAGCAAATACTCCCTCATATCGCTGTAGGATTTGTTCCACATCAGCATCCACTGCATTTCTCATAGTCACCACTGAAAATATGTTTGCCCAGTTCAGTTTAATGTGATTGAGCCAATTCCGTCCCTGCAATGCAGGTCTTTCACCCTTGACTATCACCAGAGGTAGTTTGACTCTTTGTTGTTCGTATTCTGCATTCACTTCCACTTGGCCTACTATTGGTATGTTTTGACCGGAGAAAGTAGAAAGCTGCATGTTACTTTTCACTATGGTTAAGTGGGAAAGTTTTTCATTGTACACTACTTCAGATACAAGCGTCACAGCTGCTCCGGTGTCCACCTGCATGTCAACCATTTTTCCCTCTATGTTCATGGACAACGCAATGCCCTGTTTTCCATCTGATGCAGTGTAAACTGTATACACTCCAAACAGCTCATTCTCATTTTCGTCATCCTCTGATTTTATCTCTTCCTGGACATATTGGGTCTGTCCGTGCAGCTTTTTATTCCGGCACATCCTAGCAATGTGTCCGATCTTAGAACAATGGTGGCAGTTTTCTTGTTTGAACCTACACACTTGGGGCGCATGTTTGCCTCCACATCTATAACAAGGCTGGTAGACTTTACTCTCCGTTTTCAGTGTCCTTTTAGAACCTTCATTCATCTTCCCTTTCCAACCTCCTGTATTTACCTTATTTTGGCCTATTTGATTTACATTTACTGTCTCTCTGATTTTTCCTGCAAATTCCAGTGTATTTTTGGATGCCATTTCCATGGATATTGCTATGTCACACGCACTCTTGAATGTAACGTCCTTCTCCGCTAGCAATTTCCTCTGAACGGCTTCCATTCTTAACCCACTGACAAATCTGTCCCTTAGTGCTTCATCTAAGTGATTTCCGAATTCACAATGAGTTGTTAACTGTTTCAAAGACACTATGAAATCTGCCACTGGCTCATTTTCCGACTGATTTCTTTTCTGAAACCTAAAACGTTCTGCAATTATGAGAGGTTTAGGTTTATAATGAGCTGCTAGTCTCCCGCTCAGCTCAGCGTAGCTCAAGGTGCTAGGTTTCTGTGGCATAGTGAGATTTTTCAGCACACGATAAGTTTCTGCTCCTATCACTGAAAGGAACACACTGACATTTTTTCCATCCTCTAAATCATTTGCAAGCATCCATTGCTCTAATCTCTCTAGGTAAGATTCAAAATCCTCCTGTCCTTCTTTATATTCGGTTATGCATCCGATCTGGAATGCGGCCATGTTTTCGCCAGTTAGCTTTGGCTCAACGTCATTCACTGGTTGCGCGACCACACTATTTTTATTTTAGCTTTCGGTTCGCGCGTTCCTGTCAATCTTTTTTTGACTGCAAGAATCTCATCCTCGTCGCCACTGTAATATCTTGACTGATATTCTAGTAAAAGAATGACGCGACTCCGTTACACCTTTCACTTACTTAACTGCGTTTTCCAAAGGTACCTTTTTGGTAGAACAACCATAGCTGACCAGCCCACTTCCGGTTCTGCTATTACCTCATCCTAACAGTGGATGGCGTCAATGCTGAACTCGCATAACATAGCAAATACCAATATACTACAGTATCTAACATAATTGTGTCAATGTCAAAACCAACATTGTTGAAGAACTCGTTTTTTTACGCAACGAGGAAAACGCAGAGAAAAGGAATACAGACCTATAGACGCCATCCAATAATCCGATGATGAATTGTTTGTGCAAGGCCTCCAACTTCTCTCACCCTTTCTCAGCCTGTCGTACTAGAACTGTATGGGAAAATCCAAGTAGTAGTCGGCCTGCAGACCTGTCTGCACTATAGGAGCTGGCTGCTCAGCTCAAACTACAAGAGTTTCTCCCCTCTACCAAGAATGGCAAGTCCAGATCGTTCTCAGCAAAACGGTACACCCAGTTTCCATTTTTTGACTTGGCCTACTGTATATTACTGGTGAGGACTACCTTGAAATTGCTTGAACTCGTAACCTTTTTTTCCCTTTTTTCTTCCATCAAACTTTACATCATAATAATGTAATTGCTACCTACCTCTGTAGATTTTGAATTATTTGGATTGTTAGGAATCTCACTTTTGTCTTTTTTAGAACTAAGTTACGTCTGCATTTTATGTTCTTATTTTGGATGTATTTTACATTTCTATTTCTGAGGGTACATGCTTCAGAATAGTTTGACCACTGTTAATTCAAACCAATGAAAATTCAAATGATGGATATTGAGATGTTGAAGTTTAAGATATGCATCTTTTTTCAAAATTACAATCATCAGAAATCAAATTAAACAGTTTAATTGTGTCTGTAAAGATTATCCACAAATAAAAAAATTAAAAATCAGGGACTGCTTTAATTGTGTGTCTGTTATGTTTTTTCAATGACAGTATACATTACAATTGCAATGCTAACAGGTCTTAAGTTTACAATTTTCAAGAACTTAAAATCTTAGCACAAACATTAAGCAAGCAATATTATGTATTTCACAGATATTGGAACCTGTGTTCACAATTTTTTCTTTATTTACACTTTACTGTAGAGAAGTGCAAAGGGGGGGCCTTTAGACCCTCCTTTTCTCTCTGTTCCTCTCTGTCTCTCATTCTACATCAGATGCCGTGCATTCCTCTGTTTGCTCATGCAGTGCCCTCCCCGGAGAGCCCAGGTCTGACTTTCCCAAAGCTGATATTAATATCACAGGCCATTGTGATGGAGTTATTTTCATGGAAGCCCCGGAGGAAGTCACGTGGCTGTGATTAGTCCCCTGAGAGCCTCAGCTCTCCATTAAGCTCGTTGTTTTAACTCGCATAACCATCAATGAAGTGGAAAAGCTGAGGAAGTAGCAATCACTGTGGCTAGCTGGGGTGTGTTTTTAGTACCTATTTTGTTAATGGGCCCAGAATATTTGTTTCCGTCTTTTTTGGGACTATTCTCGAGAAGGCGCTTTCAAAATGAGCACACGTGTGCGTTTACGTTGCCCTACTCCCATTAAGATTGATAGCAAAGGGATTTGGTGCTTAATACACTGTTTAAGTCAGAAAAAAGATTGGAAAAAAACTACAAACCATAAGGAAAGCACAAGGTCTCACACACACTCATCAACTACACGCAAGAGTAAGCTTCAATTCATCTGCCATCAGGAAGACAACTTGAGTTGAGATGGAAAAAAGTGCCCTTAAATACATTTACTCTGTCAGTTTGCTCCTTAAACACACATAACTGAAAAAACAGACATTGCCACATGCATGCTTCCTCTCATAATTCTGTTAGTTCACCTCTTGTCTTGACCTAAAGGCTTCCATTAAGCACTGGGACACTTCCAAAGAACCTGGACCAGGGAAGCAGTGGACAGCTTATCACCAACATTTGGTGCTATCTATGATGTCCATCTTACCCAGCCTTTCTTAATGATTAAATATTGATTCAAAATATGCTGAATTAAAAAGTTGGGCTTGTGAAAGAATCATTAATTTTTTAACCAGGAAATAGAAATTCTTTTAAAATCCCAACAAGAAATTGTCTTATTTCTGCAAAATTTTGAAAAGGGGCAGAATTTTTTTACGGCCATTGAGAAAATGCAATGACCATCCCCTGTCAATGGAAATAATGTACCATAAAATGAACAACTCACATTTGGAGAGAAAATCCCTCTAGCCTGTTCCTCCACTTTAGGGGTTTGATATAAGGAATAGAAAACTCAGGCAGATCTAATGGATATATCATCTCTTTTCTTTGGATTACTGACAACTTCAATCCTTGGTTTGGCTTCAGCTCAGCCAATGACATAGGTCAAATTGGGGTCACGACAGAGCAATGTCATCCATTAACACTCGAGGAAACATGAATGGTAAAAAAAAGCAGGAACTATTTGTCAAACGAGAGCTTGCTTTCCCCTATAAAATGGTCAGTGTGGAGAATCACAGAACGTCACCCAGCCGGGCTACACATGAAGGAAGTCTCTGCCTGCTGTCCATAAGCCGTCTGAAAAGATTCCAGAACTGTCCCCAATGGTATTTCTTAACCACAGTATTTCTTAATACTACGGACAAATTAGTTTATATATTAATATTTTAACTCGTCATTCAGTTTTGGAGGATAAAACAAGCAGATCTAATAAAAGCCACTCTACAGCCACAACCAAATAAAATCAACGTTATTTTTTGGAAGACATAAATGCCAAGTTGGATCGCTTCTTTGTTCAAATGGAAGACATTTTCAACACCAGTTCAACCCTTCCATTGGATCACATCTGCATGTCGTCCAAAATGATGTAAGCAAGTTCCCATCACTTTCCCTTATTAATGTCAGCTCCATGTTGAGCGCTGTGTTACACAAACACCCACACATATGTTCATAATGCACACGCAGCAAGACTCACGTGGGCCCCATTTGACCTGTGCGTGTTAAACTGACACACATTTAATACGTCGTCTGTCCCTCGATCCCCCCGCTGTTCAGCCCCAATAGGACCCAATGGAAGATCCACATGGAGGCTGTGACACTACGGCCCTCTCTATTTCCCTGATCACCAGGGCCAGTGTAGGTCGGCCGGCCGCACATTAACTGGAGCAGGTGCAGTGAGTGGGGCTTGTTTTTCTTCTTTGGCTCCTCAGGAAATCATAAAGCAAATATATTGCTGAAGGACGGTTTTCGGGGTGCCCTGTGAGCAAACTGAGAGGGGAAATGGATCAACGAGTGGCCACCAGGGACAGTAAATCAACAGGCTAAAAGGAGAGCTGAATGTACTGTGTAGGCCCCGGGAGCCCAGCCCAAGGCCAGGGCCTCTGTCAGTCAGAGCCTGGTGTTAATGTCAAAGCCAGCTGGGCCTGGCAAGCTCTCCTCTATAAGGAAATGATTGAGCTGTCTGTGTCAATCGGCAGTGCTCCACTAGAGGCCATCATGTCACAAGGAAGCAACATGACTGAGAGGGAAAAACATTGTGTTGCAAAGTATTTTTTCATCAAAAGCCAATTCCCCCCCCCCCTTAAAATGTCACTGTAACTTTGAGCTTACTATAAGCTTATGGAGACATGCATCCAATCTGACTGTTTCATTCGATATCAGAAAGCTGTTTATCTTTGGATTTTATGGGCAAGATAATTACTTTTACTTTTGTGTTGTACCTCATGAGAATTGAATATGGGTTGCAGGAATAGTTTATCAGAAGCAAATGCTACACTAAGGTGCAGGGGCCACACATGCTCTTTGGCGTAATGGGTCATCGCAAATCCATTTGTGCTGCCTGTAGAACCCTGAGAGAGATATCCCTGTCGCTCTGTCAAATGCCTCGACACACACAAATTTCTTGCTGTGGGTGAAAAAACACCCTCTCTGCTACCGCTCTTGATTCAATCATCGTCAATCAATACCATATGGAGTTCCCTGCATGCCTGCTCACCATCTCACCCCCACCACCACCATACCCGGTGCCACACACACTCTCTCCCTCACTGCCCAGAATGCTTTTCCCTTTGCTAGTTTACAAATGAGAACAGCTGAGGTTTACAGCTACTTCAAACCTAGCCAGACCTGGCAATGGAAGCAGGGCTTGTTACACTATGAACGCCTCTGAAGGCTCCATTATGGACTGTGGACCCAAGCTGGCCTGGACCAATGTTTCTGATTGAGCGTTTCAACACATCATATAGGGAAACAGCTGTACAACAAATTAGCCAGTACTATGTGACGTTGACAAATGTGCTGCTTGGAGCCCTGTTGAGTTTCCACAGCCCTCGTGCCTTCGTCCCTTACCACCCCCTCCACCAGTAATACCCTCCCTACACAATGTCACCTTCAGCTGAATTAAGCATACATTACTGAACATGCATTTTTAATAAACAATTCTATAAAATGCTCAATTCTATGAGGAGAGGACTGTACTGTAGCTGATAAATTGTACCCAACTTACAAAATGTTCGTAACTTTTTAATTGTGAAGATCAGTCTTAACATAATTTCAGTGATTTGAAAGCTGTTATTTACATCATACTTTAGTGGTTTGAAGTGAGAGTGCTTATATAAAAACACAATTTTAGGATGTTGCAATTCAAACGACATACTGCATGTTGGAGAACTGAAACTGCATTTGGGTTCAACCCCAGGAGTTGACAGCTGGATATGAATAAGTTAAAATGTAAATGAAAAATAAGGCTTCCTTATTTTGGTGTTTAATGAGGAAAAACTATTGCGAACCAATGTTACATGTAAAATAATTATCTGGAATTGCTGAAAACCTATTTCCAATAGTCTGTGGATTCTGATGCAGATTCTTGGCAGTTCTGTGAAAGTGTTCCTTCCCTGACTCCAAATTTCTCAAGAAAACTATATTAATAACACAGTACCTATACTTCCTTATTCTGATAATGACACATTGTCACCACTTCCTGTTCTGCTATCATAGCTCAAAAGGGTTTGCACTCTGATTATCACAGACATCCTCATGAAACAATGAAAAGCTATTTTGACCATAAAAGGTAAAGTTCCTACTGTATATTGAATATCACTCCCCAAAGATTGCCTTTTTCAATAACATTTATTTAACTTTTGTTTACAGTAGGCGGGGAGTTTTGTTTGACCAATTACCTTATTTTTTTATTGATGAGCTTGTTTAATGTATTTTAAGATAATAAACCGTAGATGCTTTGTACAAGTGAAGGAAGCCTGCCTGCAATCCAAAATGATGGATGTAATGATGAATAAAGAGACTAGTGATGTTCTTGACTGGCAACAGCAGGGTGTGTTTGACTAACTAGATTTTTTAGCCTTACCAAGTCAATGAAGTCTAGCCAGGCAAGTGTGCCTGACCCTTTAGATGGGTAGCATCTCCCATGTCATGGCGAATAAGGGCAGGCCCAATGTTCTTTTTTCCAGATGTAAAAAGTGGGGTTGACAGGCTAAATATCATGCAATATATTTGACGGAAAGTATTGACCAGGTATCATTAGGTTGTTCGTCAGCAAGGAAGCTTAAAAAATGTATACAGTTGCAGACAACTTCATGTAGCCAACTTTCCAACCGTAAGTAGATGAAGTATGATTACTCATGACTGCATCTTGTTCCTGCTTTCTTTCAACATATACTGTAAGATAAATGTCTGTCACTTTCAATTACACTATTTTGTTTGACTGTTTATGGAACATCAAACATCTCAGCGGACTCGCTGATTTGGGATCTGCTGTGCTTCTCGAATTAGATTTTAGTGTATATAGCACCTGATCTGAGGTCAGCTCCATCGCTTGGTAAATATTGTAAAAGATGCTTGGTAAATATGGTAAACATACTGTATTATGTCTTTTGTGTTACAGGCATGGAGATATTTGGGGAAGTTTACTGTGACATGTCTATGATCATCCTGACAAGGCAGATGGGGAGAGTCTTGTGTTCACATTTCTTGAGACTAGTTTGACTTACAGTTGTGGAGTAGGTTATTTGCTTTTTCAAAGGAAGCAATGTCTGGGAACAATTTTAGCTGACGCAAAACTACATATTTCATACATGTTTCTGCCAAGAGGGTAACACGATCTCAGATCCCACTGGCAAAATTAACGTTTATGAGTTTTTTTAATAGGCTACCTCAGACCTGAGATTTGTAAAATTATGCTTGTGCTACCAGGGCCTGTGAAATTATTTCAGAGCAATAAAGAAAATATTATTTTCTACTGCCTTAGCTGAGAATAAGAGCAACTCCCTTCAACAAATCATTTGAAATATGGTGATGATGGAAATCCTTTCGTTTTTTTAACGATCGGCACTTTGAATAGGCTTTTTATACTGGAAGTACCAGGGAACCGTTTATAAATTTTTAAATGTCACAGGATGTATTACAGAGATGAAACAGAGAGAGAGAGAGAGAGAGAGAGAAAGAGAGAGATTGGAAACCTTTTTGAATGAAGGATGCAGAGAAAACATCAAGACATGTGTGGTGTGTTTTGCTAAGGGTGTTAAGCGTGTGTAAGGTCTACCATGTTTTACCAAACACGTCCCTCCAGCCAGATCTGGTCCTGTTAAGGGTTAACACTCCAGAACCCTTCCATTGAGAGAGATGAAATGTTGCGTTGACGTGAATGAATGTGTGTACCGCGGCAACCTGTGAGAAGATCTGGGAGCCCTTTATCACCTTCCCGAGCTGTTGAGGAAAAATAATGCCCCCTCTGTTATCCTCATCACCAACGCAGCAAGCAAGTCTGGGGGGATATCCTGTTGGGAAACCAAACGCATTTATCCTGCATGTGGTGGATTCGGTGACACAGGATTTACAAAATGTTCCACCCGTCTCCACTTACCTCTTTACAATACTCCAAATATAGAGTGTGGGGCTTAGATCCTCTGTTATTTCAGACAACAGGGAATACTCAAAGTGGTGCCAACTTGAGCAAAATGGAAAGTTGAGGACGCGTAACAGTGGGGCGTCATCATCGCCATTGGCAACCATAACTGGATTTCTGACTCACGTCAAGCTAGTGAAGGGTATAGAGGGAAAGAATCCTTCATGATTGATTATTATGAATTGACTTGATGTTTAACATAAAAATATGATTATGGTATTTTACCTAAAACAAAGTGTTCAACATTAAATTGTTGAAGTGAATAGATAACACACAATTTTCACAGTAGCCTTTTTGAAAAAAAAAGAGAAAAAATATTACTCAACATCCAGCTAAATGACTTAAGTAAAGGTTTAAAACCACTGTAAAACAATTCTGTGGGCTTGGTAAGGAGGAACCATTAAGTAGTTAAAGTAATTCAAAACATCCATTCACCATAATACACATTGTGGTTTTGGATTTCTGGAAAATTGAAATCCACAAAGTAAAGTATTTCCCCCTCATCTATGTCAATAAATACATTGCCACAAATACACAAAAATTACTTCTGTAAACATTCTGTGTTTGATGAATTTCTCAAGTGCTTGTAGTCAGATGACTGCTCCTTGTTTGTGTTTCGGTAAGCGAACATCTCATCAGTTTAGCCTCAATGAGTGCATTGTGGCAGCGCCTCTGACATGCAGACTAAAGCAATGACATTAACATTGGAAACCAGAGGAAGTTAGGGTAAGGGCCACCCAGGTTGTCAAGGGGTCTGTAGAGCCAGGGAAAGTGTATCTTGGATAAGTCGCCAGGCTACTCTTGCATTTCCTATTATTAATTTTATGCAGGCGACCAGTTCTGCTCTGTAAATCATACATGTGGTCCAGAATAGGCGAGTGGCAGAATAGGTCTGTCTCTCATTCTTTCTCACTCTCTTTCTCTCTCTCTGTCTTGCTGTGTTTTTGTCATTGAGTGGAGACAGTGCTTGTCATTTTCAACATACAGTGTAAGCCTTGGAATCTTCGGTGCTGACATTGAAAGACAAGTGACATTGATTCACAGTTACATTGTTGGACAAGTTGAATGTAGTTGTACATCTCTTTGCAGAATAAACATACTCCTGTTTTGGCACATTTGTGTTGTTGCAGTGTCAGAGCTAGTTTAAAGCTGGTCCCCCAGTGGTGGAATCAACTCCCCACCTCCATCAGAGACACAGACTGTCTCTCCACCTTCAAGAGAAGGCTCAAGACGCACTTGTTCCGGGAGTACAACGGTACTTAGGAATGGTACACTTGCACTTAGAGATTCATGTGGTGTAATTGTAATTTGCTTAACTACATGCTCTTATGGTTTTTTTCCTTTAGCACTTATTTTTGGTTGTTCACGATGTGTACTTCTGTTTTTGGCTACCTGCAATGCTTTGGGGCTATCTTGTTGTTATTATCAGTGACCTATGCACTTTGTAAAGCTCTCTCTTGGAAGTCACTTTGGATAAAAGCGTCTGCTAAATGAATAAATGTAAATGTAAAGCTCTGGATACCTGTTCACCTTCTGCCCATCTGCTGAAAGCACAAACAAAGATGAGCTTTGCGGCTTTCTCATCACAGTGCAGTATAGCCATGCAGGAGTCAACAGGAAGGTCACCTACAACATGTTATAAATTCAAAATGTTCACTCAGTCTTTGGCATTTAAAGGAGCAATGTGTAGTTTTGTTAGAGGAAGTTTTGTACCCTACACATTTTTTGTGTAAGCTAATGAGGCCCTCTGATAGTTTTTTCGTGCGATTCCTGAGATAGCTACACGTGCCAGAAGGAAACTGTCCTGGTGGCTATACTGGTTGCTAGGTAGGAAGTTTTGTATTTAGGCCGATTTAAACCAATTTAGCCTGTTCTACGATTTGAAGTTTGGGTAACACTTTAGAATAATGGTCCGTTGTTAACGAGTAGCTATGCAGGAAGTAATAAGTAGTACTACATTAACACCGAACTTAATACTAATATGGAACCAAGATTAACTAAGCAGTAAGTAATAGCAAATTTAGTACAAAGGTAGTTCCTTGGTAGGTATTTGATTATTACTAAATAAATGTATCCTCATTGAGAACTACTTGTGAACTATGACCAATTAAGTAAGGGATAATGCCCGACGAGGTGTCCAATATCATCTGATAATGGACGATGCGGAGGCGTGAACCGTCCGACGCGCAGCGGAGGTCCAATATCAGATGATATTGGACACCTCGAAGGGCATTATCCCGCTTATACCATGGTCACTTGCCCAATTTTTTTTTTACAAACATTAACTTATGTTTTAAGGCGTTTTGCAATTGAAATCCAAAGTTTTTCAACGTTAGCCAACTCTGATATTTATAGTCCGCTCAGCTCATAGAACCAACACCGGCTTTCCTTTGGCTGAGCTATTAGCCCAAAAGCTAACGTTATGCTAGCAGGATTCAAAGGCAATAACATTGTGTACGGTTGACAAACAGTAAATATAATTTTACAGTATGTTTGACAATAAGATTTGCTAGCTAACCAGCCATGTCACTGTCCCAAAATCATTATCAAGATTTTCACGAACAATATCGGCCATATACCAGTACTAGGCTACAGTATGGCCGCAGCCTGTGGAGCGAGTTGAATAGCAAATGGATGTGAGATGATGTGAAAATACAGTTTTTCTGCAATGACGCAGTAGGTGTCCGTTATCACCCTATAATGTACACCCCTGCAGCCAATCAGAATCGAGTATTCACCCAGACCATGGTATAATTAAGAATAACCAATTAATTACTAATCTCAAAAGTAATATGTCTAAAAAGTAGAGCTGTCAAACGATTACAATATTGAATCGCGATTAATGGCATTAATGTCATAGTTAACTCGCGATTAATCGCAATTAATCACACATTTTTATCTATTCTAAATGTCCCTTGATTTCTTTTTCATCCATTATTTTTTCAAATTTTAATGCTCTTATCAACATGGAAAAGTGGTTCGGATTGCTTTGTGTAAATGTTTTTTTTTAAATTGAAAACAACATTGCAATCGCCTGGCTCTGACAAGCGGGCGGAGAATTCGCATCAGCTGTGTGCTTGGCCATCAAAATTGTATTTTAGACTCCACGACGTGCTGCGATTATAGCTCAGTTCACAATGACAGAACACACTGATCACTTTCGTCTTGTCAATGGAACCATTTGGCAACCTTTTAAAAGTAAACTTTCCATTCAGAATCTTATTGGCATCCATTTCGGCGCCTGGCGCTGGCAATCAACTCAAAACGTAACGTTAGCCTACTACCAGAGAATGTCTAATATCCGTAAACGGGCTCTGCTACTACTCTTTAGCCGGCTCGTAAGCCCAAACAAGTGTGTGTGGCGTGCCTGTTGTTTTGTTTCTGGTCTAGCTAGATCCGGTGTGGTATTGTAGTTTTTCTAACGTCAGTGGTTGTTGCAACATAATGTGAAAAAAACTACAAAGTTTGCTAGGTCAAAAAGAGCGTTAATCGCGCGATAAAATGTACGCCGTTAATTTGGGTTTGCGTTAACGCCGTTAATAACGCGTTTAACTGACAGCACTACTAAAAGGTTAACAAATGTGGGTTTTTTTAACTCTTAACATGGTCATAACATTTTGGAATATGCCTCAAATTTGTTCTTTGTGGAAACCAGTTTATGAATATTAACGTTATAACTCGTCCCCCCCCAATATTTGATCATACTGTATGATTATGGGACACGTCCCCCCCAATATTTGATCATACTGTATGATTATGCGATGATAATTTTGATGTGACTGCTAGTACGCCTTTCCGCAGCTCCAAAAATATAAAATCCCGGCCGGTCCATTTTCCAAATCCAGTCGACTTGCCTTACACTATACATTATTGAAACCTATTTGTCCTGAAATCCATGTCATGTTTTCCCTATACCTTTGTACTCTGGTGCACTGTCAATGAGTGAGTTTGGAGCGCGAAATCTGATTTTTATGGATGGTAAATATCCAGTATTTGGCTAACATAATCCCTTAGATCAGTGATTCTCAAATGGGGGTATGCGTTCCCCTTGGGGTAACGTTGCGGTACTGTAGGGGGTATGTGAGATTTATATAAAAAATTACAAATACAACATTTATATAAAAAAAAAACAAAAAAAAATATCCACGATTACTAAAATTATAGTACAATATGTTTGACAAGAAGACTAGCTAGCTAACCAATCATGTCATTGTACCCAAATCCATATGAAGATTTTCACGAACAAAGTATCGGCTACTATTAGGCCTCCTAGGTAGTACGGCCGCAGCCTGTGTAGCGAGTTGAATAGCAAATGGATTGTGAGATGAGCGCATGAAAGTTGACATATTATCCAAACAGTAATTATAATTTGAAAGTTTGTTTAACATACTGAGGTGGATGAGGTCCGCCCGGAGTTCCTTAAAACCTCTTTCTTTCTTTGTTCTTGAACCATTTGGAGTAGACGCATGTAAATTGACTTTTTTGAAAGCTGACACTCTGAAGTTATGTTCCTTGTTGTCAGGACCCCTGTCAGTCCTACTGGTGTTGATAAATAGAAGCTTGAACACAAGGAAAGTGAAAGTTTCTATTTCTGCCTAGATTTTGTTTTGAAAACACAGGCCTGAAGAGGCCTAGAGGTGGTAGGTATTAGCTGGAAGACAGAATTGGACCACAGGTTGAAGCCTTACCCAATTCAAATCAAAAGTCAAACATAATACCACAATATATTCATATTTGACACATGTTTTTATAAGAGTACATCCAGGCGTTTTCTAAAAGGGCCTTTTGGAGACTCCAGAATGACCCTTCTCAACAAGGTAAAATTCTTAGGATAAAAAGGTATAATTGTTACATTTACATTTAGTCATTTAGCAGACGCTCTTATCCAGAGCGACTTACAGTAAGTACAGGGACATTCCCCCCGAGGCAAGTAGGGTGAAGTGCCTTGCCCAAGGACACAACATCATGTGGCACGGCGGGGAATCGATCCGCCGTGCCACATGATGTTATCTCTAATGAAAGGTGTTACTTAGAAATATCATATATAACAGCTAAATCCCTCATTAGTATTACTGAAACACAAATACTGAAGCATGAACACATTGGAGTGCTTTATCTGATTCCCAGGATTGGCACACAAAGAACACTGACATATTGTGCAATCGACTTTTATTTTGAAGGCTTCACAAAACCTGGCATATGGGGTATCGCCATTTACAGCTAGCGCTAAGCTACAAAGATAACTAGCTCATTTCAGAGCCAGTCAAAGCCAGTTAGAAAAAATCGTGTAGAGGGGGCGGGGGGGTGGGGGCAGGATGGGGCGGGACGCACAGACCTGGTTGGCTTTAGAGGGCTGTCACCGGGGCAGGGAAGCTCCTATTGGTCAAAACCTGGTGTCGATCGAAACCTCTAAGTGTAGCGGCCATTTTAAGACTATTCCCGGCTTTGAACTCGTCCCAGATCTCTTTCTATAAGCGATAGTAAGTTAGAGACTGAAATAAAATAATTTGACGAAGGAAGAATGAAGCATGTGGCTATGTGTGGATATAATTCTTTGTTTGGACAACTACTCGACATGGTTTGATACTTTGGACCCTTGGGAATGTAAGCAGATGAGGTTTTGATGAGTTGTGTGCATACCTGGAACATTCCTAAGTAATCGTAGGTAAGTACAACTTTTTTCTCTGGCATTGTTGAAGGAACGGTCACCGGACAAAGACGTTGATGCTACTTTCTGTTGCGAGTTGAGCTTTAATTGGTTTATTTCAATGGAAGCACAAGAATCTTAGCTTTCCAACGAGGTATCATATGTGTAGCAGTCTAAAAAATATATTTTTTCAATTGAGTGCGTTTTCACTGAGGGAGGGGGGCGCAGCATTTCTGAATCGCCGGCGAGCCAAGGATCCAGAACAGGTTAAGGCTCTGGATGTTGTAGGGCTGTCTTGGTTGACACGACTCTGCAACATCACGTGGACATCGGTGACAGTGCCTCTGGACTGGTAGACCGGGTGGTGGTTCCCCTCTTTAAAAAGGGGGATCAGAGGGTGTGCTCCAACTTAAGGGGGATCACAATCCTCCGCCTCTCTGGGAAAGTCTATTCAGGGGTCCTGGAGAGAAGGGTCCGTCGGATTGCCGAACCTCGGATTCAGGAGGAGCAATGTGGTTTTCGTCCTGTCTGTGGACAGTGGACCAGCTCTATACACTCCGCAGAGTCCTGGAGGGTACATGGGAGTTCGCCCAACCAGTCTACACATGTTTTGTGGATTTGGAAAATGCGTTTGACCGTCTCCCTCGTGGAATCATGTGGGGGGTGCTCCGAGAGTACGGGGTACCGGATTCCCTGATCGGGGCTGTGATGTGGTCCTGTTGGCTTCATCAGGCCGCGACCTTTAGCTCTCACTGGAGCGGTTCGCAACCGAATGTGAAGCGGCTGGGATGCGAAAGCACCTCCAAATCTGAGGCCATGGTTATCGACCGGAAAAGGGTGGAGTGCCATCTTCGGGTCGGGGAGGAGATCTTGACCCAAGCAGAGGAGTTCAAGTATCTCGGGGTCTTGTTCACGAGTGAGGGAAGAATGGAGCGCGAGATCAACAGGTGGATCGGTGCGGCGTCCGCAGTGATGCGGGCTCTGCATCGGTCCTTCGTGGTGAAGAAGGAGCTGAGTCGAAAGGCGAAGCTCTCTATTTACCAGTTGATGTACGTCGTACCCTCACCTATGGTCACAAACTATGGGTAGTGACCGAAAGAACTAGATCGCGAATACAAGCGGCCGAAATGAGAAAAGGCTCTCCCTTAGAGATAGGGTGAGAAGCTTGTTCATCCGGGAGGGGCTCAGAGTAGTAAAGCTGCTCCTCTGCGTCGAGAGGAGCCAGCTGTGGTGGCTCGTTCATCTGATCAGGATGCCTGGACGCCTCCCTGGTAAGTAGTTCTGGTCACGTCCCACTGGGAAGAGGCCCCGGGGAAGATTCAGGACACGTTGGAGGGACTTTGTCTCTCGGCTGGCCTGGGAGCACCTCAGGGTCCCCCAGGAAGATCTGGTGGAAGTGGCCGGGGAGACGGAAGTCTGGGCCTCCCTGCCTAAGTTGCTGCCCCCGTGACCCGACCCCCGGAGATTATTCAGTTATCCATCCATTTAATTGTCCCCAAATCAAGCTTTTTATGAACAAAATAATCGGCATGTCGTGTTGGCAGCAGCCTGTCTGAAGTAAATTGACTTGCAAGGTGAATAGCGAGATGAGCGGTTACGTGACACTGACACAGTAAATTCAGAAAAGTATAATTTTACAAATAGGTTCAAAGAAATATTGAAGTCACTCATTGTTGTAATTACATGTTAGCTTGTTGACGTCTTTTTAAACTAAAGAAATTGTAAACGGAGGCTTTGAGGCCCTGTTGTTATGGTTACTTATTTCAGACACTTACAGGCTCATACTATGTAGCCAGCGCAATAATTTAGAACGGTGAACAGACAGTTTCGCTGGAACTACTTGGTAGGTGTCTACAGGGTTCGTAAGGTCATGGAAAACCTGGAAAAGTCATGGAATTTTAAAATTGTTATTTCCAGGCCTGGAAAAGTGCTTGAAAAAAATTAAATCCCAAAAGTTTTGGAAAAGTCATAGAAAGTTGTTATCATATTTTTATGTTGTTCTTTTACGCCTAGTTTTAAATAATTCACATGCGTTTAAAAGAAATACGTTCAAAATATAAGCAGGCATACGCTCTCATATTAACAGAAAAGTTAGATGGCCATAGCAACAGTAACTCAGAGAAGCGCGAGGGATAATTAAAAATGCCTGGAAAGTGTAGCTTTAATGATGCAAACATCAGAGCGCTGCTGCTAGCAAAGCTACAGCAGCCCGGTGATGGGTGCTGCTAGAAAAGCTACAGCAGCACCCATCACCGGCTTTCTCACCACAGCGAGGTCCACTGCTACGCCTAGCAGCAGGGTTCGATAACCGATGCTGTGACAAAAAATGAAGTCCTAACTGCGGAGGTAATGTGGGCTGAAGGGGCTTATTTTCCCGACTATGACCGGCGTACATTATGCCGCTTATTACACGGCTACTTGCCAAAAAAATAACTTAACACAGTGTGTCTTTTTACAATTTATTTGTTACCGTTCGTAGTGTTGATCAGCAGAAAAATAGTTTGACGTTGAACTTCATAGACGTTGAACATTCTTTAGGCTTCAAATCAGCTGACGTCGCTAAGCAACGGAGTACGCTGGGGTTGGAAAGTTACCGGACTGCTTGCGGAGTGCTACGAAAGATGTGAATCCGAGGCAAAAAGGCCACTTCCCTTGACAGCGGTCAAATATGCATAGCAAAGTTCAAATGTAAAAAAATTGTTCACCGCAGAACGTTGGGAAGCCCCATTTAAGTGAATGGAGCATTCTACAGTATTACAAACAGCCGTGTAATACAACTTTTTAACGTATACACCAAGATTTCACAAAAAGTTTGGTCATGGAAATTTGGTTTAAAGTCATTGAAAAGGCATGGAAAAGTCATGGAAATCCGTTGGTCAAAATGTGTGTGAACCCTGTGTCTAAAACCCCTGCAGCCAATCAGAATTGAGTATTCACCCAGACCATGGTATAAATAAATATATATTATTTATATCGTTTTTTTATCAAACATGTTCAGGGACAATCAAGGGGTACTTGAACTGCATGATTGTTTATCACGTTTCTTTTTTACATTTACATTTTGTCATTTAGCTGACGCTCTTATCCAGAGCGACTTACACTAAGTACAGGGACATTCTCCCCGAGGCAAGTAGGGTGAAGTGTCTTGCCCAAGGACACACCGTCATGTGCACCGGCCGGGTATCAAACAGGCAACCTTCAGATTACTAGCCCGAATACTCTACCCGCTCAGCCACCTGATTGTTTTTTGCAAATGTTTTTCATTTACAATGTTTAAATATAGATACAAGCAGCAATGGCGGATTCCTCCTTCAAGATGGCAAAATGCTGTAAAATTGACATAATAGATAGTTACACTGGGATTAACCAGAAGACTTGAAACTCTAATTCCTGTCATAATCCTCTGACTGGATTAAAACCCACCACCCTTCGCACATCAGCACTGCATCTCATCCTACTAAGCCATTCACAGACTTAAATATTTGATCGTTCAGTTTTTCAATCAGTCAATAAGACATTTCTCCAATGGCAAACATTGTCAAATTTGGTTAAAGTTCAACAGCTGTAATTTAGTTCTATTTATATATGGGACATAAAAATGGGACAATGGGATGACTGAGTTGCTGCTGTAAAGAATAGCTTACTCGTAAGTGCTTTAAAAAGGTTGTTTGGAAGGGAATATCAAATCATGCTTAGCAACAGTGGCGATGTGTCCTGGTTTAGGTAACTGAAATGAATTTGCACAAAAGGCAAGGGATCCACCTGAACAATCAATATACTTCATTTGCGCTAACCCGGTTAAGAATCTGACACTACCATGTGTAGACTACAAGTAGCTAGCTACTATGGTGAACCTGGCTTGTTTTGCAATGGTTTACACTGGTGGTGTAATGGTTTACAATGCGAACCATTGATTTTATTTTATTTTTGACCAATTGTAACTGTATAAAAAATCAATGCTGCAGAATTACCAATGGGATACCAAATCTGAAATGCAATACCGTCAAGATCCATAAGGGCCTTTATTTCAAGCCAAGAAGTGAAGTGAGGGGGCTTGGTGAGCTTATCCATTCCAGAAAGCCTTGTATCTTTGTGCTTTAGGGCGTGGCCTGTAGCGCAACCTATGGGTAATGGTGGGCCATTTGTGGTATGGTAGTTACTCTTGGTCTATACTATCAAAAAAGCTAGACCAGAGCAAACCCCCCGCTCTCAGGGTACTGAGCTTCAGCTCAGTCATGATGCTGGGGTGAATGTAGGCCTATCTGTAGAGACCAGGGAGACAGACACACCGGCCAGCTACCTTGATGGGTCCGTGGTAGATCATTAATGCGGGTTGTATCCTACAACGCTCGTGGCCTCCGAGTAGGACATACTGCTGCTGATAGATCAAGACGTTTGGTGGTGGACACATTGCTGGACGAGAGTGACATTGTCTGCCTTCAAGAAACCTGGATGGCCAAGCAAGATCTGGACAAATTGAACTCCCTACACAAGAACTTTCATGGTGCTGGAGAGTCCACTACCGATCTCAGCATGAGAATGGTTCGTGGGAGGATAGCTGGTGGTGTAGCTATACTGCGGAACATAAAATATGACCCAACGGTAAAGATGGTGCGGCTTAACTTTGACTGGGCTATTGGGTTGGAGTTTAATCATAATGAAAATAAATTTACTATTTTAAATGTGTACACACCATATGAATCCTATGACCATGAGGATGAATTTCAGAACAGGTTAGTTTTTATTCAGTCCTTCATAGAGGACAATAGTTCATGTTGTGTCTATGTCATGGGTGATTTTAATGCTGACATGTCAGATAACTGTTTATTCGCACAACATCTGCAGCAGTTCTGTGATGAAACTAAATTAATTATATCAAGCGTTATTGCCTGATATAAGTTTTACCTATGTAAGTGAAGCGTGGCACACAACTTCCAGGCTAGACCATATTGTGACCACAGCTGGTGCTCATGACTCTCTGGAAAGTATAGAGATATGTTATGGGCTGGTCACCACTGATCACATACCAGTTGCTATGCTGCTAAATGTTGAGAGTGTACCCTCGTTGGCCAACAAGGGTAATGCTGCTCCCTCAAGAAAACTGGACTGGTCAAAATTGACCAAAGAGGTTATGCACAGATATTCTCTATTAACTGAAAACTTACTTGGTGATGTTGAATTGCCTAGGGATGCCCTAATGTGCACGGATATGAACTGCAAGGATAAACATCATGCTGAAAAGCTCTGTGCCATGTATGATGATATTGTCAAATGTCTTTATGCTTCCAGTGAACCTTTTATTAATCACAAGAGTAAGGTCCCTAACACACGGCCTGGCTGGAATGAGTTTGTGTCTGAGCAACATGCTGCTGCTAGAGAAGCCTTTAGAGTCTGGTCAGAGGCAGGCAGACCCAGACAGGGAGTGCTGCTTGATAACAAAAAACTCACAAATGCTAGATTTAAATATGCACTTGTTTTATTAAGAGAAATGAAAACACAATGAGAGCAGACTCGCTGGCCAGAAAGATGCAGAATAACAATCTTACTGACTTCTGGAAGGAGGTCAAGATCATAAATAAAAACAGAACTCCCCTCCCTTCTGATATCGAGGGGGTTAGTTGTCCAGAGAAGATTGCTGATCTATGGCGTGAGCACTACAGTAAACTATTTAATTGTGTTAAAAGTAACACAGTGAGAATTGATAATGAATATAAAGGTATCTCTTTAAACTTGATAGTTAGATCAGTAGATATTTATGATGCCATCCACATGCTAGACAACAACAAAGCTTGTGGTATGGATTGCATTTCTGCAGAGCATCTCAAAAATGCCAGTTATAGACTCAGTCCATTAATAGCCATGTGTCTCACTGGAATTATGGTTCATGGTGTTCTACCGAACTCTATTATGTCAGTACTGTTAGTGCCTGTTGTTAAAGATAAGGCTGGTAAACTGAACAGCATAGACAACTATTGACCCATTGCATTGGCCAGTATCTTGTCTAAAGTGTTTGAGAGAATTATTTTATTGAAATTGGAAATGTATATTCTGACTGCAGACAATCAGTTTGGTTTTAAAAGAAAACATGGTACTGATCTCTGTATCTATGCTCTGAAGGAGATTGTCTCAGGTACACAAGTCTTAATTTATCTGTATTTTTATGTTTTATTGATGCTTTCGATTCGAATTTGTCATGAAAAACTGTTTATGAAGCTGCTAGCGAGAGGTGTCCCTAAACCTCTTGTGAGGATTTTGGTGTTCTGGTATGCCAATCAAACTTTTCATGTTAAATGGGACAATGTTGTATCAGCTCCTTTCCATGTTGGCAACGGAGTTCGTCAAGGAGGAATTTTATCTCCCTTTTTGTTTAATGTGAATATGGACGACTTATCGAGCCAGCTGAATAAGACAAACACAGTCTTGTTGGTGAATCTATTGTCAATCATCTGATGTACGCAGATGATCTGGTCCTACTCAGCCTGTTGCAACAGATGCTATGGGTGTGCTCTCAATATGGCATAGATCATGATATAAAATATAATGCGAAGAAAAGCCACATCATGATAGTCAGAAGTAATCAGGACAGGAAATTAACCTTCCCTACCTTTTATTTATCTGGCAGTCCCCTTGGTGTTTGTGAGGAAATAAAATATCTGGGCCATGTAATTTCTGATGATTGGACAGATGACAACGATATATATAGACAGCGCTGTAAAATATATTCTTAGGCCAATATGTTATTAAGGAAGTTTTCTATGTGCTCAGATTCAGTTAAATGTTCCCTGTTTAGAACCTACATAACACCATTGTACACTGCTCATTTGTGGTCTATGTACAGGAAAAGGAGTGTACATATACTGAAAGTAGCCTACAATGATGCTTTTAGATTGCTACTTAATGTGCCTAGGTGGCATAGTGCTAGTCAGTTGTTTGTGTCTAAGCACGTACCAACCTGTAAGGCACTCTTGAGACAACTGATGTATGGTTTCATGTGTCGACTGGACAAGTCTGAGAACTGAATAGTAGAGGCTCTGGTCAACCCTCTAAAGAGCTGCTACCGATTTACTTGGAACTTAAGACGACATTGGCACAAAAGTCTTCATACTTTTTAATGCACTGTATTATCTATGTTTTATGTTTTTGTTTTACTCTTTTTTATAGCTCTATGTCTGTTATTTTATATGGAACTTGGCGTCTGAAATAAAGATTTATATATATATATACATATATATATTAGTGCTGTCAGTTTAACGCGTTATTAACGGCGTTAACGCAAACCCAAATTAACGGCGTCAATTCTTTTATCGCGCGATTAACGATCTTTTTGGCCGAGCAAACTTTGTAGTTTTTTTCACATGCTGTTGCAACAATTACCGCCGTTAGAAAGACTACAACACCACACCGGATCTAGCTAGACCGGAAATAAAACAACAGGCACGCCACACACACTTGTTTGGCTTGCGAGCCGGCTAAAGAGTAGTAGCAGAGCCAGTTTACGGATATTAGACAATCTCTGGTAGTAGGCTAACGTTACGTTTTGAGTGGATGGCGAGCGAGAGACGCTGAAATGGATGCCAATAAGATTCTGAATGGAAAGTTTACTTTTAAAAAGTTGCCAAATGGTTCCATTGACAAGACCAAAGTGATCTGTGTGTTTTGTCGTTGTAAACTGAGTTATCATCGCAGCACGTCCAGTCTGAAATACCACTTGATGGCCAAGCACACAGCTGATGCGATTTATGCAAATTCTCCGCCCCCTCGTCAAAGCCTTCAAGACTGGCCACTCCACAGAGACTGCCCTTCTTTCAGTCACCACTGCCCTCCAGTCTGCCAGAGCGGCTTCCAGGTCATCCATCATCATTCTGCTGGACCTTTCTGCAGCGTTTGACACAGACAACCACCAGATCCTGCTCTCCAGACTCTCTGAGATGGGCATCACTGGCACTGCACTCCAGTGGATCTCATCCTACCTGACGGGAAGATCCTACCAGGTCTCCTGGGGAGGCAAACTGTCAGGCCCTCGCCAGCTCTCCACTGGTGTCCCACAGGGCTCTGTCCTTGGCCCCCTCCTCTTCTCTCTGTACACAACCTCACTTGGACCAATCATCACCTCCCATGGCTTCTCCTACCACTGCTACGCTGACGACACGCAGCTGTACCTGTCGTTCCCCCCGACTGATCCAGGGATCTCAGCTAGGATTGAGGCCTGCCTCGCAGACATCTCTGCCTGGATGACCGAGCACCACCTCCAGCTGAACCTCGCCAAAACAGAACTTCTCATCATCCCGGCTAAACCCTCCATCTCCCATGATCTGTCAATCACCCTGGGATCTGCGACGGTGACTCATTCATCCTCTGCCAGGAACCTTGGGGTTACCATGGATGACGAGCTCTCCCTCATGGCCCACATTGCCGCAGTCTCCCGGTCTTGTAGATTCACCCTCTACAACAGAGGTCGCCAACCTGTCGATCGCGATCGACGTGTCGATCTCGGAGACTTTCCCTGTCGATCTCCAAAATAATTTCAGAAATACTGATCTCCGACTAATTCATGAACGCGGAGGATTCTTAAACTGAACGCGCGTTCTCTTGTACCTGGATTTGCATATTGGCCTGTGCGTGTTGCAAAGCAATTCACCGACAGAATAAATGGGCGTTTTTTCCCGAAGACGACCTTTGAGAGACCTGCTATCCCAGGATACCTGTGGGCGTGGTTGCCGTTGGTTTGTTTATTTACCCGGCCGTGTTGTCCACATAGTGTTAGCAAGCATGGCAGGGGCACCACGAAAGAGGGCGAAAAACTACAGTTTCCATCATGAATGGGAGGAGGAATTCATCTTTACCTTGGTAAAAGACAAGAGTGTGTGTATGTTGTGCCACCAGCCACAGGCACTGTCTAAGCGAGGGAATTTGGAGCGGCACCACAACACTAACCATCCGAAATTCAAAGACTGCTATCCACCAAAGAGCGCAATCCGCGCCAAAAAAGTTCAGGAGCTGAAAGTGGAGTTGAAGGCTCAACAGTCGCTTTTCTCACAACCTACGTCTCAAAGTAAGGCTGCAACTGAGGCGTCATTTCGTATTAGCCACATTTTGGCTAAACACAAGAGACCTTTTACAGATGGGGATTTGTTTAAGGAACTATTGACCGTCACCGCAGAGACTGTTTGCAGCACCTTCAAAAACAAAGAGGACATAAAAGCTGCATTCCGTGCTGTGCCTCTTGGTCCTACAACAGTGACACGAAGGATCGAGTTACTGTCGGATAACGTTGGTCAACAGGTGTTGGAGGACTTGTCACTCTGTGAATATTTTTCACTGCAGTTTGATGAATCGCTGGATGTAATGGACACGGCTCAGCTTGTTGTATTTGTCAGAATGGCTTTCCAGGACTTTACAACAAAGGAGGACTTCCTCACTCTTCTCCAATTAAAAGAGAGAACGAGAGGTGAGGATATTTACAACGTTTTTAAAAGCTATGTCCGTGAAAAGAACATCCCCATTCAGAAACTGGTGGCAATCACTACCGATGGGGCACCGGCAATGTGCGGTGTGCACGCTGGTTTTATAGCACTGTGCCGTAATGATCCGGATTTCCCCGACTTCATGAAGTATCACTGTGTGATTCATCAGCAAGCCTTGGCTGGGAAAGTTGTGGACTTTTCTCATGTCATGTCACTGGTGGTCAAAGTGGTAAACTCGATTCGAGCAAAAGCGCTTCAGCATCGCTTATTCAAGGCGTTATTGGATGAGCTCGATTCGGCGTATGGAGACCTGCTTCTGCATGCTGATGTCAGGTGGTTGAGTCGCGGAAAAGTGCTGCAGCGATTTGTTGACTTGCTGCCTGAGATTAAGACGTTTCTGTCGAAAAGGAACGAGGAGCACGAGGAACTTTCAACGGATGCGTGGCTACTGGACCTGGGGTTTCTGACGGACCTAACCGGAAAACTGAACTCGCTCAACCACGAACTCCAGGGAAAAGACCGGCACCTCCTCCACATGATCAGCGCAGTGAATGCGTTCAAGGCCAAACTCTGTGTCTGGACCACGAATCTGAGGAAAGGCACGCTGACACACTTTACAAACCTGGAAAAAATGTCACAGTCCATCAAAGACTCTTCTGACTTTCACCCTGAGCAGTACTGTGTGCACCTGGACAAACTGGCAGCGGAGTTCAGTCGACGTTTTGGTGAGTTAGAAATCATGAAGGATATTGCTGCATTTCTTTCAAACCCATTCCTGCCTATTAATACAGAGGAGGTTGCAGACCAATTCGAGAAAGCATTTGCTTTGCCAAGTGGAGTGGACATGGAGATGCTTGATTTGCAAAATGACATTGAGCTGAAAGCCAGGTCAAGGGACAGTGACTTTTGGGGACTTGTCAGCCGAGAGAAGTTTCCTCTCCTCAGTGCATGTGCACTAAAAGTGAGTGCCTACTTTGGATCGACCTACCTCTGTGAAATGGCATTTTCACAGATGAAAATCACCAAATCCAAGTACAGGAGCCGGCTTACTGACAGACACCTCACAGACTGCCTCAGACTGGCTGTCTCTGCTTATGAGCCAAACTACAAGGCACTCACAGACAGTGTTCAGTCACAGCCATCACACTGACTTGTCACATGAGAAATTTGTCAGTGTTGTGTTGTAACTTCAGTTTATAAATAAAACCGTTCATATCCAGCCTGCTCATTGCAAAAGTGTTTTTTCTTGTTCATATTGTTCACAAAGTGTTTGATTTCATTCAATTACAATAAGGCCAAATATAAAGTTAAGTTGTAAGTTCAGTCTGGAGTCTGTTCTGTCTCTCAACGCCTCAATAGGTAGATCTTCGGGTCACCAAGGCAAAGGTCGGTGATCTTTGGCCTAAAAAGGTTGGTGACCACTGCTCTACAACATCCGGAAGATCAGGAGATACCTGTGTGAGCACTCCACCCAGCTGCTAGTCCAAGCAATGGTCCTCTCCAAGTTGGACTACTGCAACTCGCTGCTCGCTGGTCTCCCAGCATGTGCAACCCGCCCTCTTCAGAGGATTCAGAACGCAGTGGCCCGTCTGGTCTACAACCTACCCAGACGCTCCAATGTTACCCCGCTCCTCATCTCTCTCCACTGGCTACCCATCAACGCCCGTATCAGATTCAAGACCCTGGTACTGACCTTCCGAGCAGTGAACGGGACTGTACACAACTACATCAAGTCTCTCCTGCAACCTTACACCCCCACCCCCACCCCCACCCGTCACCTACGGTCTTCCTCAGACAACCGCCTGGTGGTCCCATCGCTCAAGACTGCCAGGTCCCAACACAAGCTCTTCTCCTGCCTGGCCCCCCAATGGTGGAACCAGCTCCCCACCTCCATCAGGGACACCGACTGTCTCCCCACCTTCAAGAAAAGGCTCAAGACACACTTGTTCCGGGAGTACAACGGCACTTAGGAATGCTTGGCTAGACCTGTTGCTAGTTTTCTCCAGGATCACAATGACTCTTATTGAGTGACTTGTTGCTCTTGTAAGTTAGTTATAACGAAGTTAAGTCTTGTACTCACTGGGAAATATTGTTCTTGTAGGTTAGTTATAACGAAGTTAAGTCTTGTACTCACTGTGAAATATTTTACTATTGATTGTTCTTCCACAGGTACAGTCCTGCACTTTTTGTGGTTCATGTTGTTTAATTTGTAAACTTGTATAACTGCATGCTCTTATGGGTCTTCCCTTTTGGCACTTGTTTAGTTTTCCACAATGTATGCTTCATGTTTTGGCTGCTTGCAATGTTTGGGACTACCTCGTTGTTATGATCAGTGACCTATGCTCTTTTGTAAAGCTCTCTCTTGAAAGTCGCTTTGGATAAAAGCGTCTGCTAAATGCATAAATGTAAATGTAAAGCCAGGCGATTGCAATGTTGTTTTCAATAAAAAAAATATTTGCACGAAGCAATCCGAACCACTTTTCCATGTTGATAAGAGCTTTAAAATTTGAAAAAAGAATGGGACAAAAAGAAACCAGGGACATTTAGAATAGATAAGAATGTGTGATTAATTGATTAATCGCGAGTTAACTATGACATTAATGCGATTAATCGCGAATAAATATTTTAATCGTTTGGCAGCTCTAAATCGCGATTAATCGCATTAATGTCATAGTTAACTCGCGATTAATCTCAATTAATCGCACATTTGTATCTATTTTAAATGTCCCTTGATTTCTTTTTCATCCATTCTTTTTTCAAATTGTAATGCTCTTATCGACATGGAAAAGTGGTTTGGATTGCTTCGTGCAAATGTTTTTTTTTAAATTGAAAACAACATTGCAATCGCCTGGCTTTGACGAGCAGGCGGAGAATTCGCATCAGCTGTGTGCTTGGCTGTGTGCCATCAAAATTATATTTTCGACTCCACGACGTGCTGCGATGATAGCTCATTCCCTCCGGCTCAGTTCACAACGACAGAACACACTGATCACTTTGGTCTTGTCAATGGAACCATTTGGCAACCTTTTAAAAGTAAACTTTCCATTCAGAATCTTATTGGCATCCATTTCGGCATCTGGCGCTGGCAATCAACTCAAAACATAACGTTAGCCTACTACCAGAGAATGTCTAATATCCGTAAACGGGCTCCAAACAAGTGGGTGTGGCGTGCCTGTTGTTTTGTTTCCGGTCTAGCTAGATCCGGTGTGGTATTGTTGTTTTTCTAACGTCAGTGGTTGTTGCAACAGAATGGGAAAAAAAAACTACAAAGTTTGCTAGGTCAAAAAGAGCATTAATCGCGCAATAAAAAAATTTACGCCGTTAATTTGGGTTTGCATTAACGCCGTTAATAACGCGTTAAACTGACAGCACTAATATAAATATATATCAATGTTTCAGGATTTGTATAACTTTTTACCATTGCATACAAAATCGGAAATGCAATACCAAAAAGATCAGCTTTTTTTAAGAGATCCACAAGGCCTTTGCTAGAGACTAAGGAATGAGTGGGGGCTTGGTCAGCCCACACTCTCTTGAAATGTTGCGTGTGCGTCTTGTCAAGCCCGCGCGTGTGTCAAGGGAAGGCTGAGTGTGTGAGGATTTGTAGCACGCGCGCTGAGGAGGAGAGGGAGAGAGGATTTAGCAAAAAAGCTCTAGAAATTAGCCAAGCATGTATATTTAAAATATTCACTAAAAATCAATGATACATATCTCTACCAGATTTCAAGTCAATTAGACCTTTGGTTCAAGAGAAGAGGAATTTTGAAGGTTTTCCAAAATTATCACCGTACAGGAAAATACATCATGGCGGACCTTATGGGTCTTTGAGGCTTTTTTGTTCCTCATGAAAAATGAGGTATGCACACCAAGTTTCATAAGAATTGGAGCAATGGGGTGGAAATGCCATTACTTTGAAAATTGGACATTTGGGCGTAACCTGTGGCGCCGATGTGGCCCATACTTGGTGTGGGGGTACCCACTTGGATGTAGTATCAATGTGCCAAATTAGATTTTTTTTACCAGGGACTTTTTGAGATATTGGGGCGCAAGGAGAAGAAAAATAATAAGAAGAATACCAACAATAACAATAGGTTCCCTCCTACCGTAGGAACCCTAATAATAATAATAATAATAATAAAACTAACAAAAACAATAGGTTTCCTCCTACCGGAGGAACCCTAATAAGAATAATTATAAAAAAAACAAAAGGATCCCTCTTAACGGAGGAACCGTAAGGCCGTGTTCACACTTGACTTCTTTTTTCAGAAAAAAGCGCTGCCTTGAGCGCCTTTTCAGCCTTTTCAGCCTTTTTTGCCTTTTCAGAAAAGCACCTTTCTGACGAGAATTTTGTAACCTGAACGGGAATCACATATTCCAGCGATACATTATTATCCGTTATTTACTGTTGGTTACTTATCGACAGCTAGCTACTATGGCCAACAAACTGCAATTACTTGCTTTATCTTTGGCGTTTGAGGAGCCATAGCCATAGCCTCAAGTCTCAAGTGTTTTATTTGTCAGGTACACAGAACAACACAAGGTCAGACTGGGCACTGAAATTCTTAAGACAAGACAACGCAAGCACCTGGCATAACATAAGCCTGGTAACTAAGGTAGAAGGTTACTAGGGAAGGTACACTCGTACCTATTCTCCTCGTCCTGATTGGTCAGCTGTCAAAAAGGCGCTTGACGTCACCCAGCGCTTTTCTGAAAAGTTAAGAAAACTGAACTCAAAAAGGCGTCGGGCTCAGCGCCTTTTTAGACGTTTTTAAAAGGCGGACGCTTTTTTCCTTTTCCCGTAGGGTTGCATGTAAAAAGACTCTTCAGCGCTTTTTTCTGAAAAAAGAAGTCAAGTGTGAACGCGGCCTATTAATAATAATAAGAATACTACCTGACGGCGGAATCCTAATAAATCCTGATGGCACATCACTATATCGTAGTCATAGGCTTTTATTTCTATCTCAAATGTTTGGGGGCCGGTCAGGGGGTACTTGGCTGAGAAATTGATAGGGGGTACATTATTGAAAAAAGATTGAGAAGCACTGCCTTAGATAACGACTAGGTGAATTTCATTTGAATTGTAAAATTAGTGCGAATTTCGATACTATACATCTTGTATGAATGGGACTTTTTACAAGCTAGCCGCAACTGTACCTAGCGTTTTGGGCCACGTTCCTGTTCTCTGAATTGAGTTATCTAGCAAGTTATTTTAGAGTTTGTTCTTTTGTTCTTGTTCCATTTGTTCTTTCTTCCTTCATCATTTTCATCCCTTTGGAATTGTATTGCTGTTGTAATTCGCAGCAGTGGCCAATGCTAGACTCATTATAGAGTGAGTAGGCCTATACGTTGGTTTGGGTTAGCCATGTACTTACTTATTACTTATTTAGCCATTATGTTTGACTCAATTGCTCATCACAGTTTGTTGAATGTGTTGAATGTTTCATTCCAAAATACAGAATTTGTGTTCAAATGCTAGGTATCATTAGCCTGGCCGCCAGCCCAACTTCTCCCCGCCCACAAAAAAAATTGTTCGGGAAGTTGGGTCTGTAGGATCTCGTATTGGGGACAACTACAGAAAACCATAATCGGGACGTACCAATGAAATTGCCAGGGCGAGCTTTATACGATGATGGACAGATGATCAACAACGTAATCAACAACGTCACGAAAGAGCGCTTGGGTTGAATTCGTTTTCAACAAACAACATATTACGTTGCTCTGATTGGTTGTAGGTCTGTTAGGTATGTTTTGCACATAGACCGCTACATAAAACATGAACCTGCTGGCCTAGCCTAAATATAGTTAGATCAGGGGTTTTCAACCGGGGTCCGCGGCCCCCTGGTGGTCGGCGGCGGCATTGCAGGGGGTATTGAGGTTTTTAAGTAGATATATCTAGATTGGTTTGAGGTTTTTAAATAAAAGCTACATGGAAAACCAAATGTTAAAACTTCCTTCTATCCACATGCACACACACACACACGTAGGCACGCGCGCGCAGGCACATCAGTGGGCCGCGCATTACTTTCTAGTAAGAATGGTGATCCATTCAAGTTTTGATTAGCTTTATACAAAAGAGCCAAATTTCGCAACTTTTTACCACAGCACATCGCCAGCACATACGTAAATCGCCTGAAAGACTGCACTGCAGTCTTTCAGGACTACAGATTCCCTACCGCCAACACATTTCTGTAGGCCTTTTTTTTTTTTTTTTTACATCACGAGTCATAAAATGCCAAGGTCTGCAGTAAACAAACACCACGCATCTTTGTTTATGGGTACCTTGTGGCTGGCCGACAATAAGGAATTTGGCCATTGAAACCAAAAATGCTAATCAAAATGGACAGCCATCACGCCCTAAAACTAGAAAACAAGATTCAAACAAGCCTACTTTGCTGACTCATTATTATTTTATTGACTCCATCAAAACTCTCAGCTTCTGTAATATGAAATAAAAAATACTAGGTTGTTACTAATTTTAAGGTTTTAAGGACCTTAAACACAAAGGACCTGTCACAATTAAATTCACCCGAAAGTTAAACAACTTAGACGTAATTTTCATATAAGTTTAGGATTTGAGAAACTGCTAGTTAATGTAGCTAGGATCATAGGCTACTTTCTGTGGGCATCAATTTTTGCATGTCGTGAAACGTAATATGTCATCAACGTTTGAGGAGAGAGAATGTATTTCACCCATGCCACAGCATATTGCCCCTCACTTGAGGACAAATCTGTCTCCAAGTAGATAGGCTATTTTTTATACAGACAACACCAAAAAGTGGCAGTTGGGGCCTTTTATCCCACCCCAGACTTATATGGACGTTTGTTTTTATTCTATTCATTTGCCAATCTATTTTCCACATATTGTATAAGAAATATAAGTATTTTGAGCAGTAATCTAAAGGGACTACCAGGTATATCTTTTGTTGAATACAATTCCATTCAAAAGATCCAAGATTCCATTCAACTCCATTCATTTTGGTCTTGTTATTCTATCTGTCATAATCCTATTTGCAAAAATTAGATTTTGATATCCCCTGTGATTCACACATTGCAACTCGGTATAAGAAAACGGCCTGTGAAACATCAAGTGATTTGTAATTGCTTATCTGGCATGCACCTTGAAGAGGTGGTTAGAACTATTGGTAATCATATGTTAGTTTACATTTACGTCCATATAATTTGAGAGACAAGCAAATGACAGTCTACTTTGTCACTTCTGCAAGTATCAACCAAGACTGGCAAAGGTGCTGAATACTTTCCTATATTTAATGTTTTTATTCATTAAAAAAATATATATATCTACCTTTTATGTAGTGATATCACATATTGCAGACAGTAGACCATGAAACCAATAAAGATGACCTGGAATGTGCTATTAACCTCACCAGAGTCTCTGCGTAAATGTGTTTAGATTTGATGTCATCGCAGTGCATTAGGCACAGTATAAACACAGGGAACGGGCCTTTTACTGTGTCTGAAACCAGACACACAATGCTGATAATCAAACAAGTTAAAGAACACTGTAAGTGCAGTCTCATGCAAATAATTAAAACTAGAATTTTGGGCGCACACTAGTCTGACCTAGATAGTGTCACAGGGTGAGAGCGAATGGGTGGGGAAGCACAAGTCATCTTCTAAAAACACCATGCAGACAGTTCAAAGAATGTCCAAACAAAGAAAGTGACATCCATCATATCAAAACCGTTTTACGTTTTATTTGGCCCTCTGGTATCTCTCATCGCTCTCGTAACATGACAGTAATTACAGCCATCAAGGTGCTCGGCTGGAGCCATCGGCCAAGAGCACGGAGGCTGCTTCTCCTCAGTGCTCCCAGCATGGACGCTTGACATCATCTGCTCGTTTATTTTAAAAGGGCCTGAAGTATGTAATGGCGGTAATTGCAGACAGGTCAGATTTATACAGAGAGCCATCGCCCCAGCCTTATCCATACATCAACTTAACTGTTACTCTGAGAATAATCTTATAAACAAGATAAAGTATTACAGAGAGGAGGAAACATCCTATACAAAACCGCGTGTCTGCTTTACTTGTTCCAGACTTGTAAACGGTCAGAAAATGTGTCCTTCTCTGCCAGTATCTGAGATGAAGTCACAGATACGGAGGGAGTAAAATAAATTTGGGTGATAAACGTTGACATGTTTGTACAGGAACTGGCACATAAAACAAGCAGTGATAACACTTAACGATCTGAATATGTTCACATTTTGCCGCAACAGCTATTTGTTGGGGTTACTACCTCTTGCAGCTGGCTTCAGGGCAAGCAAGGCCTTGAGCAAAACAACGACCAAAATCTGTCTCAAAGTTCTCAAAGTTATTAGATGTATTTTAATTTCAATGGAGAATGTTTTTCCTTTCCCCTCTTAAATATGAAATATTCAAGACTGTAATTAAGCATCTTTACTTCTATGAAATGTAACAACAAATTATTTTTCAGTGTAAAACAGTCTTGATTGATTTGCAGTGGTAGTTATTGAAGTGTTACTATATTAGGTTTCACAGTATTAATGTGTATGATGTAATTACTTTCCATATTATTAACGTGTTCTGAATGATTTAACAATCACACCACCACATATTAATTCAAAGGAATATGGTGCAGCTAAATCACAAAAAAAGTATTTAAATTACTCCAATAAAACTGAGACTGGGAATAGAAAAAGGGCTCCTCTTGTGAGAGCAATGTGCATTACATCAACACTCTGCTCTTAAATGTAAAATAAAGAAAGTGACCCTTGGCCTCAGCTCCAGCCTGTCTACTATTCATCAGCTTCCACAGGCTCCACTAAAAGCAGGCTTACAGCTGTCCGGCGCGCACGGCATGAAATATGTTCTTGTGAATAGACAGAAAGTGTCGATGAGGTGGTATTTCTCAGGCCCCCTGTCTGTGCGTTATCGTAGGATGTGGAGGCAGAAGGAGGGAGAGAGAGCGGAGTGGGGAGGAGAGGAGCCCTAAAGCATGATTTACTTGACCTCGCAGAGCTGGAACTTACGACAAGAGCCTCATTAATTCCCAGGGTCATTCCGTTTGGACATAAATTGGTTAAAAATCGGAACGAGTGGAAGACTTCCAGACATACACAAAGAATTATGAAATCACAAGCCTACTCCCTCCTATTCAACGCTCCAATGTCCTTACTCTGAATGCTAGTTTCCAAATCGGCCCACGTAAATCACCCAGACCGGTTCAGAGGAGTCGCCTAATCCTGATCGAGGGGAGTCGGCCAGTGGAACATTTTGTGCTTATTAGGCTGCAAATATGGTGTTGTTTTATGCGATTATCAACTGCGAAGGATTTTTCACCCCCATCCATTTTGGGGCCTGGCTCTGTCTTTTGTTTGGGAAAACAGAGGCTGGAGGAACTGCAGGGCCGAGTAGGAAGCCCAATAAATTACACTAATGCACACAATCAAAGCGGCTCATATTCCTCCTGGCTTGTTATCAAGACTATTCCAGAGAGAATGTAAACTACCTCTCCCTCTTTCCCCTCCCCTTGCCAATATTTAATGCTATCTTCTTTTAAAACATCTCTGTTTATGTAACAACAAATAAAAAGGCAGATTATTTCCAGTTTTTCTCATTTTCATTTTTGCAAAGACAAATAGCTGTCAAATGTTGCTGCTGGTTTCATTAATACAGATAAAGATAAAAAATACAGCATGAGTTCTATAAACTACAAAATAAAATTATGATCTGATGGTGAAGTCACACCTGGAGTTTATTTAGCCAGAGACAGGCTCCAGCATGAGGCTTTAAACCTGATTAAAAAAAACGTGTGTTTTCAAGCAAAGTTTATTTGGAAACCCACAGGCTAAGGTTAAAATGAACCTAATGAGACAGCAACCTGTCCAGAATAGATTAATCACTGCTAGATCAGGGTTATCACCCACTGCCGTGCTCCAGCACTTTTAATCAGGCTCCTCACTGGTCACTCCCTATCACCCAGCAGTCCATCTCTGCAGCCGTCACCATCCATCAGGACCCACTGACAGGTCCAGGGAGCAAGGCTGGGAAGTGCATTAGTAAATTATTACCTAGTGTCTTAGTCACTGTGTCCGTCATGTCTCAGACACAAACACTAATACACACTCATACACACACATAGCCATACTTTAGTCTGTGCCCACACACACAAACACGCACACATGCACTTACCACACAATTTCACCCATCCATCCACAGTTCAAATGTATCTGCACAAATGAACGCATGCCCACAAACATGTTCATGAGCACATACACACACTTACACAAACACACACCATTTTCTTCCATACAAACAGACACGCTTAACTTCTCCTGAGTGCTGGTCTGTCACACTCTTTATGTATGTGTCTTTTGATTATTTTAAGTTTAAAGGTGATTTATTGTTGCTTGAGTTAAAGCAAAATCAGTCACTGCAAATGACATGCCCCCCAACCTCACCACCTCCAAATTGCAAGGGAATGTGGTCAAAGCAGTCTTTTGTCTCACTGAAGGTGATAAAGTGAAAATAAAAATATAATTTCCTTTGGCTTTAAGAAGAGAGGGGGTAGTGGATAGGACAACAATTGACTGCTTTATTATGTCGCTGGTGTATGTTTGAAGACTCTTCCATAATTTTTTATCTCATAAAACACAAAAGGCCAAGTTAACCTCGACAGGCTCCATCTACCACATTTCAAGGCCTCTCTGTTTTGGGGGGCCAAAACATTTGCAAGTATTATCTGCACTATTTGGTTTTAGGAATGAGAAGCCCAGCAAGTATGATTTTCCCTGCAAGACATGACAAAGACGCAAGAACTACAAGAAGCTGCTTATGTTGTTGGAAAGCAAGCACAGGTCAGTTGCTCAATGATGTGGTTGAGAATTGTAAAGGGAAGTATCTCGCCACCTCACCAATTTGCTATCCTGCTTGGCCACAGTAGAGACACCAAGGTGCGGTGCTACATTCATGATTGTTATAAACAAACTGGATGCAGTTTAGCATGCTCTTGCATAAAAAATTCAATGCTATGGATGATGCTCAGCATTTTTTTTTTTCCATAAGCAAAATAAAGCACATAATATCATCATAGATTATTATTACTTCAGACTGCAAGATGTTATCCTTTAAGTCACTTTTGGCACCACAACAATGGTGGCAGTGGTGGTGCGAAATTTACTGGCCTTTTGCCTACACTAATGTATACAGGGGTTATGAATGCATTGTGACGAAAAGTGATATTGGTGACTAATTTCCTTGAACTGAATAATAATTATAGAAATGTATGACAATATTATCAATACATCTGTATGTAAATATGGAATTTGTCAACCGAAATGTAACAGTGAAAAGCACTCTCTTCCTATTAGCTTGTAGGACTGTCTATACTTTTTATATTTTTATATTTTCTAGCTTTGTATGCTTTCCCATCTAAAGAGGTCTGCTTGGTTAATAACTGCACACATTTACGTAAGGTGTTAGATAACATTAGAGTATGCTCCGTCACAGCACCCACACAACAAGCCAACTGACTTCCTTGACTTCTGGCTATCGGCGCAAAGACTTCTGGGGATGGAGGTCAAGAGAAAGAGAGTTGCGCATTTACTAATTGTTTTGCACATTTGCTAATATTTTTACCTTCTTTTCTAGTGGAACAGGAGTGCTTTAGCCTGGAAACCAGACCAATCTGCAAGCTCATGTTTTCTCTGCTCGGGCAGATGGGTCTGGTCACCCTCCTGTTCAGACATATTTCCAGCCAACCTGGCCCAGGTCAGGCCAATCACAACTGTTTATCTATTATGGGGTGGATTTGATGACTGTACAGTGGAGTGCCGTTGAGGAATTTTTGTAAACAATCAATGTCCGCCACTGATTTTAAACAGCCTGTTGATTCCGCTTAGAGAAACTGAACGGTACATTTAAACTATAAGAACAAACAATTGCAAACGCTTTAGTTGATAAGAACATTGTGTTTGCCTATGTGTGTGTGTGTGTGTGTGTGTGTGTTTACCTATCTACCTGTTTTTGTTCTCCTTGTAAATTGACTAAAGAAAGATATATTATTTCTGCATCTACCTCTTAGAGCCTCTACACATCTATCATAGATGTCTGTGTAGTCCAGCTGGATCTGTACACGATATAGCCACAAATGAGCACTAAGGGCTTCCCTTCCTCACCACTGTTCAACATCATCCGCTGCATATTCAGGGAGCTCCAACCAAGTCCTAGACAGACAGCCATCAGATATCAGGCATTTTCCAGATAAAAAAAATAAAAAATCAAATTTGATGACAACAAACTCATCTGGTTGCTATTCTTCCTGCTGCCTGCAGTATCCATGCTGTGCAACATCCGTCTGCAGGGCCCTTGCTTCTGCCTGTCGCTGTACGGCCCTGTGTCCTGTCATAGCCCTAATGGAAGCCAGATGGCTGCCTGTCTGTTTAAGGCTCATAATCAATAGGCTGTGCTTGTCCCCGGCCATTGCTTGCGATCTGACAGCTTGTTATGAGAAGATCAGTGAAGAAGCAGTGCAAACAATTGGAAGTGTGTTGAGAGTGAGATAAACTAATTGGATTCCCCACATGGCTGGTTGGGGATAAAGGTGGGGGGTGACAGTGTGTGTGTGTGTGTGTGTGGGGGGGGGGGGGGGTTGGTGGAGGGGGTTCAGGGAAGAGATCTCTTCCTCCAGCCTCAACAAGCTTCATGACACCTCAGGCGTGTTCTCCGGACTTCCAGCCAACGCAAGGATTCCGGGAGATGGGGGAATTATGCCAGAAAAAAATAATTTCTCCCTGTCCAGATCCATAACCTGAAGTGGCACTCGAAGCAATGCAGTGCATCTCCATTTCCTGCGACTGTTTCCTGCAGTCACGGCCAATAGCTTCATTTCTCAATCAACCGCCTCATGTTAGGAAACATTAAGCCGCCACCTTTTTCCCTGGTGTAGGGAAGCGCACAGCAGCTCAAGACTTCGAGACCCTAGAGAGGTCACAACCTGGAGCTTGTAATGATCACCTGATGGATATTGTGAGCCTGAGTTCAAACATGTGTTGAGGGAGTGGGCTAAAGAAGAGGCAGAGAGTACGGAAGGAAGGGAAAGGAGAGCTGGTGTAAAAAGCAATACACTTTACAAGTTGTGGCAATACACTTTATCTTCACTGGCACACAGTGCATACTTTTGTAACAGACTTCATCCTACTTTCATTTTACTTCACTAGGGCAATTTAGAAGCAATGTTTGACTGATTTGAACTCGAGCATATTTTTCATACAATACTCATGACCACATTCAAGGTTCAATAGAACATGTCTGCCATTCAGTTAAATTGACTGTTGCATGAGAGCAGGAAGCAGCAGCGGACGCCTGAGGCTGGGGGCTTGAGGCTGGGGGCCTGAGGCTGGGGGTCTGAGGCTGGGGCCTGAGGCTGGGGGTCTGAGACTGGGGCCTGAGGCTGGGGGTCTGTAGGAATATCTCCATCTCAGCTGATAAAAGCAGCTGGCCGTGGCGACGCTCAGTAAAGTTTTATAGCCAGATATGCACAGATGATCAGGCCAGCTGTGAAGTGTCATGTATTCCCAAACAGACCCTGCAGGAACTGAACTTTCACCTCTCACACAAATGGGTTACAGGGCTCACACTCATACACCCCACATTGATACACACACACACACACACATGCGCGTGCATGCACATATACACACACACACACAATTACCCTGATTGTGTACTGAAACAGCTTACCCTTTGTAAAAGAGTATTGTGCGAAACAGTACTGTGCATGAGACTGTGACTGACTGTGGCTATAACCACATGGATGAAAACAAGACGTGTAATAATGGTATCTCCTCTGTGTCTGTCCCCCCAACCAAGTCAGTTGGAAGGAAACACAAATAAAGGATGTGAAACCAAGATCGCTTTCTATAAATTGCCTGCGTGCTCCCTCTGTTGTGACTGTGCTCTGGTTGTTATGGCCCTAGGCGTGTATTACAGCAGGCCCCACACAGCCCTGTAGGTCTGGCCAGGACGCTTTGTTTAAGTCACAACTCCCATCCTTCATTCTGCCAGTCAGAAGTGCTGTCACCCACTTTCTCTCTGTGTACTCTGTTTATTTTGGAACAAGAGAAAGACAAACTGAGGTGACTTTTTATTTATTTTGGGACCATAACTCCCTCCCTCCCCAGGACAAGCCAAAGTGTGAAGAAGAATTCCTTGTTAATCCGTTAGTATCAGTTTGTGAGGAGTGTGTTCTCAGGAGGGTGTTGACACTGCAGGCTCCCCTACTTTCACACGCCGACACGCTCACATTTGCACACGCACACACATGTACATGAGCATGCATGGACAGCCACGTACATGTACAAACAAATGCACATGAACACATGCGTGTGCAAAAAAGCTTAGAGGAGCACATACATATGATCAATGGAGTCTAAGTCAGATAATCAAGGCATTATCTGATAAAAGGACATGAAGAATTAGCTCATTTAGGCTGCTGGGATAGTTCGCCCAGGTGGTCTGAACACAGACCCCAGTTTCTCTTCCCCAACAGCAACAAACAAGTCGCAAACTGTTTATTTAGCACAAAAAGACAAATACAGTTCATTTATTTCTGTTTTGCGTCAGTCATTTTCCTTTCACACATTGAACAGCCCTTACAAATGTAGAGAGAAATGTTTGATGTTTGTTTCCATAAAAGATTATGTGATTACAAAATACATTTTCTTGCAATGGAATTCCAAATGACAGCCATGAAAGCATGTAACATATTTTATGTGACCACATTAACCAAACTTCAATCAGATCACACTTAAAAATTTGCTGATTTACTCTTTTAGGCCTCCTAATTATTTTACAAGCCAAAAACATGTTGCCATTGGGCTCCAGTTTGACAAGATGTACAAGATGTATATCTTGATGTAAATAGATTCATATACAGTGTTGCTGTTTCATTTTAGATGCTCTTCCACATTAAACTGCATCTGTGAGCCACGATAAGGCTGATGAAGGGGAACTGAGCAAACCTCAGGCTATGCTTAACATCTCTTCTCGTCTTGCACACCAGCAGGTTATCTCATGCAAGATGTGTTCTGTCACATACTGTTGCATTGCATTACAATAACACACAAATTAGTTCACCCTGTATTCAATCATTTTAAATAAGCAATGTATATTCCATTCATTACTGGAATATAATGAGCTGTATAGCCTATGGTTTCTGCAATGAGATAAAGAATGAGATGGGGAAGGCCTTGGAAAGCTTTGCGAATTATCGTTTTGTCCAACAGGACCTTAAATACCTTATGTTATCAGTGTGACCATCAAGTGAAACATTAGCGCTAAACAGTTCCTTCCTGAACATTAGTTAACCATGGAAATCATGACACACTTGGCAGCTAGAAAGAACTCTCTTTGTTGGTGCTTAACAGCTCTGATGCTTGCACTCAAACTTCAAACACAATCATGAAGCCACTGTTGGCTCAACACACTTTTAGAAACAGGATTTCAAGTCTTGGTTGTGTCCCGGCCATGACCACCGTATAATTGGAAGATCTTTTCTATCATCTCTGTCTGTGTTAATGTGTAAGCAGGAAGGCCAAGTGCACTGCTGTAGCACCCCAGTCTCTGTGTACAGCACTCCCTGAATTCAGCTTCTATGGAAACAGGCAGGGGGCTGGAAAGAGGCCATCCCAGAGTACTAATTAATACCAAAACTCACCACTCCTCCCAACTAACAGTGTTCACCCCAGTATTTGTCCCAGAATGACATGGCTGCTGCCTTTAAGAAAATAATTCCTTAATGTCCACATTAAGGCAGGTCAAAGGGCCTTTTAGATCATGACTGATGGCTGTTGGTGATCAGTGGTGAGTGTGCAGGCAGGGTATTATTTGAGACGGGCGGTGAAGGAGTTTTTAAGTAGGGGTGTCCAGGTGGCACTCCCTCTGAGGACTCTGCTGTCTGTGTGCCTTCCAAGGAAAACTCTGGTTGTTCCGAGGGGAGAGCTTCTGTTCAGGCTAAGAGGGAGGAACTCACAGCAGGGTTTTCACTGCCCCATGGTGCCCTGCTGGCTGTGGTGGCCCAGCCAGTGCAGGAGTAGGTAACTCTGGAGCCAAGGTGGAGTGAGAGAGGAAGGGAGGGAACTTGAGAGAAACCATGAAAAATGCAGAGTATGAAAATGTCTCCCTTGGTTTATGGCAGCAGAGCAAACCTTCCAAGAGAAACACATCTTTAAATTTAACTTGGGATGCCTTTTTTCTTCCTCTCCCAACAGTTGGCAAGGGTTTGGTTTTGAAAGCAAGGCCAAGTTGCTTGGAAACTGCAACCATGTTAAAAAAACACTTAATAATGCAGGTTTTGGAAATGTGGCGACAGCTTCTGTATGAGGGTTCAGTTTTCAACTTTGGAGAACATGTTTGGTTCAGGATTCATTTTGGGCAGTTGTATAGTAATCTTGAAGTGTTTAGACAAATATTTACATATACTTCATAAATGAGAAATTCATGTTTTATCATTTATAAATTTATGATTGCAAAGGGATAGACTGAAACGATATTTTGATACCTGCAGGATTTTTAAAGGCCTCAATCAAAGATTTTTTTCACATACTTATTTTGGCAACATTTGATGCAAATATAAATCATAAAGCCAGTATTGGTGGTATGTTT
Source organism: Hypomesus transpacificus (assembly GCF_021917145.1). Classification (NCBI taxonomy): domain Eukaryota; kingdom Metazoa; phylum Chordata; class Actinopteri; order Osmeriformes; family Osmeridae; genus Hypomesus; species Hypomesus transpacificus. The sequence goes on along the minus strand of NC_061065.1, from coordinate 2,940,285 downwards.
CAAATGGAAAAGAGTATCACATTTTGATTATATTCAAACTATTCAAGACTGAAGACCATGAGGAACCCTCCTGATTAAAACTGCAATAATGGCACATAAATAACATATTTAATACATGTTATTCCACTGAACTGGATTAACATGAAGGCTGCAAACAGTTTTGGCATGATATCAAATTAAAGGCTAGCTAACTTAATGGCTAGATCTTTCATGGTGGCCATGGGCTTTGGTATCAAGTGGCTGCAGATATAGCATGAACAGATTATTATCGTGTTCATATTATGATCAGAATTTTATGTTTGTACAAACTTATATTGAGGACTTTGTGCACCAGATATAAAGAAATGAACTCCCCTTTGTCAGTGACTTTTGCCATTCTTTCCAGCTAAATATGCAGTTATTTGTGGAATTTTGATGTTGCTTTTGTCCTCTATCAGTGTTACGTTGGCTGCCAGCATTGAATCATTGTGGCAATACAGCAGACATCTCCATCAGCTTATCAACAAACTTCACGGATAATGCTTCAAGGTGCTGGAGATGTCACAGTGGCAGTCATACTAATCCTTCAACTTGGTTGTGTTTGGCGAATGAAACCCCCAAAGATTTTTCAACAGTAATTTGTTTTACACAGTTACTTTTTCAAACACTGAATACTGGAGAATCTTTGAGGTTGATATGTTTTATGTGTTACCCTGTTATGGGTTGCCAAAGGGGATGTATACAACAGGTTTAACTGGAGAGAGAAGGCTGACATTAAATATGGTCCAGATGGACTTTCTCCTATCCTAGCCATAAATGTTCTTAGGGCAGTTCACAAATCAAGGCCTCTCAGTATTATGTTAAGCGTTAGGCTTGTTATTGTTATTTTATGTTTGCAAATACTTACGTAATTTACAACTTTTCACGGGTAATTTCAGAATCAACCCACCTAGACGTTTTATACGTGTGCTTAACATTTAATACTTAACTGATAAACTATCCAGAGCCGTGTCTCTATTCCATGAAAACAGGTCAGTCTGATACTTAAGCAACATCCCATTGGGCTAGCATGAATTAAGAGCTTGGATAAAGAAGAACACTACCTACTTCATAACTACAGTCAGAGTGCTTTATGAGCAAGGGCACATTAGTTCATTTAAGTGTTGCTGTAATGTGTCTCTCATGGAAAAGAAACACGAGGCAGCAGGTAGTGAGGAGCGAGAAGGAGAAATGAAATTCAAGATGCTGGGCTTAAACGGAAAAACGGTTGATCTCCAGGGGTCATCCTTCTTTCCGGAGGAGAGGAAAGTGGACGCCATGGTGGGGAGAACTTCTGGTGGTGGTCTGGGACTGGGTCATTTTCTATTAAGTTGTTTCTCTCACACAACCCTGTATTATGGAAGACCTTTTCATGGTCAGTAACCATCTCAAGGTCTATTGAATGTAATAGTAACCCGACTAGCAAGAATAATTTTAAGGTAAACATAGATATGAGATTGCTAAAAACGCGGTGTCACTTCTATTACGCACTATGCTAAGAAAATCATTTCATTTTTTGAAAATAAAACAATTTCATTTTTCATTGAAGAGAGAGCATCAGGGAATGTCACAGATTTATGGGTGTCTTTTAAAATATAATTATTCTCACAGACACCAATGGTCTTAACAGGCATGGGCGAGGGGCTTGTGGGGCTCAGTGATGGCATAACATCAGGCTGGAATGTGCTGCGTCCTGTAGGCCCATGCACAATACTTCTAGCTGACTTTGTGTCATCCTGAGGCCATAGAAGTGAATACAGACAATCACAAACCAATATAATTCCTAAACACAAGGCATGTTGTAAATTATTTAGGTTATTTAATCTTGCATATCTGCATGCAGTTTTTTGCTGTTGGCCAAAACTGTGTCCTGTGTCAATAATTAATCGAAACACCACATCATAACAAAGTATAGTAGTGCTAGTACTAGTATTTCATGTAACTAAATTGAGCTACTGCCATTATTTATTTAACAGCAAAACATCCAGAACATATAGCTACATGTGAGGGTTCCAGAGGGAAAATAATAGGACTAGGATGATGTCCAGAAGAACACAAGCCTGCCTCTGTCACGTGGAATGTTGTGAGAGGCTGACATTATAGGCTTAGGAGGTTTAGCCAGTGTGAAGTTTGTTGCATTATTTCTGTATCAATGAATTATATCTGTTATCAAAACATGGCATTTAGCAACCAACTTTATTGCCTGTCTGTTGGATTACTTGAGAAGTATAGATGTCCATAAATGGAGATCGTTTTGATTATTAGATCAGCGCCTGGATATATAAAATATACTTGTCCATTTCTTTGCTGATTTCTGGAGCCAGCAAATGTATACAAACTATAAATTTCCCTCTGCTCCTGCCGCTTTCTGAAGCGCCCCAGATTTCTTCTAGCATTTTTTGTAGAAAATAACTTATCTGACTTATATTACTGTAATATGGTAAGGGAAGAGCCAAGTGATGTCAAATGATAATTTGTCAAAAGTTTATGACTAATATTTAACAATAAAAATTACATATTTTATATTAAATGATTAAATTAATGATTTCAGCCCTCCAGAGCTTGAATTAACATCATGATCCTGTTAAATTACCTTCAATGGAGAAATAAAGACTGTGATGCTGAGGTCTAATAGCCTAGTCCTAGCTCTAAGGCTTGGACTCACTGTCATTCATCAGTGCTGGTCCCACACAGAGACAAAGAAGAGGCCAAAAATATCGACAACACCTGTTGGACAAACTGACCAACAGGTGAATCAATTTATGTATAATTCTGCACTGAATAAAGTCAGAAATATCTCAGAATATGCATTGCCTTACAAGTGTTAAAGCCTTCTTTTGAGGATTCAGGAAAACTTTTCTACCTTGTAAAGTAATCTAACTAAAAGCAGCAAAGGATTGCTAACCCCACTCTGGTGTGCTTGTTATTTTTTGCCAAGGCAGCATGTTCATTAGAATAGCTTATATGCAATCACCATGTGTGCCACAGTAAAAAGCCGGTGATGATACTGTACTGTGACTCGTCTCTGAATGTTTTGAAAGGAGCAAAATGAGAAATAAATGGTGTGATTTGGTTTTTGGCCTATAGACTAGAAATACAACTCTTAATATGAACACTTGTAACCAGGGAGGTCAATCACTATCACGTAGTTTTGTTCAAAATCAGCTTCGAAGCTGAATATTAGAGACATAAATGATGCATTTAGACTACAAAGACCATCTGACAGGAAATGGGGAAAGAGGAGAGAAGTCAATTACAGTAGCCTATTAAACATAGCTTGAATAATAGTAAGAACATAACTTTAAAAAATTATATTATGTCTATATAATATCAAAATAACATTATGACTATATCAACAACAACAAATATATATTATTCTTCATTTACATAAATAAATACATGTTTGCTCTGTGCATAGGCTCAAATGTAAGAAACCTTTTATTTACAATATTTTCAGTGCAAATTATACAACAATATGCATCGATACTTTGAGGGAAAATTAAATCATTGTTTAATATTCAGAGATTTTCATAATGTTGAAAAAGTGGTTAAAATTCACAACTGAATATTTCCTTCATTTAAGGAAAGGGTCATGCACATGGTGCTCCTAAAGGTGTTATTCTTATGGAACTTAAAAAAATAGCCATTGCTGATGCTTTGCACAGCATAAACCTATCTATGCATTTCAATAATATCTGCCTCAATTATAAAAATACTTAAATTACCGTTAGCAAATGACGAAAATTGACCAAGTCCATTCACATCACCATTTGCGATGATGCCACAGCATCTGTGAGAGGATCGATTGTTGTCTCCGCTGTATTCACTGGGGTAGCCCCTGTCATGATGACACTAGTCTTAATATGTTCAGTGATGTCAACATCACTCTTGTCTTCTTGTCCCTCATCGAATTCAGATTCGCTCGCCTCACTCTCACACTCGGACTCCTCCGGTTCTTTGGGCTCGGCCTCTACTAATGTTTTGTCTGGCTGCTCCTTCTCCTTGTCTTTCTGTGCTTGTGCTTCTTTAGAATGTCTCCACTTCATACGCCTGTTCTGGAACCACACTTTGACCTGCAAAGTAATGACAAGAGTTAAACACTAAACATGTACAGAGTGAAATTATCTCAGATAAATCGACGTTTCCATAGCCTACTCCGCAAATCAAACTTGTGCTTGTGTGTGTTTGATGAATTATTTTAGCATAAAGTGTAACCTCCGTGACCTCTCTATTTGCAATAATTTGTTGTAATTGACTTTTATTTCCTCAGAAGTATCCATTGCGTAAGGTAGGCTACTGCTTACAGGCTAAATTGTGGGGTGTATCCTTGAGTGGAAACTTCCCGTCTCTGACTACAAAGCCATGCGCAATTGTGGTGTTCTGAAATGAAGTTGTATAACTCGGCTTGGTTATTATAAATCAATAAAACGTACCTGTGCGTCTGTAAGTCCAAGCATTGCAGCTAGTTGTTTTCTGTCAGGTTTGGTCACATATTTTTGTATTTCAAAGCGTTTCTCAAGTCCCTTTCTCTGCAGGTTAGAGAAGACTGCCCTGGACCAAGACCTTTTCCTTTTGTATGTTTGTGGCATTGTGTCTTTCGTAAGGACAGCATACGGCCCTGCACAAATAGAAAGACACAGAGGATAAGGGAATTATATTTCATAAAGTATGAAGAAAAAGGTCACTTACTCAGCACACACCAAATTAGATAAATTTAGACAGGGGACAGGCTACCATGCACCAAATATTTACGAATATGGGCACTAATAAATCTTATCTTAATTTAGTGAATTAAGATAAGATTGAATCAAATTGTCTGATTGGACGCCATTATACCCTATGTGTCTAAAAGGCCCTGTACGTAAGGACGTCTACCTGGGAAGGTGTCCTGAAACTGATGCTGCCCTGATTGCCTGGCGCTGTTTAGTGAGCTCATCATGGAGGATGCGTCGCTCATCCCAGGGTCTATGGACGCGAAGTAGTGGTTCGCCGAGGGCTGCACTGGGATGTGAATCCCTGACTGACGGTTCGAGCTAACAATGGATGTAAGATCTGTTACAGGGCGAGAGATAAACCAATAAATATTACCACTATGTCTGTTTATCATTCATGTCTGACAAAATCTAAAGGCACATGAACCGAGGCTTGAATGATCAATTTTATGGTGGAAAAGTAGGTGTTTGCATTAGAGGGTTTAGAGAGTAAAAAAAATAAAGTAGGCTATAAGGCCTACGCATATTTCCAGTGCTTGCTTTTGTCATTAGTTAATTAATACATGAGAGGCCCTGAATGTGACTTCATGGCATGATAGATTTCTGGAATGCTTTCTTTTACTGACAGAAAGGAAAATAGTTCATCTTAGCTGTTTTTAGATAACGGAAAGTGGTTGACTCGTTCATTTTAGAGACTGCATTTTGAAGTGCAAATTAAAACATACCTCTTAATGATGTCGTTTCTTTCATTTTAATGTCGAAATCTGTTGACAATATCCTATCGATTCCGAATTTCAGGTCTTTACTTGAAGGTGGGGGAGCTTGTTGGGAGCTGAGCGCTGTTCTTGAGAGAGAAGTTAAGTGTATTCCATGTCTGTGATACGGAGACGCCGGGTTCACTCTCGCACCGTAAAGTGAGGGCTCTGGAGCAACCGGAGAAGGACGCAAAGGAGACCCGGAGGACTGAACCTGAGCACGGTGTCCAATATGAGCCATGAGGGCCGACGACCCCGGGATGTTTTCGGTATCCCCAACCTGCAGTATGTCTGCAATGCAAAATGAGGGTTTCTTCATTGTATCCACTGCAAAACCCCCTGTGCAGTAAGCGGACCAAAGACTAAAGTTTGATGCGTAAAACGGGTTTAGTCCGGCTGTATACATCCTGGACTCTATAGTTTATCAAAGTCGTCAAGATAATGTAATAGGCATGTACGTTGGTGAGGAGTCAGAGATAGTTGTGTCCTTATAGTAGGTGCCAGCAATAGTTCTCACAACTCTGAAACTGTAGCCTGTTGGTTCCAAAATGAAGTTTCAACTCTGATAGCGATTGGTTACTTTCTAGCCAATGGAGGTCCTGTCCTCACGTTTAATACGCCCTTGCGATGGAGATTCGGCGTCTGATATTGACATTGACTTGTCTGGTTGTCTTGGTTGACTCAAACATTGTGGGCTATGTTTTATGTAAATGAATATGTGTAATTGCAGGCTTATGTGTTATCGAGATAGTGTAACATGTTTATGAAAATTCTAGTGTGTGATTTATAATTATACAGTACTACAAAGTACATATATTTGGTTGCTTAAACTCCAGACCTAAATGTTCTCCCCATAGTTAATAATTCTAAATAACTGCAATGCAAGTTTCTTTCCAATCGCATTACTGCTGTTTACCACGCAGGCTCCTTTAAACACTGCCAAACGGTCCACTTAGATGGCTGACTTCACTTAAATGTAGGATCCGTAGGAATATATTATGAAATGTATCAATGGGTCATATATTTCTTAACAAAGCCTACACAATGTGTAAAATAATGTTTTATTCATAACATTTCTGATATAGCTACTTTTAATAACATACTCAAGTTGTAGCCTATATTATCTAATGTATGATGTATTGTTTTTGCATTTGTATTCTGATGGCATTTGTATTAGGCCTACATTTAAATTGTACATAAAAATAAACCCCTTCCCAGTAAATTCATTGCAAGCGTCTGCAGGCAGGCCTATATGTGCGTAAAGTCTACAGGGTAGCCTAGGAGTTTCTCAAAAGAGTTTTTATTAGATTCAGCTCATCCTGTTTTTGATGGGCTATGATTCGTGTTAAATGAGCGGATATGTCTGCTAGATTTGTTCAAAAATAGAACCTGTTTTAGTATTTTAGGATACAGCAGAAATCCTTATTTCTTCCGGCGCAAAAGGGGGAAACTTTATAATGACTGTTAGAACTTCCTTTTTTCAATATTTGTGCAACTTTATCTCGACCTGCAAGTTGCACGGTGACGCAAATCCGTCCCTATGCTCATAATAAACAAAGGAAATCTATTCCCCACTAAAACGAAAACATAATTAACTTCTGAGGAGATGCTTTGAGACTTACCGTATAGACAAAGTCACAAGTTCCACAGTGTGAGGAGTTTAACAATTACAAATTTGGGGGGGAAATGTTTATACCATTAGTCTAAAACTATTATCGGTTACTTAAATGATGATACTAAGAATCTCGATATCTTTTAATTATAAACAACAAAAAATACCATAGCATGGTCGTTTTTTTGTGGCCTACTAATATTGTAATTATTATAAGTGAATGCAAGAATCATAATGTTTTATTATTAATGTCAAAACGTCTTACTATTACGTTTAAACTATTATTAGTATAATATAAGGGGTGTAGGCTATTAATTAATCATTTAATTTTCAGCAATTAGGTCACGCAAACCAATTCCCAGCACTAAATATAGTTGCACCCTGAACCTTACTGAAAATAAGCGTGTGTATGTGTGTAGGCTATAAGTGTATGTTTATGCATGTGAGAGTGTCATCTCCATTACCAATCAAATATGTCAAATGCGCTTTTAGACGCGCGCGTATACACACACACTTCTTTATCACACACATTTTTTTATCTCTCTCTCTCTCTCTCAAATGGCGTTCTGTAACCAGTAGCCTACTACAGAACGCATCGTTCTACTGCATTCTTAAGGCTTGCTTCATAATACGGACGTGTCTCTGACCCTGACTGCCTCCTATCACGTAGTTTTCGAGTGACACCTTTCCGGGTTAAAATTAGAAAATGAAATATAACGTTTTGCCCTCGATCATGCAGTCAAAACAATCCAGGGAAGAGGATGTAGGAGAAGCATTGCGGGTTAGCACGCCTCAGCTATTTAAGGTGCCTACGAGTCGTTTGAGAGTAGCATTAAAACCTGTCAAGGTGGTAAAGTACACCCAGCGTTCACTTGAGACATGTGTTTGCCTACTTTGAATTTACGCATGCAATATGTAATTCTCATTTAACATCTCTTGTGAGCCTGACCATACTTGATTTCCCATCGTTTATGCAAAACAGGATGTAACAAGAATTGCCCATCTCCAGTAAAAGAAAACACCGTTTTAATTAACCCTACCTTTGAAACTATTGTGTTAATCTGATTTTGTGAAACCATGGGTCATACAATAGGCTACTCAGTGGGTTGAAAACAAAGTTTGACTCTTTGCTACCCTTTGAGACCCACACATTTTGTGCTTGACTGCTTGGTATCTTATTTTCAGGAAGCCTTATTATGTTAAGGAAAAAATAGTTTGGCCAATAACATTAATTTAGCAGACGCTTTTATCCAGAGGAGATGCTCTGGGATCAGTTCAATTAAATCATTTTTATCATTATATCATTTTATTATAACAGAGAATTATTGCTGTCCTCTTCGAAACATAAAACCAGGCCAAGATGACTATTTCTGGCAATGTTTGTCTCAGGAAGGAACTTTCGCAGATTTAATGGGACCTGGGCCATTGTACACGGCCTTCTGTATGGCAATGAGCCACTATTTCCATTGCAAAAAAAAAAAAAAAAAGATCTGAGGGAGTTGTCCATTCCAAGTCAATTCAAAACAAGATTGTGCAGTTAATGTGAGCCCAAATGTGTGTTTTTTTTACATTCATCTGGTTATATTAATGCTGTATGACATTTTACTTTTGGCTATGTTATGACAATGTCTGTCTTATTAAAAGTAATACATGCGTCCAATCATGTTTATAACCGTGCCATTTTTAACTTTTCAGTCTTAAAGATCAACCTGGCATGAATAGCCTATGACTCTGAGGTGGAGTGTAGGCTATGTGCTCTGGACAGATCGTCAGTATGCGAATTAAAAAAGTGTTTTTATTATATATTTTTTTAATATATGGTAAAATCATCTACGGCATCAGGACCATTTGAGTCTCTAAATGTTTGTTTTGGTTTCTGGGGTTTTGGATCCCATCATTTTGATCTGTTTCTAAGGCCGGGCCAAGATGAACCCTGCTTGGATGATGTGGCCTGAAAGGCTTACGTCAGCGGAGACAGGACTCATCACGCAGGAAACATTTAAAATGGAATATCACTATCTTCCACCATGGGAAACGATGGAAAAATTATTTATCGAATTTTTAGGCTTACTCTCAACGCCATAGTTGAGAATTCAACTCCCTGCGTTTAAACTTTGAAGCTATCATGCATTGGCCTATAGGACTAGAATTGTTGTAAATTGTTGTAAATTAAATGACTCATGGTTGTCAATGTTCTCAATGACTCTCACAATTAAAACAATAAAATCAGAACAACCCTAAAGCTTATTTCCCATTTAAACATAATTATACATTTGGTAATTCTATTTGTATTACGAAAACGAAAGTTTCTCTACATTTAGGCTGCCTAGTAGGCCTTTACAGCCAGATTTAACATTTAGATTTTTCCCATGTAATTTCTCAAAAGAATAATATTTCTTCACTTCACTGAAAAAAGATAGTATATAAAATTTAGAGTGGACAATGTTGTCTTTGTCCCTTGTGTGGTCATAACATTTTACGGATTTTCGCTTTCCCCACAAAAGAGGATGTAGATAATGGCAGTACTGGTCGTTAGATGGACATTAGAGTGGTAGACTAACCTCGCTCGCCTTAGGCTGTCTCTTCGTTTAAACAATCTAAAGGGCTTCTTTAATGGAAGCTTTTAAATGGGGTGGAGTCCCAGTCCCACTGTCTGTCTATTAACAGCCTCTTTGTTTACATTAAAATAACCTCATCGCAGATTAAAGTCGCTCTTCCGCGCCTCTTGCGAGTATGGCTTAAGGCCCTAATTACTCCATGGTTCAATATACACAGGGGTAAATCACATTCACTGAGCACTGCAGGGTCGTCGTGCTAAATAGAAGAATGAACTAATGGAAACGCAAAAGGTCATCATAACAAACCATTACATTTTTCTCTTGGTGTCCTGGCATGCATCCCACTGAACGCCGCGCAGCAGAGTGCACAGTGCATAATGATACCCATGTGACCAATGGCCTGGGTCGCACTCTGAAACCCCGTGCAAAAAGCCCTGGCCAGGTCCACCGTGCACCCCGAGCACTGTCTGTGACTTATGAGTTTAGAGGTGATCAATTTCACATGTTTACAGCAAGCCTTCAGCGTTGAGGTTGGACAGATCCTCTTACAGCAGAAGAGATCTATATAGTTGTCACATAGTGCCAAGGGACTGTAGGGCCTACAGTTGGTTAATCGTTGTAGTAACACGCCACTGTGGAAATAAATGCACACACTATCAGGTGACCAAATGACAATGGAACCAGACACGGTAAAGTAGCTGGTGTCTAAATAGGCTACTCAATTTGTCTGTTGAATGTCATGTACAATAGTTCATTAATCAACCCTAAGGTATAAAGGCTAAAGTATAAGCGCGGCGAACAAGCATCGTTTAGCGAGAAAGGGATAGAGGCAAAGAGAGAGAATGAGAGGGCGAGAAAATGGGCGAGTGAGAGAGACATTGCAGTTTTAGGTTGATAACCATTGTATGCGCTTAGATGTCAGCCTGGACTGACAGCTTTGGTTCTAAGTACGTGATAATCAATTCAATTGGGATTTCTTAGTGCTGCTGATTTGTGTTTAACCACCGATAGAAGGCATTTATCAATTTATTGTCACATAAAATTAATTATCACGTGTTATTTGAAAAAAGACTCAAAAGTAGGCTGGCACCCCGTGGTAAAAGTGTGTGAGATAAAAATGGAAAAACTAAAGGCTGTGCAACATGTATGCATAGTCAGTGAACACTAAAAGGAGTTTGAGGATTATAGGTCACATGACCAAAAAGCTATTGAAGTTTGAAGATTTATTTTGAATACAAAATTATTTTGTAATAACCTGAGATGAAAACAAACAAAATAAAGGCTGTGCAGCATGAATACATACATCTTCAACAGCTTAACATTATTTTGACGCTCCTAGTTCATGTTGTTGAAAAGCTATTGACTTTTGAAATGTGTGATTTGTTGACGGTCTGTAAATATACGTTATTAACCTCAATTCAACAGGAAAAGTAATTGCAACTATGTTAGCCATGCACTTTTCTAATTATTCTTAGTCATTAATAGATAATTGCTTAACACCTAATTCCTCCGGTGTGGTCTGCTGTCAGAGCCGATGATTGCTTCCTTGAGTTGGAGCCTTCTATGGTCAGTTCCTTCCTTGTGTTCAAATGAAAGCAACTTTGGTGGCGGTGTAAGAAATGTGGATGGCGTCGTCTAGTGCTGCATTTACTTGCATTCGGATATTAGAAATTAGCTCTTGCAAATGTCCATGAGCCAAAACTTTTCTTTGTTTTCAAAGCTGCCAACTGGGGTGGCAAGGCTATTTTTAGGGGAGTTGCCACCCCATGCCACCCCGGTAGATTCGCCCCTGCACACAAGGGCAAAAGCTTATGTGAAATTCTGTTTAAAAAGCCAATTCACTTGTCCATTACTTTTCCTTTTCTGTCCTAAGTGCACCTCAAATTTCATGTTTTATTATCTAAATATATATGGTATGTATAAACTGCATTTATTTCCAGTCAGTGGGACTACTTGTGTACATTAAAAGCTATAAACATTCAGTTTTAAATAGTATTGTGTTTTTAAATAAAAAATGTACGTTAATCCTAAAGCACAATTAAAATGTAAACCACATAACTTCTGTAATTCTATTTATTACACGGCTGTTCTTAACACTGTAGAATGTTCCATTAACTTGGATGGGGCTTCCCAACGTTCTACGGTGAACAATTTTTTCATATTTGACCGTTGCTATGTATATTTGACCGCTGTCAAGGGAAGTGGCCTTTTTGCCTCGGATTCACGTCTTTCGTAGCACTCCGCAAGTAGTCCGGTAACTTTTCAACCCCAGCGTACTCCGTTGCTTAGCTACGTCAGCCAGGGGCAATTTTAGGCACGGGCAGACCGGGCAGCCGCCCGGGGCGGCATTTTTTCATGTCACGTGAGGCGCACAAACATTTAAAAAAAGAAATCTCTGCGTGGTTTTCTCTTATCGATCATTTCAGTTTGTGGGGAATTGGCATATTGGCGCCCCCTTCAGGCAGCTGCAGGCACCCCTGCTTGCCGTGCAGCAGTTTCGTTTTCGTCTGTCGCAGCCAGGTAGTAGCGGTGCTAGTTAGTGGTACTGCGGGGGGGGGGGGGGGCAAGTGTTAAACTCGCTCTGGGCGCACAATGTGCCAGAACCGCCACTGACGTCAGCTGATTTGAAGCCTTACCTTGCGTGGCCACTGCAGCGATGCAAGCGATGTGTTTTCCATTCATTTTCTATGGAGCCAGGCGAAGCGCTTGCGTGGTGCATTGTGGGTAGCGACGCGACCGAGTTGAGATTTTGTCAACTTTATGCAAATTAGGAGCGATTTTTGCTAGCGATGGCCAATCGGAGTGTTTTCTTGTTTCTCGTAACGTAGCAACCATGTTAAATATTTCTAGCTCTCTAGGTTTCAAGGTGGCAAACCGTTTTTGTGGCTGCTTACCCAGTCCTGTACGATACACAGCTGTATTCGTACAGAGATGTTAATACAAAAAACGATGCATGGCGCAAGGTTGCCGAAGTTGTTGGTGCTTGTACTTTCAAATTCAGTTTAGTCACATTACGTAACTTCGTTCTGTGGTAACTAGCTAGCTAGCCCGGCTGGAACTCCCTATTGTATCGACAGATTAGCAGAGACTGGTTAATATAATAAAACGTTTTTTACACATGTTAACGTGTATGTCTATGAAACAGTTTAGTATTTTGTATAGTTGTATTTTGATCGATGTTGCGACTACGTAAACCCAAGTCTGCACCCTTGGTCATGACAACTACAACAGTGACTTTAGAGAACTACATTCTACATTCATCCGTTTGAAACGCCCCCGAGCGTGGTGAACTGTGGGAAGGCGAGCGATGGCAAGCGATTCGCGTCGCTGCAGTGGACACGCACTGTAAAGAATGTTCAACGTCTATGAAGTTCAACGTCTTTGGCGAACTATTTCTCTGCTGATCAACACCACGAATGGTAACAAATAAACTGTAAAAAGACACACCGTGTTAAGTTTTTTTTGTTGGCAAGTAGCCGTGTAATAAGCGGGATAATGTATGAAACGCCGATCACTATCGGGAAAATAAGCCCTGACAGGGCGAACAGCACGCCGACGCTGAGGGGTTTTGTTTCGCCCTGTCAGGACTTATTTTCCTGATAATGACCGGCATTCTATACATTATCCCTTACTTATACCATGGTCTGGGTGAATACTGGATTCTGATTGTGTAAAAGTGATAAACGGTTCGGGTTAAACGACTGTATAGGTTCAGGTTCAGATTTGGTGGTGTCGCCCTGGTGTGTCTATAAGAACCCCTCTGGAGTCGGAATGCGTTTCTCTGAGATTACGTGGCTATTGTAGGCAGCACAGCAATACACAGGATTCAGGCATATTTAGTTTAACTCTTTTATCTTCTTGTTCGTGGTCTATCAAAAGAGAATCAATTACTGATTATACATATGTATGCATACATAACATTCACATACAGACTTACTAAAAACATATCTCAGACACAACCAATTGCTAATGACAGCATAATACTATGTGAATTTGCTGCCATCTAGTGGTCATTTACGTCCGTTTCAGTAACCTATAATTATAACTATGTCAGTCACATGCATCTTTGCGGGTGAAATAGAATTCTCATTCATATTACAAATAATAATAACTGAGAGCTTACACATATTACACAAGTCTAACATACTCACAAACATCAATCACAGTTAACCTAAACTGCATTTAGAGTAGCCAGACATACAGCTAACGTCTTCACATACGAACTCTAACATGCTAGCTGCTAACCAAACTAACGTCATCACAGTCCTGAATTCTCGCGTACATTGACATAACAATAAAAAAACGACTTACGTTTCGTCAGTGACGCACAAACATGTCTGAGAACAGGTACATTTACATTTACATTTATTCATTTAGCAGACGCTTTTATCCAAAGCGACTTCCAAGAGAGAGCTTTACAAAGTGCATAGGTCACTGATAATAACAGCAAGATAGCCCCAAAGCATCGCGGGTAGCCAAAAACAAGAAGCACACATTGTGAACAAACAAAAAATAAGTGCCAAAGGGAAGAACCATAAGAGCATGTAGTTAAGCACGTTACAATTAAAGAACATGAATCTCTAAGTGCAAGTGTACCTGTAGAAAAAGCAAGCAACAGTAAAAATAAAAATAAGATTAACTAAAATAGAATATTTCACGGCGAATACAACAGTTTAAATCAGTTACCACTAACCAACAGGAGCAACAAGTCTCTAAGCAAGAGTCATTGTGATCCTTGATGAAACTAGCATTGGATTCGGCAAACCATTCCTAAGTACCGTTGTCCTCCCGGAACAAGTGCGTCTTGAGTCTTCTCTTGAAGGTGGAGAGACAGTCTGTGTTCATCATAGCTCATCATCCATGGTAACCCCAAGGTTCCTGGCAGAGGATGAAGGGGTCACCGTCGCAGATCCCAGGGTGATTGAGAGGTCGTGGGAGATGGAGGGTTTGGCCGGGATGATGAGAAGTTCTGTTTTGGCGAGGTTCAGCTGGAGGTGGTGCTCAGTCATCCAGGCGGAGATATCTGCGAGGCAGGCCTCAATCCTAGCTGAGATCCCCGGATCGGTCGGGGGGAATGACAGGTACAGCTGCGTGTCGTCAGCGTAGCAGTGGTAGGAGAAGCCATGGGAGGTGAAAATTGGTCCAAGTGAGGTGGTGTACAGAGAGAAGAGGAGGGGTCCAAGGACGGAGCCCTGTTGGACACCGGTGGAGAGCTGGCGAGGGTCTGACAGTTTGCCTCCCCAGGAGACGTAGTAGGATCTTCACGATAGGTAGGATGAGATCCACTGGAGTGCAGTGCCAGTGATGCCCATCTCAGAAAGTCTGTAGAGCAGGATCTGGTGGTTAACCGTATCAAACGCTGCAGAAAGGTCCAGCAGAATGATCACGGATGACCTCGAAGCTGGTCTGGCAGACTGGAGGGCAGTGGTGACTGAAAGGAGGGCAGTCTCTGTGGAGTGGCCGGTCTTGAAGCCCGATTGGTTGGGGTCAAGCAGGTTGTTCTGAGAGAGAAAGTTAGACAGTTGGTTAGATACAGCACGTTCAATTGTTTTAGAAAAGAAGGGTAACAGTGATACCAGTCTGTAGTTCTGGAGGACGGCGGGGTTAAGGGAGGGTTTTTTGAGTAGAGGGGTAACTCTGGCCTGTTTGAAGGCAGAAGGGAAAGTGCCAGAGGTAAGAGAGGAGTTTAGGACATGGAGCAGAAAAGTTATGATGCCAGGGGAGATGGTTTGAAAGAGAGGGGAGGGGACAGGATCAAGGGGGCATGAGGTGGGGCGATGAGAGAGAATGAGGTCAGGGAGCTCTGACTCGGACAGGGGAGAGAAAGAGTTTAGACATTTAGTTGGGTCAGTCATGGAGGGTGAGGGGGTAGGAAAGGTGGGTTTAGGGAACCGACTGCTAATGTCTGAGACTTTTTCCTCAAAGAAGGAGAAGTCGTCTACTGTCAGGGTGGAGGGGGGGTGGGGGTGGGAGACGTGGGTTAAGAAGGGTGGAGCAGCTAGAGAAAGGTTTGTGGGGGGTTTGAAGCAGAGTTAATTTTGTTCAGAAAGTAGAGGGTTTTAGCACCAGTTATGTGATAAGAGAAGGATTTCAGGAGGGTGTGATACTTATCAAGGTCCAGACTGTCTTTGGACTTGCGCCATCTCCTCTCAGCTGCTCGAAGGGTGGACCGCTCTTCACGAATAACATCCGTAAGCCACGGGCAGGAGGGAGAAGAACGTGCAGGCCTGGTTGACAGGGGACAGAGAGAGTCAAGTGATGCAGTTAAAGTGGTTAACAGGGTGTCGGTGGCAGTGTCAGTGGGGTGGGACAAGAACTCGTCAATGGGAGGGAGGATGTTACAACAGAGGAGAAATGGGAGGGGGATAGGGAGCGGAGGTTGCGCCGGAAAGTTACGAGGGAAGGGGAGGTGGGAGGAGTTGGAGGGAGAGAGACAGAGAATTGGATAAAGTATTGATCAGAAATGTGCAGTGGGGTTACAGAGGTTAAGTCAGTGATACAGTTACGTGTCAGGATGAGGTCTAGCTGTTTGCCTGCCTTGTGGGTTGCCGGTGTGCTCAGCAGCGTCAGGTCAAAGGAGTTCAGGAGAGACAAGAATTCGACAGCCTGCATTCCTTTTAGGTGGATGTTGAAGTCCCCAAGGACTATCAGGGGGGTTCCATCATTTGGGAGGACACTGAGGAGCATGTCCAGCTCCTCCACAAAGTCAGCTAGTGGTCCTGGTGGGCGATAAAGAACAATTAAGCGTTCTTTGATAGGGTCAGTTAGCATCACATAATGGTGTTCAAATGATTTGGCAGTAAAAGAAAGTGGTGTGGATGTGTATATAATATGTGGGGAAAGAAGCAAACCTGTCCCACCACCCCGCCCGGTTGAGTGGGGTGAGTGAGTGAAGGAGTGGTTGACGGAGAGAGCAGCTGGAGTTGCAGTATTCTCTGGGCGGATCCACGTCTCTGTCAGTGCAAGGGCATGAAGAGAAGCATGGGATGCAAACGCCGGGATGAAGTCTGCCTTGTTCACAGCAGACTGGCAGTTCCAGAAGCCTAAATAAAGACAGAGGGCAGGTGGAGAAGATCTGGATAGGTAGTGAAGGTTTGAAAGTTGACCGTATATATTTTGTGACATATCTACGTCTACGGGTAGTGTAATGAACAGGAATGCTAAGGAAACACATGCTAGCTATGGATAAGTTCTAGGTAGAATAAAATCTAAATATGAATAGGTTGATGCTTATCAGAAGAGGTGATCCAACCCCGTCGGCCTTCCTCAGTGGACTCCCGCAAGTAGACTCCCTGTCTTTGTTCGACTGAGTCTTTGTGCGCCGATGCTGCCAGATGAGGCTGCCTCTGCAGTGCTAACCGCCTTAAATATACTAATGCACAGATACGACGCCCCCAATTACTGTCAAACACTGTTGGAACCTTCACAGGATGTTGAAGCGTGAACGGAGACGTGACTGAGCCTCAGGAGAGACGTGACTGATTGATTCCGTTTCCTGTCTGACGACATACCGCGCTGCATCTGAGCTGCTCCAAACTTTCCCAAACTTTTTTATAGATTTTTCTTGTTAATCGCTATATATTATATATTACTTCATTTATTCTGTCGTTACCGATTTAATCTATACATCTACTGTCTCATTTATAGGTTTACGGCATGGCTTTTTTCTTTGGACAAGTGGGTAAACCACTTGACGCAGGGAGCTGTCAGGCCGCCCCATCAACAAGTAATTAGGTGTAACTGGATCTAAATCATCAACATTGGCTGAAACGTAGCCGAGAGGTTTCGAATTGAGTATGAACTCGATTTCAATGAGGACAGTCCTGAGGACCTCTTCACTCACAGTCTGGGAGCAAATGGTGGGGTGTAAGGCAGCCATAACTGAGCGGATTTCTCGCTCCCATGCACCACCAAAGTGGGGAGCAGCAGGAGGATTGAAGTGGAATGATATCTGTTGAGGAGCCAGCTGCCGCTGGAGGTCAGGTCTTAAGTTGGTAAAGGCCTCCTTCAACTCCTTCTCACCCCCACGGGAATTGGTTCCCTGATCTGAATATAACTCTGCTGGTTTGCCTCGACGAGCTATAAACCTTTGAAGGGCCATCAAGAAGGAATCAAGGTCAATGGACGACAGCACTTCAAAGTGTAAAGCTGTTGTGGTGAGACACTTGAAGATTATACCCCACCTCTACTCGGTCCTTCGGCCCACCTTGACCAGGAGGGGGCCAAAGCAGTCAATGCCACAGGAATGGAACGCTGGTTTAAACAACCTGAGCCGGGGTGTTGGCAGGTCAGCCATCTTCTGGCCTGCTGGTTTGGATCTCCATCGGTAACACTCAACGCATCCGCGCTGGTGACGCTTTACTGCCTCGCGGCCTCTTAGGATCCACACCAGACGTCTCAATTCTGCAAATACTCGTTCAGGTCCAGGGTGGCACAACTTGGCATCGTACTCCTGGATGAGCAACCTTGTGGAAGGGTGACTAGGGTCAAGTACGATAGGGTGGACAGCTGCTGGATCAAGTCCCTCCACTCTCCGAAGCCGTCCTCCCACTCTGATGACTTGATGTGTTGTGTCAAACTCAAGGCAAAGGAGATGGCTACTGGATGCCACAGGTTTACCTACCTTGATGTGTTCGTAATCCTCTGCGAAGCTCTCTTGCTGAACATTCCTGAATGCCAGCATATCTGCAGCCTGATACGTACTAGCTGGCGGTTGTCCAGGCAGGCCAGCCGCCCCATGAAGCTCCTGAGCAAGGGAATCCACCAGCTCCTTCCAGGTCTGAAAGCTAGTCCTGTCTTTTCCCTGTAGATTGGAGGTCGTACTTAGCCCACAGAAGGCGGAACGCTTGAGTTCAGTGGTGTCCTCTGACACAGAGTGGTTCGGTGGATGAAGGACTGGCCACTCTTCAGGAGATGACTTTAAGAATTCAGGTCCTTGACACCATCTGTTAGGCTTCACAAGGTCTTGTAGGGTTTTACCTCTTGTGAGGTCATCTGCCGGATTCCTAGAAGACTTGACATATCTCCAGGCCTGGAGGTCAGTGAGCTCTTGTATTTCCGCCACCCTGGTGCCTACGAATACTTTTAAGTGACATGACTCAGAATGTAGCCAGGTAAGAACTGTGGTTGAGTCACTCCAAAGCATCAGGTGGTGGATCTCAAAGGTGAGCTCATTCTTCAGCAGCTTTGTTAACAGAGCTCCAGTTACTGCTGCACAGAGCTCCAGCCGGGGTATGGAAAGTGGTTTCCGAGGTGCAACCTTGGAGCGTGCAAGGAGGAAGGCCACATGAATCGTTCTGTTGGCATTTTCGGACCGCAAGTAGGCGACTGATCCGTAAGCCCTTTCAGAAGCATCACAAAAGATGTGTATGTCTCTCTTGGTGTCTGGATGATCCATGTCAGCTGGGGTGTAACATCTAGGCAACTGTATCTGAGGCAGGTATGCAAGCTCAGTTTCCCAGTTATGCCAAGCTGTCAGAAGCTCTTCAGGGAGATTAGGGTCATCCCAGTCCCTCTGCTTCTCCCACAGCCGCTGGACCAGTACCTTTGCCCGTGTGGTGTAAGGAAAGATAAACCCCAGAGGGTCGCACTGACTAGCTAACACACACGGTAGATGTTGCGCATAATTATATCTTGATAAATGACTGGTCTGTGCTTGTAACTGAAGGTGTCAGCATCACATTGCCAGCTAAGCCCTAGCGTTGACTCGTGTGCTTCTGTCTTGTCATGGGCCAGCCACAGCTCCACTTTATCTGATCTGGCATCTACTGGCAAGTGACTGATGACTTCAGGCCAGTTACTGGCCCACTGGCGGATTTCAAAGCCTCCGGAGGACAAGAGGCCTCTTAGACTGTCGATCAACTGCCTTGCTTCCCTGGTAGACGGCAAACTCTGTAAACAGTTGTCTACATAGAAGCATTTCTCTATGGAAAGCCACTCTTCACTCTTGGGCCCGCTGTGGCTGAACACATGTTGCTGCAGTGCGTAGGTAGCACAACATGGGCTGCATGTGGTCCCAAACGGTAGCGTCTGCCATTCGTAGACCTGCAGAGTTACTTCCCTCCGCATGCTGCGCCAAAAGAAGCGAAGAAGTGGCTTGTCTCCAGGCAGTAACAGCACCTGGTGAAACATGCCTTTGATGTCACCGCTAATGCCGACACTGTGCTCTCTGAACCGCAAAGGACTCCCAGTAGGGAGGGGCTCAACGTAGGACCAGGCAGGAGATAATCATTTAGGCTAAGGCCTTTGTAATCTAACGACTTTCAGGAGGACTCGACCACACTCCGATGGTCTGTCTAAGTACAGAGTCTCTGTAGCAGAGCTTACTAGGCAGGACCTTTCCCTGGTAGGCTTGACATTGACTTCATGCAAGATCAGGATATGTCTACCTTGACACTTACTGCAGGGCTTCTTCAGATTACACTCAGCTGCCTTATGTGATCTCCCACAGCGCCAGCAGTGTCGATTGGTCTTTATCCACTGTATGGTCAGGTCTTTATCGAAGGGCTTAAGGCGATCACACTGGCTCAAGAAGTGCTCCTAACTCTCACAGTATGGGCAGTGAGCTTGCCATGTTTTCTTCTTGCCTGTGCTAGCTGGCTTCTTTGCTGCTGGCTCCTCTGAATGCTTGGCCGAGGTGCCGTCAGCACCGTGAAGCACCGTAGCTGGACGAGAAGATCTTGAATCATGCTTCTGCTCTTTCTTCCACTTACTGTCTGGCTTGGAATCTTTAATATGAGTTTGGCCTTCACTGTCCTGGCACCGTGCTTCGTATTGCAGCCATTCTGAGAAATCTACCAGGTTGTACCCTGTTCCACGTTGCCGAATCATGCATCTACGGAATTCTGATCGCAGGTCCGAGGGGAGTTTGCTTAAGAGCCGTTCCACGTGCGACCCACACTGGAGCTCCACTTGACCTTCATTCCCAAGGGTCTGCAGCATCCCCTGTACGGCACACACTTGTAGGGCAAAACTCTGGAAGGCTTGTGAGTCTCCGTGCCGTATGTCTGGAGCATTCATGACAGTGGCTATTTTCTTCATGGCTAGCTTCTGAGGTTGACCAAACGTATCTGTCAAGGCAGCCATGGTATCTGAATAGGGTGTAGGTGAATTCAAATAGGCATCAGCCACAAGACGAGCCTCGTCCAGCTTAAGATGGTCCAGAAGAACCTGGTAGCGGAACAGTTCTGTAGCATCAGGAGGTAGGAGGTTTTCTAGTGCCATCTTGAGACGGGTGAACTCACTCGGATCTCTGTTAGAGAAGTTTTGTATGGTTGGAATTGGACCTCGATAGGTTCTCTCTCAAATCAAATCAAATCAAATTTATTTGTATAGCCCTTTTTACACGCAAGCATGTCACAGAGGGCTTCACATGCGCCCATAGAACTGCCCCTCAACCAACCTAAACCTCTCTGAGAAGGACTGGTGCCTGCTGTGCAGGTGCACCATATGCAGGTGTACGGGTATCATACTGAAGATGAGGATGTAATGGCATATATGCCTGTGTGTGATTGGCTGACCGCAGAGGCACTGAAGTGGTGGCTTGTGGGTTCCGGCTGAAACCAGTATGCTGAGAGTACACACTGCTGTAAGGCTGACTGTCAGAGGCAGGTGCATTGTGATAGTCTCTTCCATGAGACTGGTGTGTAGGCGGCTGACTGTAGTAAAGCTGCTCACCTGGATGTGGATTAGGCGAGTAGGGGTTCCGAGGCATAGCTGATCTTGCTTGGTCTTTAATGCCTTGTAGCTCACTCATCATCCTGTTCAGGGAGTCCATCAGGAACTGCTCTCTCATGTCTGCGGGCTGTGCAGCAGCAGGATGATCGTAGGCTCTGTGTGCTCCCTGGAATCACATCTCTGCGATGATCATACACATGTGGAATGTAGGGCTGAGGTGCAGAGTAAGGCCTGTGCACAGACTGATCATAAAGCGAAAACCCTGTAGGTCTGCTGTGATGCACTGATTGTGCCCTTGGAGGTTCAGGGCCCTCCCAAGGCCTATGTAAGGATGAAGGAAACTGTTGTACCATCCCTGGTGGCGCTGTCATCTTTGACTCAGCACGGACCAGGCGCTGCTGATGACTGTGATCTGCAGGTGCTTCATGGATATTCCACTCATCCTGTGTTATGTACTCTGAATGCTTGCTAAGAAGGCTGGCGGAGCGAGATGAACGCGGTGTCATCCTTGTTGCTCCTTCCAGAGTCATGCTCTAATGCCTGTCTTCTAGGCCCTGTGCATACTGTGCTGCATTGGGTTCCTGGTACTGCATTGTCTGCCGTCGGCCCATGCATTCAACATTGTCTTCTCTGATGTAAGCAGGCAGATGATACCATTGCTTAGGGCGTGTAGGAGCCACTGGAGATTCCCCAGGAGGTAAAGGATACTGCATTCCGAAGGCTTAGGAATCCAGAGAAGCACCACTCAATCCGACTCGAAGGACCAATGTAAAAGTGATAAACGGTTCGGGTTAAAGGACTGTATAGCAGGGGCGTAGCCAGTATTGGGCCAGGGCGGCACTGGCCCGCCCACATTACTCACTGGCCCGCCCAGGCAAAGTTTAATCAAAATGCATTTTTAGTTTATTTGTATTATTCAAATGTATTTATTATTATAAAACTGATTTATAGTTGACTGGTGTGTGTTTAATTTGTTTTTCTGAAGTAAAATGGAACTGTTAAAGCAAGTTGTAGAACGATAGCTATGGTGGCTAGGGGTTCCGAAGACCCTGGGCGGCCTTTAGCCAGCTAACTTTGCTAGATTATAGTTTTATTTATTTATTATTTGCTTTTTAGCCAATGTACTAACATCGCCACAATAATGGCTAAACAAGTGACCTGCCCCGGACCGTTTTCCTGGATTCCTCTACTAGCGACACAGTTGGCCAGCAACACCGTTGGCCGGCCCCCCTTTCCCCCAGGATTATCTGGGCATCTATGCAGCCATTAGTGCCGCTTGTACACAACAGTGACACTGACAGATCGAAAGCTAGCTAATAGAGACAACATAAAGATGGAAAACCAGGCTAAGAAACGTAAACGTAATTACCTTCACGAGAGAATGTTTTATAAATTGAAAAAACGGCTATGTTCGTTTGTTTTAGCTACATAAAGCTCCAAAAACTATTTTTCGCTCAAATCAGCCAATGCACGCTCGCATTAACCGTGGAAGTCCCTAACTAGCATCACATCAAGCATAGAATTTGCATGCATTAGCAGGGCGTTCGCTGTGGTGGGGTATACGGGACGGGTTCTTGTGGGCCGGTCTGGATCAAAGTCAAGGGCCTATTTTTACTCCCAGTCCGTCACTGCCTGTCATCCTGCCTCAATGTGTACCAAACTCTGCTTAAATATATTTTTTGCCTTCTGCCTGCTTCGTTTTGTGCTTGTAATAAGTGTGCGCTCTGCGCTTGTATCCTCTACCCCAGTCTCCACTGAGTATTCGTTCACCTATCTGGTTTGTCCAGCCTTTATTGAGCTCTGTTGGTTGAACATGATGTTTAAATAGTGTTTTGTTGTTGCCTTGGCTGAATATTGTAAAGTAAAGGTGTCACTGTTTTTGCAGTTGTTCTATTATTTTTTCTACTCTCCGTGTCGTAACTGGATGCGAGCGTACGACTGTCGTGTAGCATCGGACGCTCTCTGTCCACACTGTATCCGTCAAATTCACTTCTGTTACGTAAACTAACCACATGTGCTAGACTACAAAGCTTTCAACGCGAGCGACAAAAAATAAACTGAAACAGGTTGTCCAAATGTTAGCCAAAACGTGGCGCTAATTATTATTTAAGTCTTTTTTTTCTAGGAATAATTATAGGCCCACTCACTTTTGCACTGGCCCGCCCAAATTACAATTTCTGCCTACGCCCCTGCTGTATAGGTTCAGGTTCAGCTATGGTGGTGTCGCCCTGGTGTGTCTAAAAGAACACCTCTGGAGTCAGAATGCGTTCCTCTGAGGTTATGTGGCTATTGTAGGCAGCACAGCAATACACAGGATTCAGGCATATTTAGTTTAACTCTTTTATCTTCTTGTTCGTGGTCTATCAAAAGAGAATCAATTGCTGATTATACATCTGTATGCATACATAACATTCACATACAGACTTACTACAAACATATCTCAGACACAACCATTTGCTAATGACAGCATAATAATGGTGATTATTATGTGAATTTGCTGCCATCTACCATCACATTTACGTCCGTTTCAGTAACCTATAATTATAACTATGTCAGTAACGTGCATCTTTGCGGGTGACATAGAATACTCATTCACATTACAAATAATAATAACTGAAAGCTTACACATATTACACAAGTCTAACATACTCACAAACATCAATAACAGTTAACCTAAACTGCGTTTAGAGTAGACAGACATACAGCTAACGTCTTCACATACTAACGAACTCTAACATGCTAGCTGCTAACCATACCAACGTCATCACAGTCCTGAATTCTCGCGTACATTGACACAACAATAAAAAAACGACTTACGTTTCGTCAGTGACGCACAATCATGTCTGAGAACAGGTAATACGACTAATTGTACTAATTAAACTACCGTATTAGGAACAACCGAACTAGCACTGTGCAGACTCTTCTGGTGTTTTTGCCGCCAACTTCTACTCACTCTCTCTGCGCATGCGCACCCTGTTGTCTAGTCTTTCTAACTGGTTGTGGGGTGTCCAATATCGGGTGATAACGGACACCTTCTACGTAATTGCAGCAAAACTGTCTTTTCACCGTTCTAAATTATTCCTGGCTACACAGGAGCCTGTACAAAGTATCTGAAATAAGTAACCATAGCAACAGGGATGGAGTCAAAGCCTCCATTTACAATTTTGAAATACTTTAACAAGCTAACTTGTATTTACAACAATGAGTGACTTCAATATTTATTTTAACCTATTTGAAACATTTTACTTTTCGCAATGTAGTGTGTCAGGTAGCCGCTCATCTCACATCGCATTCGCGATTCACCTCGCTAGTCAATTTACTGCAGACTAGGCTGCGGCCAACACAACAGTAGCAGAAACTCTACACACGGCCAATTATTTTCTTCTTTAAAATCTCGATTTTATTTGGGGACAATGACATGGCTCGATAGCTGGCGAGGTTTGTTGTTGAACATACTGTCAAATTATAATCACTGTTTGGAGAAAATGTCAACTTTGATACGGTCATCTCACGTCCATTTGCTATTTAACTCGCTCCACAGGCTGCGGCCGTACTGAGTGAAGCCTGCTAGTGGGCTATATGGCCGATATTGTTCGTGAAAATCTTGATATTGATTTGGGGACAGTGCCATGCCTGGTTAGCTAGCAAATCTTATTGTCAAACAAACTGTAAAATTGTATTTACTGTTTGTCAACAGTACATAATGTTATTGCCTCTGAATCTTGCTAGCATGACGTTAGCTTATACCTCAGACAAGGGAAAGCCGGTGTCGGTTCAATGAGCTCAGCGGACTATAAAATATCAGAGGCTAACGTAAAAAAACGTTAATTTATTTTGCAAAACGCATGGAAACATAAATTAATGTTTGTAAAAAAAATTGTTGGCAAAGTGACCATGGTATAAGCGGGATAATGCCCGACGAGGTGTCCAAGGGCATTATCCCTTAGTTACATATATTCTATAATTGTGTTCTGTAACACGAGGGGTAGGATTAGCAAAATGCCAGAGGATCTCAATGTTCTTCCTTGTCTTCAGGAAGGGTCCACCTTTCAACGACAACCCAATTCTGACATCTAGTGGTAATTTCTGAAAATAGCAAGCGGGACATACTACAGATATCATAAATTGCTTTTAAAGGGGCAATTGACTGCAAAACCGATTTTACCTTGTCATTGTTGAAAAACGACAGTTCGGAGGGTAAACTGAACATACCGTGAATATCAAAGTCCATTGACACCTCTTTCCTATTCAAATCTCAAAAAGAAAAAATTTGGCTGTAAAACGCTAGCTTTTCAACAAAGCCACCGGTCCTAAGTAGGACCGGTGATCGCCCTCTTATTGGCTCTGGTCTGTATCTTTGTCACGCCCCAGAATTTACATCCAGACCAGCCAGAGGTAGCGTCTATCTCCGATACTAGTTTAGCTGCGCGCTGCTCTGTGTAGGCTACTTATAAGGAATTACAAAGAAGAACGTTTTGAATTATAACAAGGATATTGATTATGGACCACGGTCGTAAATGCCGTGTTCCAGGCTGTACAGGGAAGGCTAACACTCACAGTCTTCCCAAGGAGCCAAACATTCAACAGGCATGGCTGCTGTTGTCTATGAGAATATCCCGGCGAAGTTTGACACTCAATCATTCATTTGCTCTGAACATTTCACCCAAGACAGTTTTGACAACCTTGGACAATTTCAAGCAGGATATGCTAGGAAGCTGAACCTGGAAAGAGGTGCTGTTCCAACCGTATGCTCATTGCAACCGCAAGCTAGTATAAGGACAGTATGATGTTGTGCTAACAGTTATTAGCAATGCTAACGTTTCCTGTATATAGCATACCAGGTAGAATGCTAAATACGTTTCTACACACATCAAATGACTCTAGCTAGACTAGCTGTAGTCGGCATTAGAAGGGAAGCTTCCGAAAAATAGCCAGAAAACGAACTGCAGTCTGGCTTATTGCTAACGCCTGTCTAGATAATCTATTTGAAAGAACTGGAGAAAGGCAGGTTTTAGATACAGGATACGTTAGCATTGCTAGTAACTGTTACTAGTAACACCTAGACTGTAGGCATGTAAACAAGTTTAGCTTGCTAGTTAACGCAAGAGCATAGAATGTGTGATAATTTAGCCTAGTTTATTGGCAATGGGGCTAACGTTGATTCTAGACTGTGTTTCATTCAAATAAATAACCTGTGTAATGAAAATCTACAATTCACGATGCATGTTTGTCCAGATCTTTGTCATGTTATTTTACAGCAAGATATCTAGAGCTAGCCTAGCTAGCTAACTGAAGCCGAGTAGAATCACGATATGGTTTGGTTGCTAAGCTGTAGCCTAACGTTCTACCCACCTAAGTCAATTCAGTTTGCTTCAACAATAGAAGTGGAAACAAGTAATGTTATAATTTCAAATGATATATAGTCAATCTGTTGAAAACAGTGTTGTGTAGACACAATAGATTTATTTGCGCGTTTTTATTTCAAGTCTCCAACTTCGGTGTTTCAGCGAGTGCTGCTGTTGGCCGTGTTGCGTTTTTGCTCCCAGCTTCACTCGTTGATAACCAACCAATCAGCACGCAGCTTATCTAAATATTAATGAGCATACCATAAAAGGAGAAAAGCTAGTGTTTTTTCCCGGGAACATTTCAGAGGATCTGTCAGAGGGCATAGAACAGCACCCAGGCCATTTTCAACCCAACCAATGTTACATACCCTATTCGGAGACTTTAAGGAACAGTGTGAAATACCCAAAAAACCCAGTCAATTGCCCCTTTAACAGTCAGAGAAAAGTGCATAGAGAGAAGCAGTTGAAATCAACTGAACCCTGGTATTCTCCATGAGTGCTAAGGCAAGATCTTTCCACATGACAGTCATGCACTTTTCTCATGAACAGCTCAGCAGGGGCTTAGTGATCCACAAGTGGAGTTGTACATGAACATGAGCTAGCTTCTGGGAGACCACCTCCCAGAGCACCACTCCAAAAGCGCTATAGGAGGCACACACAGAAACATGGCAAGTGTATCATAACCAAGAACAGACCTACTGAAACATCTGGCCTGCCTAATGAGAGAAGTTAAATCTAGGAGGGATTTATTAGTTTTTTCATGGAGTGCCATAGTATTACAAGAATGGAACCCTAGACCATGATGCAAAGTAGACCTACAGTAATACCCAATCAAGATGAATGAACAACTCAATTGCATACCATACTGTTGATCCAGGGGCGGTTTTAGGCACAGGTGGACCGGGCAGCCGGCCGGGCGGCATTTTTTCATGTCACGTGGAGGGCGCACAAGCATTTAATTTTAAAAAATCTCTGCGCAGATTTCTCTTATCTATCATTTTACTTTGTGGAGAATTGGCATATTGGCACCCCCTTCAGGTAGCTGCAGGCACCCCTGCTTGCTGAGACGGTGCCGTGCAGCAATTTACGTCATTTGTGGCCCCAGGTTAGCCTGACGTTGTCATACTCATAATTCTAGTCAGAATATGAGTCTGAAAACTCTCCGTTGGGCTGTGATAGGGGGCGTGTTTCAACCGACCTCGTAAAACAAATACCTCTTCGCTCAATTGGATAGACCTACAACCAATCAGAGCAACGTAATATGTTGTTTGTTGAAAACGAATTCAACCCAAGCGCTCTTTCGTGACGTTGTTGATTACGTTACTGTTGATCATCTGTCCATCATCGTATAAAACCCGCCCTGGCAATTTCATTGGTCCGTCCCGATTCTGGTTTTCTGTAGTTGTCCCCAATACGAGACCCTCCAGACCCAACTTCCCGACCAAATTCTTTTGTGGCCGGGGAGAAGTTGGGCTGGCAGCCAGGCTAGCCCCCAGGTAGTAGCGGTCCTCGTTCCTCGGGGGGCGGCAGGCGGGTAGGGGGCAGCACAAGATTTTTTCAAACAAAAGGTCCACTCCTGATCCAAAATGCAACTGCACAAAGTAGCCTTTCTGAGATGTTTTAAACAAGTGTTAATGGTTTTTGGTTTTAGACTTTGACCTCTGTTAGAACCTTAACATGGCCACCAGGGGGGAAATTCCCCTGGAGGAAGGCATGAACCCCCAGCTACTATTCGATTGGCTAACAGTTGATGATGGACACCTGCCCTGCCTGTTCATCACACACATGGCCGCGGGAACTAGGGGTGCTGCAGCACAACCTGACAGCACGAGAATTTAAAATGATATGACTTAAAAATCCACCACTGTGGCACAGCACCGGGAGAAGAATAACGATGGAAAACCAGGCTAAGAAACAGGGTGGGGCTGAAAAATTAAGAGACAAAGAAATCACCTTCACTAGACAAGGTTTTAGCAATTGAAAAATGTCTATGTTTATTTTACATGAAGCTGAACTATTTTGCGCTCAAATAAAGGCCAAAATTGTTTCGGCTCGCGCTCGCATTAAGGATAGAACTCCCAGACTCGCATCACATTGAACACAGAATATGCTTGCATTAGCAGGGCAGCTGTGGTGGCATATATGGGGGCCAGTTCTTGTGGGCCTGTCTGCCAATTTTTACTCCCAGTTCCTCCCTGCCGCCCCGCAACATTAAGCCCCCGCCAGCACCACACTGATAAAATATGTTCCCGCGGCTATGATCACACATGGAAGATGTCTACATTAGTGAATTAGTCAGTTGTTGCTAAAAACAATATAATGATGGCCATTTTCAGATGAGCTAGTTCAAAATGGGATAAGCACTACATAGCACTCAAGTCATAACAAAAAAGGCAATAATAATTCATTTATTTGAAAACCCTCACCATCTGCATTTTTGACTAGTTCATTCCATCCAGTCATATTAATTAAAATAACTCCCTTTTAATTGGTTAGCTATTCAGCAAACCTGTTTCATCAATGATTTAAGAGTTGCACAGTCAGTTAAAACCAAATAATGTCAAGAAACATATGTTCAACAAACATAATTGTCATTATTGTGGGTTAGGGTTAGTCCAAAAAGAACAAATATATCTAAAACATTACTAAATGTCAAAAACGGTCAGTTGTGGCAGTTGACAGTAGTGACCTAGCCATATACTACAGTACACATTTCAGTAATTTGATAAGGAAGGTCAGAGGTCAGGTTCACACAATTTAACTGCCCATAAACTCAATTTATATGAATATGAATTTGCCCCCTGAAAGAAGACAACATTGAAAAACCTGTAACTTAAACAAATAATTTTTTCCTTTCTTCTTCTAGGCTATTCTCAGTTTTAAAATCTAATTAAAATGCCTTAAACCAATAAAATGTACAATTGTGTAGTAATCAATGTTTGGCTGAATTCATAATGTCTGTATAGATAAAATGGTCCTACTGACCATACAATAACATTGCATTCACCAACAAGGTGACCTCAGGCCTACAGAGATTTACCACAAATGCATACAGTCAATCTACTCAGGATTGGTGTAGTGACAGGCATGGCCAAGGCTAGTGATTTGGTCAGCCATTCCACTGTTAGCTCTGCTCATCAGCCTGCACCCTCCCATCAGCCAGCAGCCTCTCCCTCTCTGCCGGGTTCCCCCCCTCCTCCTCCAGCATCATCCCAGCACAGCATGGGATCCTGGCCACCAGGGGGCGATGGAGGCCATTGTACAGCGCTGCTCCCACTAGCAGGATGATAAAGCCCAGCACCTGCAGGCCATGGAAGCTCTCCCAGCCCAGCATCAGGCTGGCCGCCCAGATCACCACGGTGCGCAGGCTGTCCAGCACCATCCGGGTGGTGGCGCTTATCTCCTTGGTGACACTGATGCCTGCAAAGTTGAAAAAGGCGATGCTGATGGTGTTGCCCAGCAACGCCAGGATGATGAGGGGCTGGTGGCCGATCTGACAGAACGCGTCCAGAGCGTCCTCCAGAACGTGACGAGGGTTGTTGCTGAAGCCGCCCACGGGGATGAAAAACATAGGGATGAGAAGCAGCGAGAGGATGATGAACCCAAAGAAGCCTGCAGAGAAAGAAAATAATTAAGGTGCAGTCACAGATTGCAATTTTTTTTTTATTACACTGGGATATATATATACACTCACCGGCCACTTTATTAGGTACGCCTCTTCAATTGCTTAACACAAATAGCTGATCAGCCAATCACATGGCAGCAACTCAATGCATTTAGGCATGTAGACGTGGTCAAGACATCTTGCTGAAGTTCAAACCAAGCATCAGAATGCGGATTTAAGTGACTTTGAACGTGGCATGGTTGTTGGTTGAGTATTTCAGAAACTGCTGATCTACTGGGATTTTCACACACAACCATCTCTAAGGTTTACAGAGAAAGGTCCGAAAAAGAGAAAATATCCAGTGAGCGGCAGTTGGTGTGGACAAAAATGCCTTGTTGATGTCAGATCAGAGGAGAATGGGCAGACTGGTTTAAGATTATAGAAAGGCAACAGTAACTCAAATAACCACTTGTTACATCCAATGTATGCAGAATACCATCTCTGAACGCACAACATGTCGAACCTTGAAGCAGATGGGCTACAGCAGCAGAAGACCACATCGATTTCACCTACGACATTCAGATGGTAGGGTAAGAATTTGTCATAAACAACATGAAAGCATGGATACATCCTGCCTTGTATAAACGGTTCAGGGTGGTGGTGTTATGGTGTGAGGGATATTTACTTGGCACATTTTGGGCCCCTTAGTACCAATTGAGCATTGTTTAAACGCAACAGCCTACCTGAGTATTGTTGCTGACCATCTCCACCCCTTTATGACCACAGTGTACCCATATTCTGATGGCTACTTCCAGGAGGATAATGCACCATGTCACAAAGCTCAAAATATCTCAAACTTGTTTGTTGAACATGACAGAGTTCACTGTACTCTCACCAGATCTCAAACCAATAGAGCACCTTTGGGATGTGGTGGAACAGGAGATACGCATAATGGATGTGCAGCCGACAAATCTGCAGCAACTGATAGCATATTGACATGATGCTATCATCTCCTACCAAAATCTCTGAGGAATGTTTCCAAGACCTTGTTGAAAGTATGCCATGAAGAATTAAGGCAATTCTGAGGGCAAAATGGTTTTTCTATGTACACAAAAGGCCTATTTCTCTGAAATATTGTTCACAAATCTGTTTAAATCTGTGTTAGTGAGCACTTCTCCTTTGCAAGAAAATCCATCCACCTCACAGTTGTGGCATATCAAGATGCAGATTAGGCAGCATGATTATTGCACTGGTTTTTGGACTCCCCCTGGACCCCCCCAATCAGTAAAACTGCACATTTTAGAGTGGCCTTTTATTGTGGCCTGCCTAAGGCAAACATGTGCAATAATCATGCTGTCTAATCAGCATCTTGATATGCCACAAATGTGAGGTGTAGGGCTGTCCCCACTCAATCAACTACTCGAGTGTTTGGTCAATATGCTCTTGGTTGACTAAGATTTTTTTAAGTCGAACTGCAGGTGTTACTATTTTCCCTTTCTCTAATCTGCGTTTTGTTTTTTTGCACATGGCACATGAGCATAATTGTAGCTGTTAGCCTAAACTCTACCATACTTTGTCTATAATTGGTGTTATTAATCCTTTCGACAAAATGGCAAATCAATCTGTGGTATGGAAGCATTTTATCAAAGTACCGGGTGACTCAAAACCTGTTGAATGCACACTCATTGTTTTACAGTGTGTAGCATATTAAGATTCAACTTTATTGTCTTGGTACATAAAATAATGATCCAATGGCCAATTTACGGTTTTCAAAAGGTAGGCTACATCATATTTGACGTCGAACTATGGAATATAAACCGTTGTTGGCAGAGAGTGCATTCAACATGTTTTGAGTCACCCGGTACTTGAATGAATGAATGGATACTTTGGAAAATGCTTCCATACCACAGATTTATTTGCCAGTACAAGTACGACAACAAAGGGCAGTTTAGCATCAACCAGAAGTGCAAAGAAAGCAATATAAGCCTGAGTGCAAATGAAGAGATAGGTACCGTGAATACTAGGGACTAAATATATAAAAGTGGATGTACAGTTAGTTAAAAGTAGTGCACATTTTCAGTGTCTGAGTGCAAATGTTCAGGGGCTGAGTGCAAATGTTCAGTGGCTGGAAGAAGGTGCATGGCCGTCCAGGCCAGGGTGTAGGGGTTAAGTACAGTCACTGGAGGAGGGTGTGTGAAGGGGTAACAAGAGGGGCCATCACCGTGGTGCAGAGTTCATCAGGGTGACAGCCGCAGGGAAGAATCTTTTCCTGAACCTGCTGGTCCGGGAACTGAGGGCCCTGTAGCGCCTCCCAGGGGGGAGGAGGGCAAACAGTCTGTGGCTGGGGTGAGAGTTGTCCTTGACAATGCTGCGTGCCCGCCGCCGACATCTTTTGTGCTGGACAGCCTCAATAGTGGGGAGTGAGGAAGCAGTGATGCGCTGGGCAGTTTTCACCACCCTATAGGCTAGGCATAGGATTTTTATGTTTCGGGAATAAAGTTTTAGGCTATGTCTGCGCATGCCGTGCTACTGTAGGTCTAACCATCTGCATTTTATTTTGAACAGCAGCCTAGTTTTCGATTTGAGAGACAGCACGCTTTCAACAATTATGTCGGCTTTGGATGTGCTAAGTTGTTAGACTCTTGTTACTAGTCCAAATAGCTAGTTCGGTATATACGTTACATTTAGTCATTTAGCAGACGCTCTTATCCAGAGTGACTTACATTAAGTACAGGGACATTCCCCTGTGCAAACTTTCATGGCGATTAAAACCCTTTCCGATTTCTGATGAAATTGCACATGGTATTTCAGAATGATGTCATCCTGTTTAACTAAACAAATAATCAATATCATGACAAGTCCAAAGGCTGTGGCTGTATTCAAACCTGAGACCTTGCACTTTGGATAACACCATCTCAGCCCATTGAGCTATTCTCAGTGCTGAGAATTGGTGTGGTCAGTTACTGTATAAAAAAAAAGAAGCCGTTTCTCCCGTGGCATGCATTGTTACATTCGGCCAAAGTTTAAACAGCTGTAATTCAGTGATCTTTTGACATATCAGGAGAAATTGCTATGGTACTATTTCATAGTCTGAAAGGGAAAACAGAGCTATATGCTACCTACATGACCAACGATGTGTGCAAACTTTATCCAGGGTTGCCACTCTTTTGTAAAGATACATTTCAAGCACTTTTCAAAAGATAAATTATTTCGAAATTAAGGGCCAATAATTCACATAGATGTTCACATACCAGTCTAACCCAGCACCGTACTATACAAAGACTTGAACGGTTTATCTTGATTAGATGGCAGTAGCACCACCCGGGAGTAAGTAAAGAAAAACCTTTTATTCGATCAGGATGAATCCTTGCCAGATTGATATAGACCGGGGTGGGGCCACTTTTCAGCCCGGAAGTTTCAGGCCCAAGACTGGCCCACTTTTTTAGTATACTAAACAGGGCCGGCTGCAGCTTGCTTTGACTGTGGGGGTGCAGTGAACCTTTCTGGGGGGTATCATGATTACAGAAAGGGATCGTATTTTTTACATTTAATTTTTTTTTGAGACTGCTTAACGATCCGAGTGTCAATCAGGCCAGACGTTGTAAAGATTCGGGGCTTAGCCCATTCAGGGCTTAGCCCTAGGACTTATGGGGTTTATATTTTATATTTAATTTTTTATTCCCCTTAGTATTAGCTAGACCCCCCTTAGTATTAGTTAGACTTATGAATTCCTATATGTTTAATGTATGCACCTCCCTGCCAAAGTAAATTCCTTGTTTGTGCAAACATTCATGGCAAATAAAAATCCCTTCTGATTCTGATATGATGCAAGATATACTTTTTTTGGCCATTATATTAGCGCAATATAGTTTTTTGAGCTTTATGTAAAATAAACATGGGCATTTTTTCAATTAAACCATTGATTTTATTACATTTTTTTCACAAATTGTCACACTGTATAGAAAAATCCATGCTGCAGACTTAACAATGGGATACCAAATCTGACCAAATCCAACTATGGCTGCAAGCAGCAATGAGGTGCCCAAGCAGTCAAATGACCCAGAAAACATTTTAGACATCCTCAGAAGAGGGTAACGAGTACACACAGCAAGTTTGGTGTGAATACATCAAAGATTTGCTGAGATACGACCCAACTTCCTGTTTGCTGGCTTAACGGCACATTTTGAATGCCTGTAGCGGGCAAAAGGTTTGGAAAATCAAAAACAACTAGAGAGGGTACAATTTCTGGGGAAATTGTGAGGGTGTGCTTGCGGCTGCCCCAGCTACCCATAGTCTCCTGGTGTTTAAATATTTTAAAAAGCATTTAAGTGTATGACTGCAGTTCTGACCATTGTGTTCCCTTGATATTAATTTTGTAAAAATTACATGTATCACTCAGATGGTATCGCTCAGTAGGTAACAGTAAATTGTATTCAGATATAAACAACTTGTTGGTTGTCCAACAAGAGGAAGACACAGCATCTGCTTCTTCAACTCCTTAATCCTCTTGAGACACCTGTTGCACCTGGTTATGAGGTTGTAGGCTATGGGACGTCTAATATTGCATTTGTCTAATTATGTGTAGGACAGTGTTTCTCAAGTGGTAGGACATATTGATTCATAAAAGCATCTTAATGTATCAACGTAAATATAATAATGTTATTTTAAAGCAAGCAATGACATGGCTAATTCAAAAGCAGTTTGCTAGAGGCAAGCTAGCTGCCGTTGCTATCCACACTCCCCTGATTGTTTGAAAGCGCAGAAAATTAGAATGTTTCTTTTGTAGGGGATAACATTTACATTTACATGTAATGTAAATGTTATCCAAAGCGACTTCCAAGAGAGAGCTTTACAAAGTGCATAGGTCACTGATAATAACAACAAGATAGCCCCAAAGCATTGCAGGAAGCCAAAAACAAGAAGTACACATGGCGAACAACCCAAAAATAAGTGCTAAAGGGAAGAAACCATAAGAGCATGTAGTTAAGCAAGTACAATTACACAACATGAATCTCTAAGTGCAAGTGTACGAGATTGCAGTTCCACTCGAAATCGCTTTCTCTATAAAGCCAAATTGTTGTGATTTTTTGGGAGTGGTATTTTTCACTCGTAATCCAAGCTCCAATTTGCGAGCTAGAAAGTCTATCACGTTGTATCCATGCATCGTTGCTATAGGCGGTCTCACGGGCGACCTGCACTTGCTCAAATTTGAAAGACTGTCACGACCTAAATAAAAAATGCGAGATTGCAGTTCCACTCGAAATCGCTTTCTCTACAAAGCCAAATGGTAGTGATTTTTTGGGGGTGGTATTTTTCACTCGTAATCCAAGCTCCAATTTGCGAGCTAAAATGTCTATCACGTTGTATCCATGAGTCGTTGCTAACGTGTGTTGACGTAGTGACGTAGCTAGCACAGATTACCCTTCGTCGACAAAAGGCACTTTGTCCGCACAAAAACGTTGTAACCTCCTAAACTGTGCAACGGAACGTAAATCCAAATACAAGCAACTCAATCGCTACCAAGACGAAACGTTTGACACTTAGGTTGTCTATATAGTCCAAATATTGACAAAGTTTTAGGGGGGCAAAAAGAATAGTAATAATAATATTAATAAATATGTGAGATAACAATGGTTTGTGCTCGCCGAAGGCAAGAACACCCCAATAATTGATAGGTTTTGTGAGGCTTGTTCTTAAGATAATCTCTGCCAAATTTGGTGAAGATTGGACAACATGTGTAGGAGGGGAGGAAAAAAGTTTTTCAATTAGTTCAAAATGGCGGCCGCATCAATTCGGCTATTATTACAAATTATGAGTCACACACGGGATGTACCAAGATATCATAAGACAAAGGAATCACTTAATAAAGGCAAACAAATCAACAGTTATTGGCCAAAGCACATTTTTGCTTCCTGCGGCCACGCCCAGTGATTACATGACAACAAATTGATTGGACATCCTCAGAAGAGGGTTCAGAGTCAACCTACCAAGTTTGGTGTGATTTTTCAAGGAGTTGCTGAGATATGACCATACTTCCTGTTTGGTTGCTTTGTTGCCAATTTTGATTGGCTGTACCGGACAAACGGTTTTGAAAATCAATTATAAATTGAATTATATTGTGCTAGGCGACTTTAACAAAGGCAATCTAACTCAAGAACTCCCCAAATACAGACAACTCATCAAATGCCCCACCAGAGAAGGGAACACTTTGGATCACTGCTTCTCTACTATCAGTAAAGCATACCATGGGGTTCCCCGAGCAGCACTGGGTCACTCAGACCACGCCATGGTCCACCTGATTCCTGCATACAGGCAGAAGCTAAAGCGCTGTAAGCCTGCAGTGAGGACATCGAAACAGTGGACAGTGAGGCTATGGGGGATCTGCAGGCGTGCTTGGACTCTACTGACTGGGATATGTTCATGACTGCCTCCAATAGTCTGGATGAGCTCACGGAGGCTGTGACACCATACATCAGCTTCTGTGAGGATGGCTGTATACTAACACGCACTAGGGTGAGCTACAACAACGACAAACCCTGGTTTACAGCTAAACTCAGAAGGCTGAGGCAGGACAAAGAGGCAGCGTTTAGGAGTGGGGACAAGGACAGATTCAAGGAGTCGAAGAACAGGTTTAGCAAGGCAGTGAGAGAGGCTAAACGACTGTACTCAGAGAGGCTGAAGCGCCAGTTCTCTGCTAATGTTTCTGTCTGGAGAGGGCTCAGGCAGATCACCAACTACAAGCCCAGAGCCCCCCACTCCACTAACGACTCTCGTCTGGCCAACGATCTGAACGAGTTCTACTGTTGTTTTGAAAGACAATTGGACTGCCCTGAACTATCCCTTCCCTCCCCCCCGCTCCTCACCAACTCATTGACGACACTCTTCATTCAGGAGAGTGAAGTTAACAGACTTTTCAAGAGGCAGAACCCACGCAAAGCAGCTGGGCCAGACGCTGTCTCCCCTGCCACCCTCAAGAACTGTGCTGACCAGCTGTCTCCGGTGTTCACTTACATCTTTAACACCTCCCTGGAGACATGCCATGTGCCAGCCTGTCTCAAGTCCTCCACCATCATCCCTGTGCCCAAAAAGCCCAGGCCAACTGGACATAATGACTACCGACCCGTCGCCCTGACCTCTGTGGTACTGAAGTCTTTCGAGCGCCTGGTGCTGGCACACCTTAAATCCATCACAGACCCTCTACTGGACCCCCTGCAGTTTGCCTACAGAGCCAACAGGTCTGTGGACGATGCAGTTAACATGGCCCTCCACTTCACTCTATAGCACCTGGACTCCCCAGCATCCTATGCCAGGATCCTGTTTGTGGACTTCAGCTCTGCCTTCAATACCATCATCCCAGCCCTGCTTCAGGACATGCTCTCACGGCTGTACGTGCCTGACTCCACCTGCAGGTGGATCACAGACTTTCTGTCTGACAGGAAGCAGTGCGTTAAGCTGGGAATACAAGTCTCTGACTCCCGGTCCATCAGGACCGGATCACCTCAGGGCTGCGTTCTTTCTCCTCTGCTCTTCTCCCTGTACACCAACAGCTGCACCTCCAGTCATCCGTCGTCAAACTGCTGAAGTTTGCGGACAACACCACCCTTATTGGGCTCATCTCTGGTGGAGACGAGTCTGATTATAGGTGGGAAGCGGCCAACCTGATGACCTGGTGCAGCCAGAACAACCTAGAGCTCAATGCTCTTAAGACAGTGAAGATGGTTGTGGACTTCAGGAAGAACACAGCCCCACTCACCCCCATCACCCTGAGTGACTCTCCAGTCAACACTGTGGAGTCCTTCCGCTTCCTGGGCACTATCCTCTCCTAGGACCTTAAGTGGGAACTGAACATCGGCTCCCTCATCAAGAAAGCACAACAGAGGATGTACTTCCTTCGGCAGCTGAAGAAATTCAACCTGCCAAAGACGATGATGGTGCACTTCTACTCAGCCATCATTGAGTCCATCCTCACCTCCTCTATCACCGTCTGGTACGCTGCTGCCACTGCCAAGGACAAGAGCAGGCTGCTGCGTATCATCCGCACTGCTGAGAAGGTGATTGGCTGCAATCTGCCTTCCCTCGAGGACCTGCACACCTCGAGGACCCTGAGGCGAGCGAGGAAGATTTTGGCCAACTCCTCCCACCCTGGACACTCCCTGTTTCAGTCAACCCCCTCCAGCAGAAGGCTGCGGTCCATCAGGACTAATACCTCACGCCACAAAAACTATTTTTTCCCCTTCCGCTGTTGGCCTCTTCAACAAGGCCAAGGGTCCACACTGACTCTAATGACTACTTAAAACACATAACACAATTGTATCTTGCACATTTGTATTTTTATATTTTAAGTGGTAACTTATATTTTATTTTAATGTACATTTTATTTAATTCTAATTCCATTTAGTACTGTTAGTTTATGTACCCTTAGTATAGATAGTACACATATTAAAATTTTAGGTTCATATATGTTTATTGTATGCACCTTCCTGCCAAAGTAAATCCCTTGTCTGTGCAAACTTTCATGGCGAATAAATCCCATTCTGATTCTGCCATAGACTCCAATGGGAGAGGAAGATGATTAATAATAAGAAGAAGAATACGTAGAAACCCTTAAGGTGGCTTCGCCGCTTCGCGGCTTGGACACCAAATACCAGAAATGATTTCTCCCATCTAACGACTCCCATCTATCTTGCCAACATGCCAAAACAAAACATGTGCCAACAACAACAAGCTGGTTCAAGTTTTAATAGACTTCACAGTAGCTCTGAAAAAAGCAATATGCATTATGACATTGGTTGCTTTTTAGTTACTAACTGCGATTAGAAGCTCTATAGCAAGTAGCTGTTAGATTTGTGTCACTCAGTGGCTGATAAAGTTTGAACATTCACTAGCCATTTGGCTTTAAAAGTGTATTTTTCACTCTGCAATACATTTTAATAAAAGCTCAGTTAAGGCACAATTGTTCAGTTTTGTGTTGTTTGTTTAGTTGTTTAGTCAATGTAGTCGTGGTAGTAATACAATTCAGTTTACTGCACTTGAAAGTCCTCAATGGCAAAACACTAAAGTTGACTGATTGCCACTTGGTGAGCCTTATGTTTTCCAGTGGTCTTGGCAGCGTATGTCTTTTGAAGTAGACCTACAGTATTGACCGTTTATAATTTATTGTGACTAATTTGCCCCTCCTGACCAACTCTAAGCAGATATCTGTTGTTTCATTGTGTATAAGGAGTGTTTTGTAGTACCTTCAGTTCCCACTGCCCGCAGAGGGTGAACGTCGTGCTTGTAGACAAACTTCTCCTCCAGGACCATTTGCACTGCGGCAATGACCTGAGCCATGATAATCAGAAGGTCACCTGGAAGTCAGAAGGTTAAGCAAAGATAAAGCATATTTTTTGCTCACTTTGAGATTGCAGAAAAGTCAGACACGTTGGGCATGGTTCTTAGCTGTAAATCTTTGCTACAGAAAACTCTGATGGTAAACAATAAGGATGGGGCAAATAAGGCATGTTTCAGAGAAGTTGGACGCAAAACCAAAATGACGACGCCAAACAACATGACTAAAAACAGATGATTTCATATATGGTGTTCACTACCTTTAAAATAGACTTTATTCAACACGATCCTACTACAAAATATAGATATTTCCTCACACATTTCCATGAATTTTAATGCTGGTTTTTCAGCTCCCATCTGATCAAACCAATACCACCCCTTCTCCTCAAAGTGTACCTGTGAGGATGTCGCTGAGTTTGTGGGTTTCGTCCCTGTGGCCGCTGAAGAAGTCGGCCAGGCCCACCACCACGAGTCCCAGGATGGTGATCAGGATGCCCAACCACTGGCTGACCACTAAGCGACGCCCCAGGAAAGCCACGGACAGCAGGCCTGTGAAGATGATCACGGCCCCACGCAGCATCTGGAAGCTGGAGGCGCTCGTCATGTTGAGGGCTGGGGATACAAGGGGGTCACAGGCAGGTTTAGGACAGAGAGTGTAATAGCAACTAACATACTATTTCCAATGATCACAAATCTAGACATTTCTATACTACCGTGTCACAATCTGTGGCATAGTTGGGAAAAATCTGATTATCTTCAACATTATACTCTTTTTAATTTTTTTTATTTAACCTTTATTTAACCAGGCAGAATCATTTAAGAAAAATAATTCTTATTTCCAAAGATGGCCTGGCAAAAAGCTAAAGCTTTTTGAGGGAGAGGGGAAGGTAGCCTTGCTCTGCCCTCCTACGTACTTCCGCTCAATTTGGATTTTGCTTCTATACTAGGTCTGGGAGTTTGATTTTCAGAAACACATTTTTTGTAGGTCCAATCAGCGAACAGAGGGAATGGCTGAGAACGATGACGCTAAAGTCGTGCACTAGTTTGAGTTGTAGTTCATTAATGGCGGCGGAGAAAGATGCGACTGAAGCTATTCTGCGGTTGTGGCAACTAGGGATGTCACGAGAACCGATACTTACGGTACCTTCCGATGCTAAAATAACAAAACACTGACGATGCCCATTTTTTTGAAGCACCGTAAGTACCGTGAGCGCCGATGCCAGATGTTAGCATCGGTGCTGCGCCTTCAGGAGTGTTCCAGTCGACGTTTACATTAAGAAAAACAAGATAACAACTGCTGCTTTAGCGATCGCCCCGCTTCGACTTGTTGACAAGAAAGCAAAAAAAGTAGTTTGCGTTTGAGGCAGATGACCGTGGCGTTATAATTAATCCGCAGAAGCCATTATGCAAAAAATGCTACCGCAGTCTTCAGACCAAGGGGGAATACTTCCAATTTAGCAAAGCACCTGAAAGATCGTCATCTGGATTTGTTTAAAGAATTCAAGGCAAGTTCTGATTCTGTTCCAGAAGAGGCGCAGCACCGATGCCAACATCTGGCATCATACAAAATAAATCAATGTTCGTTGAAGTCGCGGCAAAATTCTGAATACATCCAAAGAATGCTCTTTTTCTGTTTGTTTAATCTGTCATACTAAAATACACGTTACATGATGTTTGAGATGGTGGGCACGTGTGTTACAATGGCTTATGTACATAGTTTAGGTTAGCTGTAGTTTTAACGTTAGCCCATAGCTTAGAAGGTAAACTCATGTCATGTTCATCTTGTTAGCTGAATGGCTTAATTGCACTTTATTATG
Organism: Hypomesus transpacificus; assembly: GCF_021917145.1. Taxonomy (NCBI): domain Eukaryota; kingdom Metazoa; phylum Chordata; class Actinopteri; order Osmeriformes; family Osmeridae; genus Hypomesus; species Hypomesus transpacificus. Next base: position 2,898,861 of record NC_061065.1, on the reverse strand, counting down.
TTGTGCTATGCTATATTGCACATGTTTTGTATGTCTTTGTAGGACATTTTGCTATTTTTCAAATATTTTAAAGAAGTTCATGGTTCAAGTAGCCTACATGGAATCTTAGACAATCCTCTTTTTTTTTAACATGGTATCGAAATTGGCATCGAGAATCGTGTTATTTTAATGGTATTGGCACCGACTACTGAATTTTTGGTATCGTGACACCCCTAGTGGCAACGCTGCCGAATATCCACAAGTTAAAGCCTGTGCAAGAACATTCCTTACTGAGTTTTGTTGGTGGCCATGATGTTGTGGCCCTCCTCCCCACGGGGTTCGGGAAAAGTTTGATTTTCCAGCTACGGCAGCTAGCTCTGTTACAGTAGTGGTGAAGGAGTTGGCTAAGGCGAATGCTAGCGATTGGTTAAGGCAGATCAGGCCCTGGGCAGGCTCTGGGCAGATCCAATAGTTTTAAACTTCAACAGCGTACCCGCCTTCAAGGAAGTTAACGCTTGTCAATGGAGTGATGCCAGACCCTCTGTACAAATGTCTGGTTAGGACCAGGCTAAGGGGAAGGGGGCTATGGAATACAAATCTGGTTAAAAGCATTACGGCACACAACTACAGCAGTACAACACACAGAAGAAAAACAAGCAGGGAATTTCTACATAGGGAATCAGAGAGGATAAAAATGTAAAAGCACAAGAACACAAAGCAAGACACAGACTATTTACACCAGAAAACAACCGCAATCAAGACATAGACTGACTGGCAGGAATGGCTTCTTCTTTAGCTCTCGACAAAGGCGGTCGCATTTTTCTCTCCTCCCCTCCCTGACCTTCCCTGCTTGGCTCTGTCTTGTCTTGTCCGTCTCAAGATACTCTCTCATCATCACTCTCCAAAACTAGAAGCATGGAATTAATTAGCTGGTCTCTCAATGCAATTGACACCATCTTCTTAAAGAGAAGCTCGGGTTCGGGGGAACCCAACTATCCTGCTAGCGATTGGTTAAGGCAGATCAGGCCCTGGGCAGGCTCTGGGCAGATCCAATAGTTTTAAACTTCAACAGAGTACCCGCCTTCAAGGAAGTTAACGCTTGTCAATGGAGTGATGCCAGACCCTCTGTACAAATGTCTGGTTAGGACCAGGCTAAGGGGAAGGGGGCTATGGAATACAAATCTGGTTAAAAGCATTACGGCACACAACTACAGCAGTACAACACACAGAAGAAAAACAAGCAGGGAATTTGTACATAGGGAATCAGAGAGGATAAAAATGTAAAAGCACAAGAACACAAAGCAAGACACAGACTATTTACACCAGAAAACAACCGCAATCAAGACATAGACTGACTGGCAGGAATAACTTCTTCTTTAGCTCTCGACAAAGGCGGTCGCATTTTTCTCTCCTCCCCTCCCTGACCTTCCCTGCTTGGCTCTGTCTTGTCTTGTCCGTCTCAAGATACTCTCTCATCATCACTCTCCAAAACTGGAAGCATGGAATTAATTAGCTGGTCTCTCAATGCAATTGACACCATCTTCTTAAAGAGAAGCTCGGGTTCGGGGGAACCCAACTATCCTGACGGGACGTTTGCAGATGGCTACACGATGGATGCGTGGGCGAATTGGCGTGTCGTGTGTCTAGCGGCACTTTCCGTGGAGGACGTTGTAGACATATTCATATTCGGAACCATGATTGTAGGCTTTCTGCTGATTGGAATAGGCGCTGGCTTTGTATATCGGAAAATCAAGGAAACGGCTGCGGCCATCAGACGCCCCGTTAGGCTGCCCGACCTGATTGATGCGGTGGGCATAGCTGTTGGAGCTCAGGCCCCGTTTACACGGAAGAAAAACGCATATATTTTCATGCGGTTTGGCCTTTCATTTACACGAAAACGGAGGTTTTATCACGGAAAACGATCATTTCTAAAAACTCCGGCCAAAGTGGAGATTTCTGAAAACTCTGTTTTTGTGTTTGCGTGTGCACTAGGTTAAACAGAGTTTTAGGTTCTCAAACCTCACAGTATGGGACTAAAAAAGCATCACGTCATGAGAGCGTCCTGTTTATAGTAACACGTGCGTTTGACTTCATGCAGCGCCGGCGTCGCCTGCAGCCCGGCTGACTTGAAGCGGCCAATGGCTTTCTCAGCTTCAACGCAGCCGGCTGTCGGCACCGCCGGTGGTTCATGAAGTCGAACACAACTAGCATAATGGGGTCATTTATTTGTGAATTGCGTTACATTTCTGAATCACAAAATACATTTGTGCATCGCATTTGTGGATCATTCAAACAAATGAACCTCGTGCCTGAAAGGTAAAGGAAGTCGGTCGTGTTATTCGTAGTTGTTGATTTTGAAAATTGTGATTGGTTTGCATGGATTTATCCTTCACATTACACTGCCGCCTACAGGTTTGGCATAGTTATGATGGCGCTCCGGGGCGTATATACGGGTTCATGTAAACAGAAACATTTTTGAAAACGTACGTGTGTGTACAACGTTATTTTAGAAAACGGAGGGGCAGAAATATTCGTTTTTGTAAATACCCGGCTATGTGTAAACGTGGCCTCAGACTGTGAACTTACAACGCAGTATGGATTACAACAGGGGTAAGTTTGCGGCTCTGCAAAGGAAGATGGCGGAGATGGAGACCTTCCTGAAGGGTGGACGTGAAAATTGAGTCGCGGCTACTCGTCAATACAACTACCCCAATCTTATCTACTCTCGCCCCCGTAACCAGCACAGGCCTTGCCCAAGGCCGTTGCTGGGAAACAACTCCCCTGGAGAGCGCTGAAGCGAGACTATCTTGCTCTTCCCTTCCCCCCCCCACCGACATCTGTGGTTTGGTCTCTGCCCGGGTCATGACCAAGGATGTCTCCTTGCCTACACAATCTGCATAGGGAGAATCGGACTGATTGTGGCCTAGGTCGAGAGCGCCAACCCAGACCTACTCACACATTAACTTTCACCTACTAGAGATATCACCACCCCCCCGCCCCCATCCAACGCCTTCGCCTGCTTGTTTCCCCAGGGTGGCTGGCGGGTCTGTGTCCAACGCCTACCATGGCTGCAAGTCCAAATGCTGCTCGTCTACCCCCCCCACTCCCCGTTGCAAGTCACGTGCTTTTGTAAATGTTGTTGGGCTTATGTGCTGAGGTTTTTGCCTGTTCCCACACTGTACTCAGAAATGTCCCACTGCACATTTCTGATCAGTACTTTATCCAATTCTCTGACTCTCTCCCTCCAAACCCTCTTACCTCCCTTCCCCTTGTAACTTTCTGGCGCAACCTCCGCTCCCTATCTCCCTCCCATTTCTCCTCTATTGTAACATCCTCCCTCCCATTGACGAGTTCTCGTCCCACCCCACTAACACTGCCACCGACTTTTTGTTGACAATTTTAACTCCATCACTTGACTCTCTCTGTCCCCTGTCAACCAGGCCTGCACGATCTTCTCCCTCCTGCCCGTGGCTTACGGATGTTATTCTTGAAGAACGGTCCACCCTTCGGGCAGCCGAGAGGAGATGGCGCAAGTCCAAAGACGGTCTGGACCTTGATAAGTATCACTCCCTCCTTAAATCCTTCTCTTCTCACATAACTGTTGCTAAAACCCTCTACTTTCTGAACAAAATTAACTCTGCTTCAAACCCCCGCAAACTTTTCTCTACCTTCTCCACCATTCTTAACCCACCTCCCCCACCCCCTCCCTCCACCCTGACAGCAGACGACTTAATCTTTCTTCTTTGAGCAAAAACTTGTCGCCGACATTGGCAGTCGGTTCTCTAAGACCCCCTTTCCTACCCTCTCACCCTCCATGACCGACCCAACTAAATGTCTAAACTCTTTCTCTCCCCTGTTCGAGGCAGAGATCTCTGACCTCATTCTCTCTCATCGCCCCACCTCTCCTTGATCCTATCTCCTCCCCTCTCTTTCAAACCATCTCCCCCTCCATCATAACTTTTCTTCTCCATGTCCTAAACTCCTCTCTTACCTCAGGCACCTTTCCCTCTGCCTTCAAACAGGCCAGAGTTACCCCTCTACTCAAAACTCCCCCTTAACCCTGCCGTCCTCCAGAACTACAGACCGGTATCATTGTTACCCTTCTTTTCAAAAACAATTGAACGTGCTGTATCTAACCAAATGTCAAACTTTCTCTCTCAGAACAATCTGTTTGACCCCAACCAATCGGGCTTCAAGACTGGCCACTCCACAGAGACTTCCCTCATTTCAGTCACCACTGCCCTCCAGTCTGCCAGAGCGGCTTCCAGGTCATCCATCATCATTCTGCTGGACCTTTCTGCAACGTTTGATACGGTTAACCACCAGATCCTGCTCTCCAGACTTTCTGAGATGGGCATCACTGGCACTGCACTCCAGTGGATCTCATCCTACCTGTCGGGAAGATCCTACCAGGTCTCCTGGGGAGGCAACCTGTCAGGCCCTCGCCAGCTCTCCACTGGTGTCCCCCAGGGCTCCGTCCTTTGACCCTTCCTCTTCTCTCTGTACACCTCCTCACTTGGACCAATCATCACCTCCCATTGCTTCTCCTACCACTGCTACGCTGACGACACGCAGCTGTACCCGTCGTTCCCCCCGACTGATCTGGGGATCTCAGCTAAGATTGAGGCCTGCCTCACAGACATCTCCGCTTGGATGACCGAGCACCACCTCCAGCTGAACCTCGCCAAAACAGAACTTCTCATCATCCCGGCTAAACCCTCCATCTCCCACGATCTGTCAACCACCCTGGGATCTGCGACGGTGACCCCTTCATCCGCTGCCAGGAACCTTGGGGTTACCATGGATTACGAGTTCTCCCTCACGGCCCACATTGCTGCAGTCTCCCGGTCGTGAAGATTCACCCTCTACAACATCCGTAAGATCAGGAGATACCCGTCTGAGCACTCCACCCAGCTGCTAGTCCAAGCACTGGTCCTCTCCAAGTTGGACTACTGCAACTCGCTGTTCGCTGGTCTCCCAGCATGTGCAACCCGCCCTCTTCAGAGGATTCAGAACGCAGTGGCCCGGGGGGTTGCCTTTTTATCTCCCCTCTCCTCATGTTATGCTGTAACTTTTCTAGTTGGCGCTGAAAATGGCTGCATCGGTAGGCTCTCCTGCCATGGTAAATTCCTTGTCTGTGCAACTTTCATGCCGAATAAACACCAATTCTTTGCTCCGCAGCTTCACTCGTTGTAAACCAACCAATCAGCGCGCAGCTCATCTATATATTCATGAGCATACCATAAAAGGAGAAAACCTAGCGTTTTATCAGGGGTTATAGAACAGCACCCAGGCCATTTTCAGACCAACCAATGTTACATTCCCTATTTTGGAGACCTTAACGGTGCGTTCACACTGCAGCGGGGCGGGCAGAGCGGGGCGTCGGCTTCCAATTCATTTTCAATTAAACCAGGCGTTGACGCCAGCGTAGGGCATTGTGGGAAGGCGAGCGGGGCGTCGACGCCCGCGTAGGGTATTGTGGGAAGGCGAGCGGGGCGGCGAAAGTTGAATTTTTCGCAACTTTATGTAAATGAGGAGCGTGAAAACGCCAGCGATGGCCAATCGGGCAATCGGGCAACTGTAGGGCATTGGAAACATTTCTAGGTTTGACAATTTCAAGATGGAAGAGCAACTCATCGTATGTGTCTTCATACCCAGTATTGTATGATATGTCTATGTTCGATTACAGAGACATAAACAAAAAAAAGGATGCCTGGCGCAGGGTTGCTGAGGTTGTCGGCGTCCCTGGTGTGTTGTATTTTGTACTTTAATTCAGTTTTTTCACATTACGTAACTTTCTTCTGTGCTAGCTGCATAGTCTACTGTAGCTAGCTCACCCGGCACACGATTGACATTCAACGCTGATATGCTGGCTGGCAGAATGTGTCGTGGCAAGTCATAATCTAGCGATTGATTTGCAGAGATTGAGTAATTTAATAAAAGGTTACACATGTCAACGTTTATGTCTGATGCATCTTCTTTTCAAGCCGGAACAAGACCCGTTCCATAGAGTGCGGGTGGCATTTAATCTTTCACTCGGCCTAAAAAAAGTGTGGAAAAAGATAACCTATTGTGTGCTGTAGATAAGATCATGTCAGATCTAGAATGCGTGTCGGATTTTTGCTTAATGTGTGTAAAAGTTGTAATTGGTCTACACATTTGCCATGACATTATACGAACTACAACAGTGATTTAAGAAAACTACAGCTCTGAATGAATCTGTCTGACACGCCCCCGAGCGTGGTGCACTGTGGGAAGGCCGGTGGTGCTGAGCGGTAAAAAAGTCTGCAGTGTGAACGCACCGTAAGGAACAGTGTGAAATACCCCAAAAACCCAGTCAATCACCCCTTTAACTACAGGACAGCAACAAATCACTCCCCCGTCCTGTCTTTAGGAAGGAAGATCACACCTCTATTCCTCTACTAACCTACAGACAAGACCTCAAACAGGTACTTAAATTGTATATTAGTAGACACAGCTACTTTTGTCTTCCAAGATGGCGTCCCCATTTATTTCTATGAAAATTGCTCACAGTGAGGCAAGCGTGAGCACAAAATGGACCGTGCCATCTTTTCAGTTCCGGCTCGTCCGGTCTTGCGCAGAACAGTGGCTCACCTATTTCCTAGGCTCCGAGACTCGTGCACGCTTGCAACTAGCTGTACACGTCATACTTTGCAACAGTTGCAAGTGTGTGAGCTAAGGCATTTGCAGAATGGGGCACAAGTCCGATCAAGAAGCAGATAGGCTATATCATGAACTTTACGAAAATCAATTTTATTAGTACTGTATAGTCAGGGGCGGTTTTAGGCACAGGCTGACCGGGCAGCCGCCCGGGGCGCCACAAAGTTAGGGGCGGCATTTTTCGCCGAGAGGGGCGGATTTTTCCGCATTTTGTGTCTGGCGTAAAAAGGTATTGCGATTGTGTTCGTCCGACTTGTTCAGTTTACTGTGATGGGACGGCCGGCGGGGTAGGTGGCGGCACAAGAAATCTTCGTCCCGAGGGGGGGAAGGGGGTGTAAGTGAAGAACTCGCCCGGGGTGCCAAATGTGCTAGAACTGCCACTGTGTATAGTAATCCTTTCACTAGTTTTTTTCTTCTAAATATAGGCCTATTCTAGCTGGAACATACATTTCACATACGACTCAGACTCACCGCTGTTCTTTTTGCTTCGTGTTTTTAGTATGACTGCTTAAGTAGCCTATTGAGTTGGATTAAAGAAACTGTAAACTTGAATATCTGGCTCCGCTGTTGTTCTAGCTCTGCAATGCAAGCTTATTAAATAGACCTATAAATATGTTACTATTATAATGATGATGAATGTTGCTTTACTGTTAGAAGCTTACAGTTATTGTTAATGCCATCATTTTGGGTTTAACTGGCATAACGTTACATAACCTAGCAACATTGTGGTTATCAGACATGATTTATTCATCTTTGTCTTTGTCTCCAAAAGACGTCAACAAACTATTATGGACGCCTTAACATGCAACGATTTCACTTATTATATTAGGCTATAATTAAGTTTGTCATTCCATGAACATAATAATACAAAATGGTTAAATCTGCTTTAAAATAACGGAAATAAACTGTACAAACAACCGTCATGTTTGTATGCAACCATTTGTAAAACAAAGGCAGGCAACTGTAGATTTTCAAGCCCTTTCTCCCTGTGCTAATTCAGTTCAGGTAAACCACATTTCCAGGCAACTTTTCTTAACGTAAGCAAATACATGGAATGCTAGTTTCCCCATTTCGGATTGGGTTAAAAAAATGGTTCTATGAAAAAGCTAGTAGTATGAGCCAGGTTCAAGAATCAAACTAAAATTATTGGGGGAAATAGTTTTGGAAATGTTGACTGGAGTTGATAGAATAAAAACGACCGGACAAGCCAGGTACCTAATGGAAATGCAATACCACCTACATCCACCTGGGCCGTTGCCTCAAGCCGAGGGGTGGGGGTCTGGGACAAGAACAACACCATTCTGTCCCCATCCATGGCTGACGCTAGGAGAACAGTTAACCTCTCCCTGAACTGTATCCCCTCCTGCTTCAAACTGACAACTACTGTCCCCGTACCAAAGACACCTTCCATCACCTCATTTTGACTTTGATGTTGCAACTATACCATGGCTTAACCTACACAGTCAAATAATTCCAAAGGGAAACGCCAGACAGCAAGAGCTGAGATTTTTTTCTCCACTTTAGTTAATAGGATCACATGTGGTTCACCGAGTGGTAGTCTACATAGGCAACACTGGCATGCGGCCACAGATTTCACAAGGAGTTCCTGTATGCTCGATGTAAAATTTGAATTGATACATGGGTGGGTGCTGAAAGGGGGAAGAAAGCTTAGAAAATTGACCTATGCCCACTAAGACATCCCAGACTACACCACTGTCATTACTGACAAAGAGAAGACAAACATTTAACACGTGTTACGTACCAACATACATGATGGAAGTCGCAGTCATGTCGCACAGGGCCGGAGGGAGGAAGAGGAGGGCGTTAAAGCTCTGGCGTGCGTTCATCCTCGGAACGGGAGCCCTGCGGTCATGACACAGCAGAATGTGGAAGACCACCAAACAGCTGAGCTCTCCCAAGAACATGCCTACTGCCTGGACGGCAGACAAATGGATAAGAGACACACAAGAAAAAGACCGTCAAGACAAATTCTCAATGTCAAATTTCTCTCTCAAGTTTCCTCTAGTCTGAAAAGAACCACACCTGGACAAAGGGGTGGGAGAAGGTGTGCTCATCAGAGTCTTTGCAGCCCTTTGCTGAAAACATGTCTGCCCATCTGTAAAAGACACATTTGAAGTTAGCAAGCTATGAGAAAAATCTCACTACATACCACATTTCCTAGAAGTTAAGAAATACATTCAATAAAAAACTGAAAGTAGAATTCAAAGCCGTAACAAAGAAATGATTGGCTGACCGGATGTTAGTTTCCCCCAGGATCACAATGACTTGTTGGTTTGTTGTAACTGTCTTAAAATGATTGTACTCGCTGTGAAATACATTATTGTTGCTTGCTTTTTCCACAGGTACACTCTTGCACTTTTGAGGTTCTTGCTGTTTAATTGTAATTTGTCTAACTACATGCTCTTCCCTTTGGGACTTATTTGGTTTCACAATGTATGCTTCATGTTTGGCTACTCGCAATGTTTGGGGCCATCTCGTTGTTATGATCACATTTACATTTACATTTAGTTATTTAGCAGAAGTACAGTAAGTTTACAGTAAGTACAGGGACATTCCCCCGAGGCAAGTAGGGTGAAGTGCCTTGCCCAAGGACACAACGTCATTTGGCAAGGCCGGGAATCGAACTGGCGACCTTCAGATTACTAGCCCGATTCCCTAACCGCTCAGCCACCTGACCCCCTATGATCAGTGACCAATGTACTTTTGTAAAACTCTCTCTTGGAAGTCGCTTTGGATAAAAGCGTCTGCTAAATGCATAAATGTAATGTACTTACTGTAAGTTGCTCTGGATAAGAGCATCTGTTAAATGACTAAAAGTAAATGAGTAGCTTATCTGCTCAACCTGAGTGCCCTTGTTCTATGGACAAATCAACACAAGCATGACTAGCATGTGATGTGCTTACAAAGCAATATTGCAGCTAATTTGACTAGTTTGAACCCCAGAACAGGCTTGGGTGAGTAATTAGTCTTGATGAACCTTGCTGATGAAGCTGTAGGTTGTAATTAAGGAGGCAAAGATAAGAGGGACTGGAAGCCATCTGTATGGAAATTCCAAGCTAAATATCAGTTACCCTCAGTAGAGCGTAGTAAAGTAGTTTGGCTTCAGGTAGCTAACTTTGGGAGAGGCAGACTGAGTGAAACCTAACCTTTGTTTAACACATTTCCTCATTCAACTAAGCAACAGTACAGGGCCAGTTTCAACAATGTTTCATTTCATATGCTTCAACGGGTCAAAACGGTGTAGCCTAACATTAAAAGTAGCAGAAGTACAACTGCCCATTTCACTTGACAGGGCAAAAGGGAGGCCAAACGGAGGGAGGTTGGAGAAGGAGAAGTCTGTCTGTAGTGCACAAAGTATTTGCTGATGAAGCATACTGACAATGTTCTTGTGGTTCTTACATGTCAAGACCCATTTGCACGTGAAAGTTTCCTTCCTAACCTTTTGCCCACTATATCCCCTCTTTACTTGTGGTCAGTCTACAGCAGACAGGCTAACTGCTGACCTTTTCCCAGTCTTAAAAATTCTGACACTCGTTCAATTCCCATACTAGTCCGATACAAATTATTCAGCAGTACAGCGATCTATTTAGTAATGCGTCAGTGTCTTTACATAGCCTAAATGGTTTTACAGTTGTCATTGGGCCTACATGAACCAGATCTGATGATCAAATTATATGGCATTACCCTATATTACAAATACTTTCACAAAACATGGAATAGAAATATCGCAAAAATGGTAACTTACTTTGCCGACAGCGTGTTTATAGAGCCAGTCGTGAGCATCAAACCAGCCAGAAAAAGCTGATATTTGGACCAGGCCATGCTGATAGTTGGTAAAGTTGACAGTGTGGGCTGTTGGACAAGCTTGATAGAGAGCGGTACAGGCTGTTTTGTTTCTTCATTCAGGAGTGTTCCTAAATAATTTGAATCACATGACCTTCTTTGTCAGCTGACTCTTCAGAGCGTTTTCCAAATGAACATATAACCTCCGTGAGCAGCAGATGGCGTAAACAACTCAATTCGATCGTTTCCAAAGACGCCAGAACGCCACCAGGCTGATATTTAGTAGTTTGTGTCAAGGTCAGTCACTAGTTTCGATACCCGATTGACAATGTTCTACATTTGTGCTGGGACAGTGGGCCATAAACTCTCTACAATTTCCTTTCAAGTGGTATAACCTTTTGCGACTGTCTGATGGTGCATTTAATTCTCATCTGTCAGAGCCAGCCAGCCCTTTGCAATGGAGGACAGTTTCAGGCAAATGCCAAGGACAGCTAATGAAAGTTAAGGTGCCAGTATGGTACTCAGACTCCGTTACGGATGGGCAGGCCGCCGGATAGGACGGATTAATTAGCATTTCTGATGCCTTTATGGTTCTCCGAAGGCTGGGAGTGCTGAAAACAATTCACCGCCAGAACAGTAGGTGGAGAAGCGTTTTTTTGTCGAAAACAGTTACTTTGTTGCGTTGTTGTAAATTAGAAATCGTCTTTGTTTATCTCCCACCTCTCATCACACGTGTGACCCTCCTAACAGAGGCCTGTTCCATAAAGCGAGTTTACCGAATAAGCCAGACTTATGTCAGTTAGTCGGACTCATTTCTTGTTCATTCGGTTCCATAAAGCTAGCTCAACGTAGTTCGAACTCGGTTGCTATGGCAACTTAGGCTGCGAAACTAGTCTGGTCAGGGTCAGACTTAACTGTCAGGCTTAGCGTGACTTGGTGCTTAACCAGACGTTCCTGTAACACTGACCCAACAGGGAAGATGATGATTTACCACGTATATTCTCATTTTTAGTCTCATCAGTTCAATATGTTCAACATTGATAGAAAATCAACGTAAATTGCCTACATAGGCTACAACATTTAGCCTAATGCATTAAACAATGATGAACAATGCTTTGATAGGCTACGCACCATAGCCGTTAAATGTATGGATGTTAGTTTGTGATTTCAAATGTTTAGGCATCAGGCATAGGCCTATATCTCAATTTAAATTATCCGAGTACAATTATCATAGCAATATAATTGTTAACAGTAGCCTACAATTGCAAAACAAACCTAAATCCGCCCTCCATTTCCCCGACACAAAACCCATGTTAAAAAGTTAGGCCACTGGATAATGTTTTAATTAATAGTAGGTTATTTATTTTAAACAATGTCAAAAAAGTCAATTTAGATTAGTTTAGAGGGTATTTTTTTTATCAACGAATGTCTAAAAAGGTCCTCAACCTAGCCTATCGTTCACGACGTCAATCATGGCGTGTCATTTTACTTTGATTGAAGCGGTGGATGAGGGAGCTGTCGTTGTACACGATTTAAAGGGGACGTTCTTTCTGGAAGAAGTCTATGGAGGATTATAGGGGCCAAAACTAAATAAATAAATACTTGGATAAATAAATAATTATATAACACAAAGCTTAAATAAAATGACACAAAATATATAAATGTTACATGTATTTGTGTGTATATATATATATGTTTACGTTTTCATGTGTTTACATTTATTAATTTATACTTACATTTATACTTACATTTATTTATTTATTTATACTTACATTTATTTATTTATACTTACATTTATGTATTTATACTTACATTTATCCACGGTGAAACTTCCTGCAGCAAAATAAATCTGTCGTCCCCCCGTCACCAAGTCAGGGGGCAGGTCAAAGCCTCTGATTGGTGAATGAACAGTACTACACACCAGGCAGGCTCAACCAGTCGATCAAGCTCTCTTCAAGCTGGAGGGATCCTCTATCGCCTCACTCTACAGCTGCTAGGGGTGTGCGACACTGCACGATGTGGTATAGATCCGATACCAAGGAGTAAATACAGGGCCAGTATTGCCGATACTTTGGGCTTAGAAAAGCAGTGGAGGGCAAAGTGAGTTTGAGCGAAGTTAGACGGTGTTTGCACAACCACTATGATGTAAAGGGAGTTGTGTACTCAGTGTGGAATGAAACTTAAGTATCGATCTTATCACGCTATCAATCAGGCTATTGATACCAACGTTGGTATCGATAGTTGCCGGGTTTCCCAAGCCTGCCACTGTCGGTCTTAAGATCGATATGCCCACCCCTATGCTGTATCATCTCGCTGAGGATCGTGAACACATTTTCATTGATGTCTGTGTCAGTTAGGGCCAATATCATTCCTATAATTTCAGCGAAGCTCTCAATATGATGTAAAAAAAAAGTGAACTGGCAGGTGCCTCCATCTCTTCAGCTTCCGCCAACATTTCGACCACTGTAGCATTCAATATTTCATTCATTGAATCAGCACAAGGTGCTGCCACCTTGGAATAGTCAAAAGCAGTTAATTCAAGTTGAACCACCAATCAGAGGCTTTGACCCGCCCCCTGACTTTGTGACGGGGGGACGACAGATTTATTTTGCTGCAGGAAGTTTCACCGTGGATAAATGTAAGTATAAATACATAAATGTAAGTATAAATAAATAAATGTAAGTATAAATAAATAAATGTAAGTATAAATGAATAAATGTAAGTATAAATGAATAAATGTAAACACATGAAAACGTAAACATATATATATATATACACACAAATACATGTAACATTTATATATTTTGTGTCATTTATTTAAGCTTTGTGTTATATAATTATTTATTTATCCAAGTATTTATTTATTTAGTTTTAGCCCCTATAATCCTCCATAGAAGTCATGTGGCCGTGTGCATTGCTTTCGCCGTGGTGGATTGTATGATCCATGTTTTACCTCTCGGGCTGTTAAAAAATAGGGTGCACGCGCAATTAGCTTGACTACGTAAATCTGACTTGAATAAGAAGGACTGCGTGAGCTGAAATTGGCCTTAATGGAACCGCTTAAGCCCCGCTTGACTAATTAAACTTATTCAAGTCTGGTTTAGGACTTTAAGTCTTGCTTTTTTGAGCGGCCTTTATGGATTAGGCCCCTGCTGTCACTAGTCAGACCATAATATTACAGTAGAGACTGTGTTTAATGCAATATAACCAGATGAAAGAGCAAACTTATCTCTATCATGGTAGGTATTATTTGTGGGGAAAATAGTAGCACTCTATAACAAAATAATATGCTTATCTTATATACACTATAGAAACTATTAAAAAACGATTCCATGAAATGAATACGTTCTTATTTTCTTTGGTATTTTTGTTATTAGCAATGATGATTGCTGGGTAATATGTATGTTGTGCAATGGCAAGTCTCTATTTGATCATGTGACGAGACGATACGATATAGACAAGGCTCTGGTTTTGTGAATTCATTTCTCCACCACCAAGTGCATAATCCAATGTGAAAAATGATAAACAAAAAGACTGATATAATTGGAAACAAAAAGATTCATACAAACTGTATGTACAGTCAAAACTACAATGTACTACTCTAGGTCACTAAACTGTGGCAGTCAGTGCACAGACAACAAACTCACGTTTCTGAATTCGCTAGAGTAGAGCATAAACTAGCTCACAATAAACTTTCTCTCCAAGAAGTTCTTATCACAGATGTCTTTCAAAAAGACGACCTTAGAGAAAATGCCTTTCTGTCAAAGTCGGAAATGATGTTGTTTGGAAATGATGTCGTAGCGGACCAATCACGGCCAAGGGGTATCTATCGCTGTACAGCACGGCATGACGGATCGACAGGAATTTCAACGGTGCACGGGAGAGCTCTCCGACGGCCCCGTAGACGACGGAGAGGGCGTTTCAGGGCATTCCATCTATGCGTAGGCCCTTCCCATGTGTCCGTAATCGTGAAGTACGGAGTACCATATAACGGCCTTTAGGGACCTTCTGTGCTGTCCTCTCCTGAATCTCTGACGCCACTTATCTCCCCTCATTGCTGACTGGAGCACTCTCACTCCCACACTTCACTGCAAGGTCTGGTCAAGCACACTTCAACGTGATACTTAACAAGCTGTAGCCCTACCCTTTGAGAATGGCATTCCGTTGTATTTTCAAATAGTTACAACTACACATTTCCCTTTTTTTGATCTGGCTAAGCAGTTCTCTTTGGCCCAGGTTGTTTATTATATAGTGAGCATGTTTGTAGAATGAAGTTGACTGTTGAATTTGTAATTTTTTATTGAAAGATAGCTCAAAGGATTTCATAGGGAGGCTGTTTTATTGATTACTTAAAAATATTTACATTACTGATCCTTACATGCATTGTTTTAGGACTTTACATTTGTAAAGGCAGCTGATTTTGACAGACAATACAGAGGACGGACAAGGATGTTTTGAGGACACCAGGACACCATTAGGGCAACAAAACGCAGCAGAGTGAACTGCATTTTATTCATTTTCAGTGTTCAACAATCCCTGGCATCAAAATGTTTACGTGATTCTCACAGACAGAAGGCCTGCATACATATACCCGGTTGAAGACAAAAAAACATAGACGTCAAGAATAAACAAGTCCTCGAGACTCATGCAACATCTGCATGACAGAGCCATGAAAAGAATATGAGTGGCCAGGAGCATGTTGATTTCACATTGAATGGCCTGGAAACATTTGATTGATAGATCCTTCACTTGTGTTTAGGGGTGGGGGTTGGTTGCTGTTGCCATGGCGGGAGAAACTGTACAGCACGTTCCATGTCACAGGACAGAGAGAGGGGAGATCTATAGAAACAAGCTGAGGTCAGGACATTTGACCCCGCAGACTAATCCAAACAGAAGTCTTGGGAAATGACTCACGACTCAGCAATGCTTGGAATCAGCTATGTTTCTATACTTTGTCATGTTAAACTCTGTGGTCATATGGTTTAGCCTAATGTTGACTGCAGCCATTCCTGTTGCTGTGGTTAAGACTACTGGGTTTAGGTATTTGTCTGTGTTGTATTGAGTTTCAGCTACAGTACGGCTTACAAAAGTTATTGGGGCATGGACATGTTCAGACCATTTAGTATAAATCCAAGTCTTTGGACCACAGTTTGCTACTTTAAAATGAAGCCGTCTTGCCCGCACACTTCACAGTTCAAGGTCTGATAACGCACATCCATGTAACATTTAAGAAGCTGTAGCCAGACCCTTTGACAATTACATTCTGTTGAGTTGAATAATATACATTAAAATGGAAAGCTAGCTCAAAGGATAAGAGGGAGGCTACTTGATTTGATTACTTTAAAATTAAACATTACCGGGCATATGCCTTTTTTGTAGGACTTTCACAAAGGCAGCTCGTTGTAGTCAGGTGTTTATAATACCTACACGCCCACAAAACTACTAATTAACATACAACATTATTAAATACCGTGAACACATGTCCAATTATCACTTTGGTTTCAACTGAGCTTGAGGGTTAGTGTTTAGTGTTACTCTTCTGTTGTCAAGGTCAGGGCAAGGTTAAGTGTAGTCCGAGTAGTAGATGTACAGAAGTACAGACTTTTATTTCAGTCAGTAATAAAACAATTATTAGCTAACAATTATTAGCTAACAATCTAATCTAAACAATTTAATTTTAACAAGCTATACAGTCCAAAAGACATGCAGCTGAGTTTGCTGTTCACTCTTTGTACTGTACACTGCACATGTATTTGCTATGCACCACTAAAAATAAACTGGCTGAGACCGTAGTAAATATAAGACCAACAACTGTATTTTCCAAGGATGCTTTGAACTTATAGAATGCATAGCACTGCAAAGGTCTTCACACCCTGATGAAGACTGTTTGTAGTGCCACGCGTGGGTAACCCAGTGTACAAGTACTATGTACAAATGCTCTTAACATTTTTATATTTCCTTTTAAACTTGTTGCCAGGAGAGTATCCCAGAGCTTTTTTCTGTTATGAACTGTTTTAGTTGTTGAAACAACCAAAAGCCCTTAAAAAGTTGCCGAAAAACTTTGAAATGATTAATCTAGCTTAATTAAGATTGTTGCTTAGCTACAACTTTCCTGACACATTAGATGCCTTCCTAGTCATATTCATTTATTTATGTTTTCTTCAGCTTGCTGCTGAGGTCAGTTAGAAGTAGGCATTGCTCGTTTCTGATATTGATGGGAAAATGTTCCTTCAAAACGATCACAAAGTAATCCCTTAAGGATTACGATACTTCAATCATGGTACTGTACTGTATCTACATTTGAGGGATCTCGTTTTTTTGGTAGTTTGGAGAGAGACACACGCATGCATACTCACTCACAGACACACACACAAAACAAAAACACACACACACAATTCGGGGCCCAGTTCTTTGCCTTTGGCTGTAAATGTGGAGGATGTAATGGCATTGGCAGCCCTCCACATCCCTCAGAGAATATGTCAACAATCAGTCTGCATCGTTATAACGTAATAACTGTTATTTCCAACTCAGAGGCAGGCCGACGTATTCCTGGATGGCCTTTCATTGGAGATCAAGACATACAAATTGAAGAGGCATTCAGACTGAACTGAACATCTACAGTATTGGGGACTCTGCCATTCCCAATACTCAGGTGGCCGTTGATATATGAAACTGAGTATATAAAGGGATGAACCGGAAGATGTGGCCTGTAGCAGGCAGAGAGAAAAACAGGATATAAGGAGTGCACTAGATATTTTACTGTAGAATAGGAGCCGATACTAACGTCTAGATGAAGCATTGAACTGGCGATGAGTGACTGGAAAACCGGTGTTGAAATACTGTGGTGCTGATGAGGGGATGAGTTGGAGGTGTGTCAATTACACATGAGGGATGGAGTATGGCAGGAAACCTGGAGCCGGCACATGTGAAAAAACAGAAACCCTGGCCCGGATCAGGCCAGGGTCATAACACTGTCTTTTCATTTCCATCCCCCATCTCTTTTCTATGGCAGCGTATTGCTGCCACACCAGAAAAAGATGAATGGATCAGTATCACATTATAATGTGATATGTTTTTTGTTACAACAAGATGTTTTTCAACTTTCAAGTTATTTTCACGTTATTAGGATATACAAACGTATCATGTTATAACAATAAACCTATTTATCTTGTTATAACGTGAAACTATTAACATTATAATGTGATACAAACTTTTCATGTTATAACAAAATACCGTAACTTGAAATAACAGTTTTACGTTATAAAGAGAAATGCTGGGAAGACCCCTTCCCCCAGCATCCGGTTGTGAACTGTGCACTAGTTAGGCCTATAGCCACTTAATTGGCCTTTTGCAATGAACTTCCATTACCATGGCCCACTGTTGAGATTTCTATAATATTGCAGTGTAGGTTACCTTATCACAGTATCATTAACCATGCTCAATAAAAGCAGAATCTTGCCATATCTCAGCCCAAGTATGAAGTAAAGTCTTGTAAATGAGCCATGTTACTCAATTTATCCTTTCTCTGCACACTGTTCATATAAGTTTAACTGATAGGAACTATTGAAATTATGTTTCAATAGAACAAGGTTTCCCTATTAATGCTTGGACCCACAGCTCCCACTCTCCCCATAATTGGGTTAGTGAGGATTTGTGTGGAACCAATTGTTGCCAGTACGCCATCGGTGGCAATCTGGAGTCAGATGGCTGAGCGGTGAGGGAGTCGGGCTATTAATCAGATGGTTGCCGGATCGATTCCCCACTGTGCCAAATGACGTTGTGTCCTTAGGCAAGGCACTTCACCCTACTTACCTCAGGGGGAATGTCCCTGTACTTACTGTAAGTCGCTCTGGATAAGAGCGTCTGCTAAATGACTAAATGTAAATAAGTTTCTTGTTAGAATGTAAGTGTTACATTGGAAACATAATTGAGAATCAAACATATTGACATGATAATTTAGAATTCCTAAGATTAAATTTATCATTTAGAACTTCATTGATTTTAGTTAAGAAGATACGCTAGTGAAATTCCCTTTTATATCCACTAGTTACGGTGGCCAACATGTGCAACCGCGCTGCAAATTAAGAAAACACATGCAAATAGACCAATATTTTGTTTGTAAACATTCGGGATGCGTGCTTAAAGTGGTGGCAGAAAACCGGGAAAGGATAGCATTTATAACAGCAAAAGGGCCACACGGATCATACAAATAGATCATAAAAAATACCAAAAAAGTCGAAGAGGACAGCCTTTAAGAGATATGGGAATTCTGCTTTTAGCCAGGTGGTCCGATTATTTTTCTGATTTGTTTAAACTGGCGATCTGAGTGAAACTGTGTTTTGACGTTAGCCCCAGTCAGATTGGACTGAGTTTTGTAGATACGAGCCTACTGAAGCTAGCCAGGATATTGGATTTTTTTAACCGAGCCTGTTTCATTCGTCATTTGCCTGAGAAAGCGACCTTCGTTTAGCCTGGCTCTGCCCTCCTACGTACTTCCACTCAATTTTGATTTTGCTTCTGTACGTGGTCTGGGAGTTTGACTTTGAAGTCGGTTTTCAGAAAGAAAAAAAATTGTAGGTCCAATCAGCGAACAGGGGAGTGGCTGAGAACGATGACGTTAATGTCGTGCACTAGTTTGAGTAGTTCAGAAATGGCGGCGGAGAAAGATGCGAGCGAAGCTATTCTGCGGTTGTGGCAACGCTGCCGAATATCCATAAGTTAAAGCCGGAGCAAGAACATTCCTTACTGAGTTTTGTTGGTGGCCATGATGTTGTGGCCCTCCTCCCCACGGGGTTTGGGAAAAGTTTGATTTTCCAGCTACGGCAGCTAGCTCCGTTACAGTAGTGGTGAAGGAGTTGGCTAAGGCGAACGCTTGCGATTGGTTATGGCAAATCAGACTGGCTCTGGGCAGATCCAATAGTTTAAAACTTCAACAGAGGACCCGCCTTCAAGGAAGTTAACGTTTGTCAATGGAGCGATCCCAGACCCTCTGTACAAATGAAATGTACGAGGGTCTGGTTAGGACCAGGCAAACCTTCGTTAGCCAGGCTAGGTTTTGCCCAATCACTTGGTCAGGATATTTAAAGGTATCGGGGTCAAGTGACTTTTGTGCATTGACAAGTGAAACGTAAATATACATGTCAAGCCCTGTAATCCAGTGGACAGGGATACATGATGACCTGATCGACACTCCAAGTGTATCCACCTGTTTCTCGAGCAACCAATGGGTGCTGAACTACTTCTGCTTTCCGGTTTTGTGTTTCCTGTTCAACGTCTAACCTCTACTAGCGTACCATAATATCGACAGAAAAGGCAACATTACATTGATTAAAATAAGTTGTGTTTAATTAAATGTTGTTAACATAAGCTCAGGTTACACTTGTGCCGTTGTTGGATGCCATAACAATTCAAGAAAATTTAAGATTTTCGTTGGAAACGTCTTGCCTCGAACATCAACAACTTCGCAGAAATTGTCCGTGTCCATCGCCCTATGTTTTGCACTCCATGCCAAGTAATAGTGAACTCAAAACAGAGTGGCTTGCAGCTTTGAAACTAAAACACCCTCCAAAGAAAGTGTATGTTTGCTCTTTCCATTTCTTAAAAAAAAGCCAATTGAACTTTATCCTGATCCGGAGCTTTATCTGGGCTATGCAATAATGCAATAATGGCATCACTAGCACTATCAATATTGCTATTATTAATGGTAATGTTAATAGTAGGTGGATAAATAAAGACAGTAAGCATGAACATATTAAATTACAAGTGTAAAAGTACATTTTGTCAAGTGCTGTGCATATGTAGTATTATATTTTTACCTTCCACAGAATAGCTGCTGCATGGCTACATGACTTCCCTAACCCGGCTGCCGACTGTCTTAATGTATTGTAGCTAATGTATTGTAACTTGCTTAACTACATGCTCTTATGGTTCTTCCCTTTGGCACTTCATTTGGTTGTTCACAATATGTGCTTCATGTTTTGGCTACCCGCAATGTTTTTGTTGATCTTGTTGTTATTATCAGTGACCAATGCACTTTGTAAAGGTCTCTCTTGGAAGTCGCTTTGGATGAAAGTGTCTGCTAAATAAGTAAATGTCAATGACTCCACTTTACCTCAGCGTTACCCATGCTTTATGTTTAGCTTCATTGACACTCTGACCTGGCTCTACTGCTGCTTTCAAAAAATATAAAGCTGCTGTGTTTCTTCAACAATACTGTAGGCTACCTATTTTGTTACTATGCAAGTATATGCTTCTGTGCTTTTGTAATTACGGAACTCGTCGCCATCAATACCTTCAGAAAATAAAAGGTAATTAACAACGTCGATGTAGCTAACATTGGGTCATTGCTTCATGTCATCTAGCCACTCCGTCAGCTTGCATTCAGCAAACGCGCTGCAAATACACACAACACAACCAAATACATAAACACTGTGCAAATACATAAACGCGTTGCAAAAACGCTGCATGCAATTTACACAACGGAAGTTCTCCAGGCCTCTAGGGGGACCGCTAAGTGGAACAGCTGGATTTTCAGCCCCATGGAGCGACAGAGAGCTAGCCTGTCGCTGCCACAAATAAATTTGGTCGGGAAGTTGGGTCTGGACGGGCTCGTCTTGGCGACAAACTATCCAACTTATTCTCAGGGGGTCTACTGTAGAAATGATTATGGGTGCAACTTCCGGTGAGCTAGCGGAAGTTGTGGTTTGCTAGTAAAGCTAATGTTACGTTAGTCCCAACCAGCCGTCAACAATAGCTGTTTATCAATCCACGTTTTTTTCCGTTCCTGTATTCTTGCGAACTTGTTTGACGTCATCTTTCATTGCCCAAGTACGGTTCCAATCCAAAAAACACAAATCGCCAAGAACGCCAAAAATACCCGGAAATGTTCTTGATCCGCCCCTTTAATCGAGGATGCATCGGATGGTGACTTGACCAGCGAGAACGCTTCTGATTCCCCAGAAGTCATTGCAAGATGTCAAGCGAGGCGGACAAACCTCACAACTGTAATTTTTCCCTTTTCATATTTCAGCTGAACGGTACGTGTAAATCAGCATCTGAATTAAAATGTGACGATAAATAGGCAGTGTAGTCGCTGAAAATTTTCTAATTTTATTGATGAAACGGCTAATTTGTAAATTTGCTCCGACTTTTCAATAACTTAGCTAGCATCTCAGTGCAGACACTAGTTAACATTAAGTAGGCCTTCTGTAAATTAGCAAGGGCTACAGAAAACGTAAAATTACAGGTAGAGGGACCATTTTTTAGCTTTGTTATCTAGTTTTTGTAGTTAGTCAGTGTTATCATAATGCTGCGAGTCCAGGAAAACCCTAACCATTGTCGTAGGCTAAGAAATCATCCTATAGTGAGATATATGGATGTTGGGGTCACATCAGGGCAAGGCCCAGAGTAGGGCATAGAGCAGGGTAGAAAGCACTAGGCTGTGCGCGAGATAATATAGATGAGTCACGATGTTGTTGTGCTCAGGCCCCGTAGTCAGTTATGGAACAAGCACTTGGCTGTTCCAGCTCAAACTTGTGTCAAGAATGTGTTTTCCCAATAGGGCAGTTAGGGAGCTGTATGCTTCACACAGATAAGCAAGGTCGGGGTGACATGGAGTCTGTTCCCCTAGATAGAGATGACCATGGACTCATGACAACCGGTAAACAAATAGACAAGGGTCTGTTTAAGATTGACCAACACGTATTGATGAGATGATGCCAAGAGTTATTTGTGTGACGTGTATGAACTGTATAAATTACCTGGAGGAAATGAAGGAGGTTAGAGCTTCTCAGACTGAGAAGTTCTAACCTCCTTCATTTCCTCCAGCGAATTCACAGCGAATGTGAATGCGAATTCACAGCGAATGTGAATCCCAGAGAACCTTTTGTAATAAAGCAGACCTTTGTAATCCGAACTCCTCGACTCAAAGCCCATTATTTTTGATCGATAAGAACCACTTCAGAAGCCTTCCACAAAACCTCAATTCATTCTCCGTCCTTGCGTCCTTGCAAGACCATTCTCTTCTTCAAAAGAATGTACTCGCGTTCTCAGCGTTCTTCGGATTGCTAAACAGCCAATGTTTCTTTCTCTAAACTATAATTTCTAAAACTGGTTGTTCCCATCCTTGATTGTGATTGGCTATATCGCATTCCATGCCGTTGTAAAATCCAGCATAACCTCACAGGTGGTCCTCATAACATTCTTTAACATTCCATATTACTGCGCATCGAATATTTCAAATTGAAAAAGACGGCTAAGATGTCCATCTGGCTGTTGCGTGGCAACGATTTATGTAGGAACTATACTTTGTAGTAGCGGAAGAATGACGGTTTATTATTAAACCTCCGCTTTGCGTTGTGCCTAACAACTCCCCTTACCTGTTTTAAAATCAGCGTAAACCACGGCCTCTTGGGGCTTATTGCTTAATTAAACTTGGTTGTCTTATAAAATGTCATTACGGTGCTCTGGTACCTGTTGCGCTGTTCGCGGTTGTACAAACAACCGGACGAAACTAAATATGTGGCTTCAACGACAGTGTGTTGAACACACACCCACAACCAAAATGGATTGTTGTTGTGACAAACTGTACAGTTTCCATCGCCTGCCAACAGATGAGGAACAAAAAAGAATGTGGCTGAAAAACTTAGCCTTGAAGAGACCACCCAAAACACTGTATGTATGCTCATTTCATTTTGTGGACAAACACCCGACGGAGGAAAACCCGGATCCGACTTTATGGTTGGGCTACGAAAGGCCTCCACAGAAGGGACGTCGGGTCCTGTAATGGAAATGTTGGTCATATGCATAGATGTATGTGTATGAAATCTATAATCTTCTATGTTCATTGGTAAGAGACAGGAAGGGAAGGTAATTAAGTTGAGTTCAAAGGAATGTGAGGTGCTGATGGCTCTGTGGGCAGCTTGCCCTGGGGGATGGGTGAAGCATTTTATATGGCCTTCTGTCCTCTGGTTACTGTAAGGGGTCAATGAGACAGTTGCTCTGAACTTTGGCTAGAAGGACTGTGTCCTGTTTCATTGTTTGTGTTAATTAAAAGTATTGTTTGAAGATGGTCACACAAAGGACAGTTGACCATTTGACTGGTCAACCCCTGTGGCTTTATTATCTACTGCTCTGGGGAGAGCTGTGACATCAAAGAACAGTGAAACAATCGCTAGGGAGATGTATTGTTTCAAACTGTCACCAAGTTGAGTTGGCCAATCACAGAGTTTGTTTCATTGATTGATTGACCATATAGAATGCCATTTGATCTTAAGTTTATATAAGGCAGTGCATGAGTGCTGGCTGATCATCACTCTTGCGAACGATTTGTGGCTATCACACCCTTCGCCAAGACGGATCACAAAGTACTTTGTTTAAATCATATGTAATTGTATAGTCTAATAAATTGTATTAAAACCATATCCCTTGACTATTCAGATCGACACAGTGCCACTCGAATTCTTCCTTTACACTTGGTGCCGGAACTCGGAATCCTCGTCTGCTCAGCGTTTAACAGACTTCTCCCTCTGATGGCGATTTGATCAATCCGGCTGGAACAGCTGCCTTAACCTCCAAAATTTTTCGGAGACAGCGGGGCCGATTCTAGGGGAGTTTTACTGGTTACGCTGTTGCTGACGCGGGGTCTTAAAGAAACAGGTGAGATATTCTTTTTGGTCACTGTGTGATATTGAATTGTCTAAATATGGTTATAGGCTATTGTCAATAATTCGGTTAAAAGTTAGTAATTGGGCAGTGGTCTGAGGAACAGTGTCCTGTACGTGTGAGTCGTACGAATTAATGAGGTACGGTTGTTGAACCTATCTTTTACGTGAGAGTCGTAAAAAACAAATCTGCAGAGTGTGTCGACGGACATACATAGAGGTCGTGTGTTTGACGAAACAACACAGAGGGAGAAAAAATTCACATGTGATATCGTGTTATGTGTTTCTTGGAGACCCTAAGGATTAGAATATGTTGGATTGGTGATAGTTTGAGAAGTTGTATTGGCAATTGTGGTCATAACAGTTCTTATGTATTACTAAGGCGTTACATGATTCTAAGTCCAGAAGAGAAGTGGAAAAGTATACTTGTGAGAACCGGTAACCAGCTGAGTTAAAAATAAAAAAAAAGATAAAGAAAAGAAGTTAGGAAGTAGGTATAGGCCTATGAAATTTCAAAGTGAGTTTGTAAACGCGCGTGTTCATTTTTGTTTTACTTGCAAGTTATGTTTTTTGAGGTTAAAAGAAGTATGGGTAGTAATTAATGGTGTCAACGTAAAAGCTATATCTACAAATTACAAAAATCAAAATTTTAAATTCTTTTTATTTTGGTTTGAACGTTTGTAATTTACGATTGTAGGCTATTCGGTAAGGGTATATGTTCATTGACAAGTTGTGAAATCGGAATTTGAGAGTAAAAAAAAAAAAAAAAGAAAGGAAGGGTGTAATTGTGTCTTTATGTTCCTTCGTTGGTTATTGTTGGTTCAATGTGTTCAAATATGGATTGTAATTCGAAAATGAATAGGGCTAAAGATTGGTCTGGAGGCAGAATTAACCTGTCCAAACATCGATTACATAAAGCAAAAGTATGGTAACGATAGTTTATTGCAAATGCAAATATGGATTGATATATGTGGATTTCGGAGTGTGGGTTCATTTTGTTGTGAAATTATGAAAAGCTTGTGCAGAGAGAAATTGTTACACGATTTGGAAAATAATAGATGTTAGCTTGGTTGGATGGCTTTTCAGAATTGGATGGAGGTAGGTAGAGTCAAAGAGAAATAGATATTAGAACAGATAGTGTGGGGAAATTTTCATCTATTTCCACACAGATTCACGATTCAAATTGTATGGCTGTTCCGCAGACAAACTTTGCGGTGAGTATTCATCCGTAGCCCGTAGTGGTTAGCGGGTGGATGCGCAGGCGCATTAGGTCTTGCTGGCTAAGCGAGAAGAAACTGAGGTCAGACGTTTGTCTTACGACTGAAGTGTTTTCTGACAGACTGTTGTCTAAGATAAGTCAAGAAAGCAGGATCCTGGAATTTGTTTATAGATTTGCTTTGGATTCCCGCAAATATTGCGGCTTGTGCTTTGACTTGCACTATTGCACTATTGCCTATTATTCAAAAGAAGGAGAAGTTAAAGTCCCCTCCGGTACAAAAGGGTTTGAGTCCCTGAACGAGTTTAAGAATGTTATAGGCTTGGGTGGCAATGCTTCTGTCTCGAGGGACAGCACTGAGTTACGATTCATCAAAGTGAATGCAGAACATGTTTAAATGTGGTTGGAAAACATGTAGGAAAGTCGAAGACACAAAGTTAGGCCAACACGATTGGATAGGAATGGTCAATCTATGTTGAGCACAAAATGTGTGGTTTGATTGGGTGTATTGAGCATTATGGACGTGAATGTACGGAGATGTGTCATCACTGTTGAAAGTTTTCTGGAAATTGGGGGCAAACTCGCAAATTCTTGCCGAACTGGTGACGAAGGCTACTATGTTGACACACGTACACAGATGAAACACTTGGGAGAGACTTTGTTATATTCTCTTCAGATTCTTATGGATGTTTATCGGTTATGACATCGTTGGTAGAGGAGTGACGATTGACTTGTTATATTGTTTTACAACTGTGTGTTAACCGATATTTGATGTTAGATTTTACATCTGTCTGATTTGTTTTGAGGATGGAGACATCTGTGTTTTTGAAAATGCTAATGCTAATTCTTTGGCTGAATTCTCCATTTGAAAAGAGGCGCATGCGCTTGAGTCTAGCGGCTCATTCTGCGTGCAGTGGCCCACAACATCATGAGTGATAAAAAAAAAAAGAGAAAACAAAAAATACACTCATCTGAAAGAGAATTTGACGTTGAAAATAGAAATGTATTGGTTTGAAACACATGTGTGTTTCTGTTTCTTTGTCAAAGTTAAGAAAATATTGTGAGTTGGCATACTTTTGATTTGGAAATCATGTACAGACCGAGTTTATCTTATGAGCTTGATTCGATATTGGATTAGTAGGCTATGGCGCTGCTAAATTTCGGTTCTTGGGTCAGATAATTGGTAAAGGCCAGTTTTGGCAACGAAAGCGATATTCATTTGAAGAATTACAATCCAAGGTTATTGAAACGTTTATAGAGTTTTTATGTGTTCAAACGGAAATTTCAGTTTATGTTGTTAAAGGAATGTTTTTTGTTTAGGCCTACGTATTGAATTTATCTGGAAATGTTGCTTCGGTTTTGTGTTGTGTGAATGAGGTTACTGTAATATCTACGTTTGATTGTAACATGTGCGTACTAGATATCCATTGACATGGAAGCAATTGATGGTTTTTATTTTCATTTGTGTGGGAAGTTCACAGATGTGATAATTGTTTAAAGAAATATGTAAAGGGTTATGAAGACGTGATTAGAAAGGTTGATATGATTTTAGTTCCGTTTTAGGCCAGCCTGTTGAACGAAGTCTGTTACAAATTGTTAGGATAGCGTTGGGATCTGAGAGGAAAAGATCAAAGCTGTGACTTTGTTAGCTAGCTAATGGCTAACAACGAAAACGTGGAGAAAGTGCATTTTGCTGTCCTGAGACCGAGGAGAGTCCAGGAAGTTGAATTTGCAATTGTGGTAACGACATTTGTAGCTAACAAATTTACAGACAGATTCAACAGCGATGGCGGCGGGTACAGGCTAGTAAAGGAATTACAGCTTGACATTTGAGATCCAGGATGGGAAGCGTATGACGCATGCGCAGATTCGTAAATTTGAGAAATTGACAAAAACGCAAATTTAGAGTAATACATGATTTTGGAGCGAGTTTTACATACTGATTTGGTTGCTTTTGAAAAATGTTACGTGATGAGTATTTTTGATACATTTGTTAACAAGGTTTTTGTTTGTTTGAGTACATTTTATGTGTTAGAAATTCCGAGGAGAAATGGAGAAAGGTGCATGGGGGCTAAAACAGAGTCCCGTTACGTTGAGATTTTACAGAGGTGATAAGTGAAGAGAAGGTAAGCGCCAACCATCTGTGTTGTCAAAAGAAAAAAAAAAAAAAGGAAAAGTTTCAGAGTTTTGCTCTGTCCCAGAGCGCTTGTTTGATTCGAGTTTAAAATGCGTGCTGATAGATAAGCTATGTTTATTTGAGTTGATTCATTGAGTAAAACTAAGAGTAAAAGTGAGAAGTGTTACACTAAACCATATACAAACTACAAAATAGTCAAGTTAAATGTTTTCATTTTGGGGTTTTTTGGTCCGCCAATTTGAGATTTGAGATCTGTGCATTACGCATGCCAAGGGTGTTTTGGCTGGTATATGAATATTCAAAGGAGTATTCTGTATTACATGCTTTGATAAGACATTTGAAAAGTTAAAGAACAAGGTTTTGTTTTATGGGGTTATGTTACTTTTGTTAAATTGTGAATTTAAAGGTTTAAAAAGAAAAAGGAACTATGCATATGCTTTGAAGAAGTATATGGGCAAACATTTTAAGTAAAAAAAAAAGTAAAATCTAAGGTTTTTAAGAGTTTGATAGAGTATTGGATGTAATTTGGTTTTGAAATGAGAAAGAGAAAATTATTACAATGTACTTTTATTTGAGTTTGATTGTAATGTGGTTTTAAGTTTTATTTGGGTGTTTTTATCAGAGCCTGTCACAAGGTTTGGGATGAACAGTTAGGCTGTGATGAGGATGTTTTATTGTGGTATTGATGCATGAAGAGGGTTATTATAACTTTTGGGTTTGAAATGATTTGGAAAGACTCATTATGTCTGATAAATTGTGGTTTTGATGGTTTGTGCTAATTAGCCTGTTTTGGACTGCAGCCAAAGCAAGTTATGAAGCTCTACCTATCTAACCTATATAGAAATATACAGGGGGTATACGTTTGGCTAAGATTTATGTTTCATTTTGGAATCATGCAGATTAAATTCTGATTTGGGGTAGTGGATGGTTTTCCTAATGTCTTGGACAAAGAGAGATTTGATTTGGTGAATTTAAATACAGAAAAATAGAAGAGAATCTCAAATATAAAGGTAGTAATTTGAGCGGTTCATAAAGTATTTTTAAGAAAAGATAATAAGAGATTAAAAATTGAGGTTATTCTTAATTTGGTTGTTTTCTAAAATAGTTTGATTCTCTAAAGATTGGTTCAAAAGTTGGTTGCTTCAGTGTAAGCTTGTCAATTCATAAAAGGGAAAAGAGTTAAACACATTATCTGATAGTTAATACTTCATTGGTGTTACATATGAATTTGGGAAAGGTATGGAAACAGGGAGTTTCTTATTTTCACCTGTAGAACAACTTGCTGTATGCAAATGTGGGGTTCACTCTAACAATGATGATTATTTCACAGAGAAATGCTAGTGCTGAAACTAGCTGGAGAAGGTTTGTAGATTGCCTGCAAGCAATGATGAACTAACTAGAATAAGGGAAGCGCGGGCTTCTTAGAGAGAAAGAGATGACGTTTAGTAATTTATGACTGACTGATGACTGACTGATCCAAACAGAAAGTGACTATGGGGGTTTTATGGTTTTATGACTTTAGTGTCAGAAGTTTGGCTCTGTGGTAAGATTGTGGGGGTTTGATGAAATACTGCTAAGTTGAAAATGTTTGACTGTATTTAACCCAGAGTGAGAATTGTGTTTTGTTTGAGTATATTTGACAAGAATTACAGAATGCAGCAGACGGATGGAGAAAGGAATGGTGGAATGGAGATTTGGACTAATCCACAAGAAAATGCATTTTGGAAAAAGGAAGGATATGAGAATGAAATGGAGGTTGTATGGTCTGCATAACACATTTATCTTGAGATTTTGCTCAGTTAACACATGGAAAGATCATGCCTCTACAGTTTGTGTGATATATTAATTTTAACATACATGGGGATTTGTAATGATTGCATATTCATTTTGTTAGACTCATATGTGGAACAAGTAATATGGGAAAAGGGAATTTAACACGTTAAGCTTCACGTTTAAGGTTAGAGAAACTATTTGAGTATTGATAGAAGGAGTTTTTTAGAGTTACATTTTGGAGAAGTGATACTGTTTCATGATTGTTGATGATTGATAGAAGAAGTTGTTGGAAGAAGTTTTAGACATTTCAGGCAGATTTGGGCTCAGTGGTCAAGCTTTTGGTAATTTAGATTATTCTTCAATTAGATTTTTCTTTTCTTTGAGGATATATAATGATAATGGGTCACACTTGGTTAAGGAAGTTATTTTTGGAGTTGATAGGAGTCAACATTGTGTCAATTACTTCAGTTGAATGAGAAAATGGGATCTTGAAGATGAAGTCGGACGACAAGAAGTCAGTTAACTTTTTAACTGACCTTTGTGAGTGTGCTTGTTTATCACTGTGCAACCCTTTGTAGTGTACTTTGTGTGAGATTCACAGGCAGGTGGAGGTTATTCTTCTTCCGGTGACTGGACCGCTGCATGATTTGATACCAGGGGACTGGATCGTGGTGAAGGACCTGAAACGCAAGTCCTGGTACCATACCAGATTCTCCTGACGACTAATCCGGCGGTTAGGATCGAGGGGAGAGCAACGTGGATACACGCTAACCATGGCGAGCGTGCGCCTTGCCTGGAGACGGAAGGAGAGGATGCGCGTTCTGCGTAGTACCAAGGAAAACTCAGAGTCTGTGCGCATAGTGCAGTTCTTTGAAAGTTGCTGTGAGCAATTTGATCGTCGTTTGCAATTGGTTTGACTAGACTACACTGCCTGAAAGAAGATTGCCTATAGCCAACTGAAGATGGAAGAAGAGGTCAATGTGAATGATAGTATGAAATCAGATTTACAGAAGAAGATATTAATGTGTTTGCTTCTGATGTTCTAAATATAAGGGTATGTTTAGATTGATGGGAATACATTTGCTTTGTGTATGTTTGTATTCGGTATGGATGTTTTTTACTGAGTTGCATTGCATACTTCTTTTGATGTTGATTTTTATTTTTCTCAATGCACTGTTTGAATTATGGTGTTGTTTAAAAAAAAAAAGAATGGAAATGTAATGGAAATGTTGGTCATATGCATAGATGTATGTGTATGAAATCTATAATCTTCTATGTTCATTGGTAAGAGACAGGAAGGGAAGGTAATTAAGTTGAGTTCAAAGGAATGTGAGGTGCTGATGGCTCTGTGGGCAGCTTGCCCTGGGGGATGGGTGAAGCATTTTATATGGCCTTCTGTCCTCTGGTTACTGTAAGGGGTCAATGAGACAGTTGCTCTGAACTTTGGCTAGAAGGACTGTGTCCTGTTTCATTGTTTGTGTTAATTAAAAGTATTGTTTGAAGATGGTCACACAAAGGACAGTTGACCATTTGACTGGTCAACCCCTGTGGCTTTATTATCTACTGCTCTGGGGAGAGCTGTGACATCAAAGAACAGTGAAACAATCGCTAGGGAGATGTATTGTTTCAAACTGTCACCAAGTTGAGTTGGCCAATCACAGAGTTTGTTTCATTGATTGATTGACCATATAGAATGCCATTTGATCTTAAGTTTATATAAGGCAGTGCATGAGTGCTGGCTGATCATCACTCTTGCGAACGATTTGTGGCTATCACACCCTTCGCCAAGACGGATCACAAAGTACTTTGTTTAAATCATATGTAATTGTATAGTCTAATAAATTGTATTAAAACCATATCCCTTGACTATTCAGATCGACACAGTGCCACTCGAATTCTTCCTTTACAGTCCTCAGAAGGATTGACAGCTGTGCCAGGAGAAGATCAGGTAGGCTATGATTTGAGGTGTAGAGATGACTCAGCATTGTAGTGTTTGTAGGCTAAATAGGCTTCATGTCATCAAAACTAAATAGTCTTAGCAGCACAATCAAACAATAATAGTGCTAATGTCTCATACCCATATAATTGTGAACTGTATTGTTACCCTCAGATGAGCCCGAGGAGATGGATCGGGATGAGGAGCCGTGCTCTACATCAAAGCCCTCCTGTGATGCCCAAACACAGTGGTCAGACCCAGAGATGGAGGACCACATCTATTCAAAAAGGCCTACCATCAGGTGCAGAATGAGTACTACATCACCCCCAGAATTACCTCATCCTGTTGCTGATTGCATTTTGGAGAGTGATGCAGACTCCCTCTTGTATACATTCCACTCACTGAGTTTTTTACCCTTGTATCCTGCCTACAACCATTTGCTCCGACTTCTTCATCCATGCCTGTTGTGGACCAAATCCTAATGACCTTAATGAAGCTAAGACAAAATGTTGTCATGGCTGATTTAGCACGACGATTTAAAACATCTCAAGGTCAGGTCAGCAAGACAGTTGGAATTTGGATAGACATAATATCTGAACACACCAATGATGTTGTTCGTACCCTAACCCTAACAATCAGAGCAACGGTGCCCCAAGCTTTTGAAGAACGCTTTCCAAACATAACCTGTGTAATTGACTGCACAGAGACTGTCTTACAGAAAGCCAAAAATCTGAACAGTAGAAGTGAATCATACAGTCACTACTATGCCAACAACACTGTGAAATATTTAGTGGTGATTTCTCCCTCTGGAATAATCATGTTCATTTCAGATGCTTATGGTGGCAAATGCAGTGACAGGTACATAACACAGAACTCAGGGTTTCTGGACTATTTGCGTGCTGGAGATGAGGTGATGGGTGATCGTGGGTTCACAGTAAGGGACTTGCTGGAGGAGCGTAGAGTGAACTTAATCATTCCAGCATTTACACGCAAAGGTTGCCAGCTGACCAATGAGGAGGTCACTCATACACTGCGCATTGCTCACGCCCGCATTCATGTTGAACGTGCAATTAGGCATCTGAAGGTGTACAAGATACTTTCTCAAACAGTGCCAATCAACTTGGTCCCAAAAATTGATAAAATATTCAAGATCTGTGCTGGTTTAGTGAATTTAAGAGGTGAGCTTATTTCAAGTGAAAAGTAAGAAGACATGTAATATATTGTACTTCAACACACACACACTTCATTAAATTAACAATTCAAGAACTGTACTTAGCTACAATCGTCGTACCTCTAATATATAACTCTATACATAACAGGTAAAGTGCTGTAAATTCCTTTACTCTAGAAAATAAAGCATAGAAAGCTTAAACAAAAATGTATATAAAACAAGTGTTTTCATTAGTGTATGTTTTTTGATGAAATGTATTATCTAACTTTTGATCACATGTAATATACTTTTCTATATAATAATACAGATGTGTTTTGATATAGTTTATGTATAACTTCTTCTTTTCAAACGGCCTTCCTATGTGTTTTATTTAATGAACCTGGTGTGATTGAGGACACTCCTCCCCATATTGGAGCATACCTGTGTGTTACAGTATATTGTATTTATTGATTGTTGAACTTTTCTTCTACTGATTTTCTACAACGCTCTAGGTGTTTGTTGTGTGTACAAGACCTGTTATGTGCTTACAGTATTTCCAACAGACTCGGGTATTTGGGGCAGAGCTTCAGCTTTTTTGTAACAAAATAATCTACCACTCTTGGAAGCATGTGTGAAAAATAAAACTTCTGGAGGTGTTTAATGTATGCATCTGCATAGTCTTTGTCAAATGAAATGTCAAATTCCAGGTGCTCAGTTGATGTCCAGATAACAAGTTTGCAGCTCTGTAGCCCCAGGCACATCATTGTCAGCTGGGTCTGGAAAAATAAATGAGAAAAAAAAAAGTCTTACTGGCTCATTAATGTTTTAATGAAGGTTCACAAATATCTGTTGCATTAATGCACACATAAGTAACAATGTGTGTGTACCCACCTGGATGTAGTATATCCACTTTGCCCATTTGGAAGAATTAGATAATTTCCATCACTTAAGCATCTGAAAACTCACAAGAAACTCTGCAAGTGACACATGACTCTTTTGGGGACATTTAATCTCAAGGAGCTGTGCTGAGTCCAAAATTCCATCTGGGCTGGCTCCAAACCAGGGATGGTCTGGACAAACTACCAGGCCTTTCCTCTCCACAGTGTGCCCTTGAGCCTCCATGTGCTGCATGGCTATGTGCTCATTTTCTTTTCCATATCTAGTTGCAGCATTGCCAGTAAAGATGGGATGCAAATGTTCATTTTAAGAATTTTTGTGGGTTAGTAATGCCTCTTTTGGGGACTCTCTTTGCTGTGCTCGCTGTCAGTCGCAGCTTCCTTGTATCATGCCACAGTTGTGATGCACTCTGTACCTGGGTCTCTTCGGTCAACTTCTCCGCCTGAGCAGGACTTAGTTGTACATAGGTCTCATAAAAAGTTAGACATTTCTTACAGGTTAGTGTTGTACCGTGTTCTGTATGTGGTATCTGTAGATCACACTGGCTCTGAGTTGACTCATTATTCTCTATATCTAATCTGTAACACCGCTGAAGGAGACCATCTGTCTGTAGCTGGAATAGTGGGGCCATCACAGAGGAACTGACATAACTTTTAAATTCTGAGTGATCCTTGAAAGGTTTGGGGCAGCCTTCTGTAGATGACACACTTGATGCTGATGTTGATGAGCCTGGATGAACGTGGTCTGGTTTGTGACGCTTGAAATTTATATGCTTCACCTTTTTCTGTTCTGTATTCTTCCTTGTGCCTGCATTCCACTTCCTCCGCACATCAGTGCATGATATCCCTGTCTTTCCCTGTCTGACTGCATTCTCAACCTAAATTAGAAAATTGTCTATAATAAAATAGTTGTCAGTTGCAAACTAATATTACAAAATACATAAAAAAGTGGGGAAAAAATAAAACTATCAAAAGAATCAACACTTTACCTTCCAAAGTATTGCACGTGCATGGCTGCAAGATCGCCCTGGTCCAGCAACACATGAGCACCATACCATTTGTATTTCACCTGACGACGAAACTAAAACCCAGGACCGGTGATGAGGGACTTTAAGGCTCTGACTAGGCTCTATGTCTGCTTTAAGGTAGACAAGGTTGTGTCCCACCTCCTTTATTAAAACGCAACCAACTTTACTGCTGTGGAGGTACTGATAAGACTCTGAGCTTTTCATGTTGTTCATCGCTTCACCGTCCGTAGCAACAAAGTTGAAATAGTAGCTAAATATGTTGGTGTAAGTTATTTGAGGCCACTTTTTCAGGTCGTCCTCCAGTTCAAGTCTTTTATTTGTCAGATGCACAGAACAACACAAGGTTTGACTGGGCACTGAAATTCTTAAGACAAGACAACGCAAGCACCTGACACAACATATAAGTACACGGAACAAATGTACTGTAATCTATGCTGAGCTTAGATAAGTGAACTTCCTAAATATACAGATAGCAATAAATAAACGACAATACTAACCTTAACACTAAAACTTCCTAAATTACAGATAACAATAAATATTACGCTATACTAACCCTAATGCACAAAAAACCTGTTTCAACCCTAAAACTAGTAAAATAGTGCAAATTTGCAGATCAGTGACTATGTCAATGACCAAACAGGAGCCTGGTGGCGAGGTACAGTAGTGCAATGTTACTGAAAGAGCAACCAGTAGCTGAAAGTGACAGTGTATAAGTGACTAGTGTGCAGTAAAAATGTCCAGCTGGGTTTTTTGCGGAGCTCTTGTCGACGCGGCCATCTCTTAGGCGCACCGGGGTCAAATTGTCCTGTTTGAGGTGTAACAGGCTGTGTTGTATATTTCGCAATCAAATTAGTTTACCCCAATGACTTTTTATGAGCATTACCATGACAATCGCCGGCTCCGGAAGTCGCGCCCATAATCCAGGAAATGGATCATAGGAGCTAGGAATAAGGTGGATATAAGACCAGGAGCTGGTCGGACGAATGAAATTGCCAGGGCGGGCTTTATATGATGA
Source organism: Hypomesus transpacificus (assembly GCF_021917145.1). Lineage (NCBI taxonomy): Eukaryota > Metazoa > Chordata > Actinopteri > Osmeriformes > Osmeridae > Hypomesus > Hypomesus transpacificus. Next base: position 2,863,585 of record NC_061065.1, on the reverse strand, counting down.
TGGACAGATGATCAACAGTAACGTAATCAACAACGTCAAGAAAGGGCGCTTGGGCTGAATTCGTTTTCAACAAACAACATATTACGTTGCTCTGATTGGTTGTTGGTCTATCCAATTGAACGAGTTCGGTTGAAACACGCCCCATAGTCACAGCCCAACGGAGAGTTATCAGACTCATATTCTGACTAGAATTATGAGTATGACAACGTCAAGCTAACAGAGAGCCAGACCAAGCCCCCACCAGAGAATAGCTGTTTATCAATCCGAAGAACGGTAAGAACGCAAGTACAATCTTTTGAAGAACGTTCTTGCAAGCGTCAATTCTTGCAAGCGTCCTTGCGAGAATGGTCTTGCAAGTCCGCAAGGACTTCTGGGAAATCAGAAGCGTTCTCGCTGGCCAAGTCACCATCCGATGCATCCTTGATAAAAGGGGCGGATCAGGAACATTTCCCGGTATTTTTGGCGTTCTTGCTGACTTGTGTTCTTTGGAATGGAACCATACTTGGGCAACGAAAGATGACGTCCAATGAGTTCGCAAGAACACAAGAACGGAAAAAAACATGGATTGATAAACGGCCTATAGACAAGTTTACGCGCCAAAACTAGGGGGCCGCCATAACTCTACACATATGCAATTCATTTCCGCCGGAAGTGGTTTGCACAGCGTCTGTCGGTGTAAACACAGCGATGTCTTTGCTAGCTAGGGATCACGGTTCTATTACTTTGACATACTTGTCGTTTGACATTTACTACTGGATAAGTTGCCAACGTTGTCGCATGTAATTGTGGATAACGTCGTCGCCATACTTTTAAGTACATTTTAGAGTAGATTGATAGTTATAAAGCTTTTGCCAGTCCATCATTTTGGAGCTTTTAACATGGAGCAAAGGCAATGTCAGAATATGACTTAAATCGGTGATTCATTAGAACATTTGTTGTCTAGCTCTTCAATCTCTCCGCAAAATGTAGGCTAATTATTTGGCTAAAGGATGCCACACGTATCAGACAGAAGTTCTATAAATCCGTAGCCCGACATTAAAAACTGTTATAGTCGGTTGACTGATCGCGTTGTTGTACCCAATCAAAGGAATAAACTTACAGGGACATCATGAACATTCAATGGTCTTGCCAGTTATCCTGGCAAAACATGTAGCATAATGTTCTTTATTTATTGCCAGGACACGGTCCAAGTAGCCTAGGCATACGTAAAATTAAAAGCTAATTCGTTTGGATATTCTAGGCTATACTTGATGTTACATGTTGATGTTCAGCCTATTCAATTTAACAACTTCAGAAGGACAAGACAGGCAGTACACTGTTATCCTTATTTATGTGGCTTGTTACTGCCTGAAGTGCCTACGTATCTATCTATTCTTCCTATGAACCCGGTTATGACTGCTTTAAACAAGTACCGGTTGGCTACACACCTCATGCCGGGCTTATACAGATGTGTGTATTGGAACTTTGAAAGGTTTGAATTATTATATCCACATATCAATGTATGATTATTAAATCCACTGCAACAATAGGACAAAGGAAAACCAACAAAATGTGAATAGCATACAATAAGCATACTACTGTAGTATAAATGTAACAGGCTAGAGGCGATTCTAGAGTCGATTCTAGGTTTTAAAACTGGTCTTGGCACTCTCTATCTAACCACTCATTCAGGTGCTTTCTCGAGTGTTTGCAACCAACTACCGCACACGTCGTTCCCGAACCGACGTGAGCGGTTCGGGACCCTAACCCTTTCTTCATGTTATATCCTCTTTGTCACTGCGATATCAGTGCTTTGTCGGCACAATGGAGCTAGCTAGCAAAACAAACCCAGCCGGCCAGAACGGAAGTGGATTGCATATAGGGGAGCAGTTCAGGAAGTGGAACGGAAACGGCTCAAAAACTTGTCTATAGTCTAATATAGGGAGAACTGCCACTCTCTGGAAACTTCCGGGTTCTGAACTGGTTTCAGTTCCACTCAAGGTCCATATGAGGGCGCTAACGGTCGAGTGCAGAATGAATGGAGGTCTATGGAACTATACCACAGCCTGTTAGTTATTAGACATTCTCTGGCTATACCCCTCAAAATCCACTTTTCTCAGGATATAATTTTTTGTTTAGTAATTTGAATTCTGTATTAGAAAGGGGAGGTAAAAAAATACACACCGCTGGGTATTTATTTAATTTTTTACCGTTTTTTACAGTCGCTAGGACACGTTTCTCAATACTTAGTCAGGTTTTCAAAACTCTTCACACAGTGAGCACAACATAAGTATATGTGGGCTAAACTGTGGATCATTTATCATTGTTTTGGTACAAAATGCATTCAATGACTACATCTTTCAAATTACATTCATTCTTTTCTCACTTCGACACAACAACTGCCAAAACTATTTACCGACAGGCCAATTTGCACATGCTTACATACTGTTTTCAAAACTGTTAAACTTCAGTTCAAAACAATAACATAATACAAAACTGAATAAGATATAAATGTGCTACATTTCTACAGTAATATTGTAATGAAATATATTTCGAATCAAAATGCTAATTAAATGCTCGAAAATGATCTCTACAGAAGGGTTGTGCTAGGTGAGGAAAGGGATGCAGTGAGAAGAAATCAGCCAACATTTGTATGGGACAATGTAGCATTTCACCACTCATGCGCAGTCACAGAGTGGTTTCCAGCCCATCCCAGAATGGTGTAACTTTTCTTCCCACCTTACTCTCCATTCCTCCACCTCATAGAATCATTATTTTCCTCATGGAGGTGGAAGGTTTACTGTATGACCACCATCCACATGATCAAATGTCTCTCCTGGACGCAATGAATGCTGGATGCCTGGACATTGGCAGGGATGGATCTATGGAGCTAGAAAGCTGACAAAAGTATCTACATTTGAATGTGAAAGATCTGAAATATTTGTATGTCGAATTTCATAAAACTTAAATATTTTCTGTTGAATATATAATATCTGAATTATGTGTATGCCGAATTTAACAAAACTGAATTATTTTGATCCAGAAATACACATTTCTAAAATTCACATTGCGTGAATTCAGATTCTTGAAATTCACATTGCATGAATTCAGATTCTTGAAATTCAGATTGCTGAAATTCGGATTGCGGAAATTCAGATTTTATCTGAACTAGGCCAAAGGTGAAACAGGGAAAAGTAGACGGGGAAAAGTAGACGATTTCAGAACGACCGAATCGAGACTTTCTCTGACCGAATTTTACCTCAGAACAAAAGCTAAGAGTTGCTTGTTGCAGGAAGAGTATGGAGCAAGTGCTTATGAAACTTGTGAAAACTTGTGTCTTCTCCTCCGTAAAATCGTCAGTTACTGTTACTAAGTGAGTCGAGACAGAGTCGGAGGGCGGCGGAGACCAATGGAAGACGCGGAACAACTGGCAAAGCTATAGCCTATATATTTATGTTCTGTTGTTTTCTTTTCTGTGTTGGAGTTCTTTTAAGAACTTGATGGCATCAACATCCAGCCTGATATAAAATCATGAACTTCAATTGTGTCTCAATTATAATACCCACACAGAAAATCCAGGTTGAATCAAGTCACACTAGCTAGCTACTGTATTGCTAATAGCCAATTTTGGATGGTCAAGCATATTTTTCATTGTCTCCTTATTCCTATCAAAGTCAATGTTCAGCCTATAGGCTATGTTCATTTGCTAAGTGACATTTCAGATCGGTTATGGAGATCGGACATAGTATTTAACAGCATAGATATAAGGAGTTATCTATGGTTAAGAGGATATACTGTGCGGCCGGGTGTGATTTGATTCATCGTCCACACATCGTCTGGAAGTCAGTTTCGATCAAATGCCAACGATCTCCATACTAGATCTTGCCGATATATCTTCTACACATCGGGATGTATGTGTGCTATCCCAGATACGTATGTGTGATCTGGGTCTTCCTCCAACTAGCAACTCAGTTTGTTCGGTCGTTCTGAAATCGTCTACTTTTCCCTGTGAAAGCAAGCTGTTTCACCTTTGGCCTAGTTCAGACAAAATCTGAATTTCCGCAATCTGAATTTCAGCAATCTGAATTTCAAGAATCTGAATTCACGCAATCTGAATTTCAAGAATCTGAATTCCTTATGAGCTCCATATGGATCAGGCATTCAGAAGATTCTTTCCTAGGTGTATTACCCTAGATGACATAAGATGTGATGTGGATGAGAACCTAAGGCAAATGCAGAAGATAAAAGTAGCATTCCTATTGTATCTGTATCAGTGGATGGTGTGTATACAAATTCTTGTATTCTGGAATTAGTGGAAAAAAAGAAAGATATACAACATATTGAAGCATACTGCATCATGTCTGATTCATTCCAGTAACATATATTGCAGTGAATTCTAAACAGCAGAGAGGTGTCCTTGTTTTACATGAGAAAAAATTGTATAATGCTACCTGTTGTTAGTGATTTTTAGGTCATTGTTTTGTGGGTGACAAAGTATGTTTGTTGGCTGTCAACCGTTGCTAATGTTATGGAAGAATGAGTTGATTTGAGACATGTATGAAGTGATTTGGTAGTTTTAGTGCATATTGAATGTGAAATTAACTGCTGTGCCAAGCTGAATGTTGGTTAGGAGAACTATGTGAAGAGTTTTGAAAAAGTGACTTAAGTAACAACTGTCTCCCCACCTTCAAGAAAAGGCTCAAGACGCACTTGTTCCGGGAGTACAACTTAAGCACTTAGGAATGCTTGGCTGGACCTGATGTTAGTTTCATCCAGGATCACAATGACTCTTATTGAGTGACTTGTTGCTCTTGTAGGTTAGTTATAACGAAGTTAAGTCTTGTACTTGCTGTGAAATATTTTACTGCTGATTGTTCTTTTACAGGTCAAGTCCTGCACTTTTTGTGGTTCATGTTGTTTTTAATTTGTAACTTGTATAACTGCATGCTCTTATGGGTCTTCCCTTTTGGCACTTGTTTTGTTTTTCACAATGTATGCTTCATGTTTTGGCTGCTTGCAATGTTTGGGACTACCTCGTTGTTATGATCAGTGACCTATGCTCTTTTGTAAAGCTCTCTCTTGGAAGTCGCTTTGGATAAAAGCGTCTGCTAAATGCATAAATGTAAATGTATTGAGAAATGTGTCCTAGTGACTGTAAAAAACTGTAAGTCGCCGTTCTGTTCTAAAAAGCCTTTGAAAATGTAATTGACGTCATACACATCGTACGACCAGAGCTATTGCTTGACGGCAAGCTCTGGTTACTTCCACTTTTCTCTTGAGGCATCGACAACACAGCTGACAGGTTCTCCCTGTCAATACACATGCTAGAAAGAGTTTTGGCTTGCTAATGTTGTTGCTAATGTTGCTAATGTTCTGACATTCAAATAGACAAAAAGACAAATTTAGCCGTTTAGCTCCATAGACTCCCATTCATTTTGCACTCGACTGCGATCACTTCCAGTAGAACTCTGGTGGAACTGCAACAGAATTCGGTACAATGGGGCTTAATAGGGAGTGGCAAGGCTCTCCTTAAACAGGCTCTGCCCCCACCCCTCGGCTTGAAGCAACGGCCCCTGTGGATGTAGGTGGTATTGCATTTCGTGTTTGACTTCCGACTCTCCCCAAAAAAATGTTGTTCGATTCTCAAACCTGGCTTATACTACTAGCTTTTTCATAGAATAATTTTTCCAGATTTTTGCTCATTTTGAAACCAATCCGAAATGGGTAAACTAGCACCCCATTTATTTGCCCACGTCAATAAAAGTTGCCTGCAAATGTGCTGGCGGATACTAACAGGGCACAATTACTGAAGTTCACACTGGCCGATAGCCGATTTACATTGAACTGAATGAGCCATAGACTTATATTGAATGAGCACAGGGAGAAATGGCTTGAGTTGCCTGCCCTGTTGTAGCAAGTTTAGCAAATGGTTGTCACACATACATGAAATTTTGTTAATATAGTTTATTCCCGTTATTTTAAATCAGATTAGATTTTTTGTTAAAACGCTCATGACATGATGGCAAATATATTATGTTAAGCGCGAGCATAGATTGTTGACATGTGTATCTGGAGCAAAGACGAAGATTAATACTTTAACTGTTAACCACAATAGGAAATTATATATATTTAGTAGTGCTGTCAAACGATTAAAATATTTAATCGCAATTAATCGCATTAATGTCATAGTTAACTCGCGATTAATCAATTAATCGCACATTTTTATCTATTCTAAATGTCCCTTGATTTCTTTTTGTCCCATTCTTTTTTCAAATTTTAAAGCTCTTATCAACATGGAAAAGTGGTTCGGATTGCTTCGTGCAAATATTTGTTTTATTGAAAACAACATTGCAATTGCCTGGCTTTGACGAGGGGGCGGAGAATTCGCATGAATCGCATCATCTGTGTGCTTGGCCATCAAGTGGTATTTCAGACTGGACGTGCTGCGATGATAGCTCAGTTAACAACGACAAAACACAGAGATCACTTTGGTCTTGTCAATGGAACCATTTGGCAACTTTTTAAAAGTAAACTTTCCATTCAGAATCTTATTGGCATCCATTTCGGCGTCTCGCGCTCGCCATCCACTCAAAACGTAACGTTAGCCTACTACCAGAGAATGTCTAATATCCGTAAACGGGCTCTGCTACTACTCTTTAGCCGGCTCGCAAGCCAAACAAGTGTGTGTGGCGTGCCTGTTGTTTTATTTCCGGTTTAGCTAGATCCGGTGTGGTGTTGTAGTCTTTTTTAACGTCGGTAATTGTTGCAACAGCATGTGAAAAAAACTACAAAGTTTGCTAGGCCAAAAAGAGCATTAATCATTAATTAAGCATTAAGAGCGTCTGCTAAATGACTAAATGTAATCGCGCGATAAAAAAATTGACGCCGTTAATTTGGGTTTGCGTTAACGCCGTTAATAACGCGTTAAACTGACAGCACATATATTTAGATCATATTAGTCTTGGCTTCAGAAGCTTTGGTTAAACACACCCATTAGTCTTTTTTTGATCGTGTCATCAAGCCAGACTATCAATCCTCAAAACAAAATAAACTTTCTCACACCACCTCTATTATTAAAGCGTTTTACCTGTAGAACATGGCATTGGAGAATGAAAGCAAACACAATAAAAGATTTGTTCACGAGACGTGTCTGCCACAGTGGCTGGCTGTCACTGGTTATGCAATGACTCGAGTGGTGCTCCTGGACCTCTCTGGAACAGTTGCCACTATTCCATGCCACGTGTTACCAGAGGACGCTGTTGAACGCACTCAATTTATGTGGAATCACTGTGCTGCTTTGCTTACCCTCCTGGAGGAAATTAAAGTGCCCATTGGGCTTAATCCTGATCACTGCTCTGTCGCAATGGAACTCTGGAACCCCCAGGACAGAGGAGGGGGAGAAACCGACAGATGCCAGGAGCGTAAGGGAGGTCAAAGTCCATTTTAGGGGTTTTTATTGACACCTAAGCACAAGTACAAGGCAGATGGTTTGTACTTATTTGTTTTTCCTGAGGGAAACCAAAAAATGAATACACAGGACATTTGAGTGGGCATTTCATTTGTAAAACATACAATATAGTGCTTACCAAAATACACATTTAATAGTTTCATTGAAAATATCATGTAAAAATACAATTTTGTCACCAACACCATTTCAACCCGACAAATCTTAATTGCCATGTGACCATCATTTCACTTCTTCAGAGATGACCGTTGTTTTATCACAGTAATGTGGTATGTGGATTTCATGAAGATCATTCTGGATCACATCTAGTGTAGTTATCTAACCCTGCGAGCCAGGCTTCTGAACGCTCGGGAGATGGCCAGTCTTCCTGGAGATCATCTGTGAGGACACATAATCCCAGTTGACACTGGAGCTCCGCGGCGGATTTGACGTTGATATGCGTTGAAGTTCGAAACATTTCTGAGGCACTGAGTGCTACACCCTAGAAAAGGGCACCGTTGCCATGTCATTGAGAGTGTTGTGACTATATAATTTTTAAGTGGTTATTTGATTTAAAATAGTATTGACATTCTATGAATGTTTACTTTTATAACAAAGGCTATCACACCTGGGTGGTGAAGATAATTTAAAAATCCAGTTTCAGGATGAATAGGGTTACTCATAGGGGTTACATTTATAGTAAAGGTATTTTTGAAGAGGTTCCAGTTTCCAGTACTGGTGGGCCTTGTCTTTGGTGTTGTCTTTGGAGACTTTAGTGCCTGAATGACTAAATGTAAGAGTTAGTTATTTAGCTGATGTATTTACCGTACAATACATACATTGATGCAGAGAACTCTATATCATTCAGCAGCAGTTACCCAGAACCAGTCTCAAGTAGACAGGCCTCAGTGTGCTGTGATGAGTCTGAGTCCTGATGGGCCTTCATTCTCCCATTTTAAACACTGCTTTAATAAATCAACTTGATAACTCTCTCCTTTAAGTGTACATCTAGTGCCGCTGAGCAAACACAAACGTACTAATAAAATAACCTTATTAACACGTAAATTTGACATGGATTGACTGCATTTATAAAAATAAAAAGATTTCCCTCTTTTTGATGCTGTGAGCCAGTCGCCCTCTCTCTTGTGCAAAGAGTGTATGCACGTGTGTCCCCCCACTCATCAGAGGGAGATGCATTCAGAAGTCCTCTTTTTGAGCTAGTGCCAAATGCTTGCAACATAACTGAGTGGATCTGAAACCACAGGAACGGAAGACTTGTGAAAAGGTAATGGGGTGAGAATTGGGCTGGAGGGAGGCTGGCCGGAACCACTCTGTGGAGGAGGAACTAGACACTACCATCACCAAATACTGCTCATGTCAGCGTTATCAGATGGGACCCTCGCTTGGATCTGTGTTGCTGGATGCCATTTTATTTCTGTGGTGATCTGTTAAACATTAGTCCTGCAGTAGAGTTGATATGTAACAGCTTTGAATTAATCTGCTCTGTCTCTAGATTCCCCTGTTCAGTTCTATGGTTGTGAAACAAAGTAATTGATTGGTTGTTCAGGATATGATTGAATGGGTTCGATGTGTTCAGGTTCATGGTACATGTTATAAGAACACTTCTCAGCATATCACATCCAGTTTACCCAAGCAATCCTGTCCCCTCGTCACATACAAGTACAGGCACACAGATCTCTCTCTCCATCTCTCTTCCTGTTGCTCTTGTACTACCCCTTCTGTGTCTATCTCTCTCACACACACACAAGCTCCCACAAACACAGGCACACACATAAAAAGTGCATGAATGATCTGGAGGGCTTTTCATGCTTTTCCTCCTCTGCTCTGATGCCAGTGGATCCCCTCTCATGAGGCACCAGTAGGAAATCAGTTAAAATCTGTTCTGGCTCACACACACACATGTACATGCATACACACACACACACACATCCACACATATATACTGTATACAAATCTCTGTAATAATGCCAGGAATCTCTGTGTTTGTGTCTGTGTACAAACAGGGTGGCCGCGGGTCCTTAAAAAGTCTTAAATTGCTTTTCCTAAAAATAAGGACTGAAAAAGTATTAAAATGTCTTAAATTCAGATTGGATGGGTCTTAATTTTTTTTTGTGTCATGCCACTGCGAAAATGCAGGCAATCTGTTCTACCAGGTTGAATATTTTTTTCTGGTAGCAATAATTTACATCATAAGTTTGGTATCAAATTTAATTTAGATGTGGTATTAAAAGGTCTTAAAAAGTCTTAAATTGAACTTGTTTATACCTGTACACACCCTGACAAATTAGAAAGGGTTTAGTTTCCCACAATCAGCTCAAGAACCAGGCACTCAAAGTTCATATTCCGCATGTGTCCTCTTTATAACCCAAAAAGGATTTTGAAAAACAAATAATGAAAAAATTATTTTGCCGCCAGTTTGGCTTTCTCTCTGCGTCACAGCCCCTTCACTCTGATTGGTCCTCTGGTCTGCAGCGAATATCTTGAGAACCGGGAACTCTGCAAAGTTTAATATTTTGCAGGTGTCCTTTTTATAATCCAATGGAGTGCAGTACCATGATTGAACTAATGCAATTCACAAAGGCATTCTCAATGAATGAAACTAAGCATAGTAAGGAAAATGTTGTTTCTTATTTAGAAGCGAATTCGCTTTTACGACCGAAATTCAGCTGCTTCCAGAAGAGCTGGCTAGTTAACAGAATGACAATATAAAGTGGATCTACTTTCAGCATAGATCAGTAAATTATGTTACATATATTACTGTGTTTTTAATTACTGGCTACTGTGTCTAGGGCAAGGCTCATGTTAAGCCCCTTGCAAGAATAACCTATGGCAGTAAAGCAGCCGACTCTCTGGTCCGATTAAAATACACAACATGCACAATCAGGGTGACCAACAAGATTATATTAACTGATAAACAATAAAATTACAAACATCTATCTGAACAAACACAACAGCTGAAATCCCTCACACGGCTGTTGTAACTGCACTATTTTCCACAAGTCTTTGCCTATTTGACATTCCGCACTGCATTCTGGGTACCCAAGGGGCGCTGACACTGATTATCTCTGTGCTCCAACTGTGTGATTTGAGTATTAGCTTTGGTCAGCTTTGGGGCAAAGGTTAAGAAATGGTTGACATTTCAATGTGAATTTGCGCATGGTATATCAGAATGATGTCATCCTGTTTAACTAAACAGATCATCAAAATGATGACAGGCCAAAAGACTGCAGCTGGATTGAAACCTGTGACCTTGCAGTGCACTGTCTTAGCCTACTGAGCTATTCTCAGTGTTGAGAACCTTTGTGGTCAGTTACTGTATAGAAAAGTAAGCTATTTGTTCTGTGGCAAGCATTATAAGATTTGGCTGAAGTTTAAACAGCTGTAATTCATTGATCTTTTGAGATATCAAGGCAGGGGCAGGCAGGTAGGGCAGACCAGCTGGATGAAGCTGTCTTGGGGGCAGGGCTGAAGAGAAGCTGTCCAGCTAGAGAGGGGTGGTCCAGCAAGGGGTCTGTGTTGCTCTTAGCATCCTCTGTTGAATCCTCTGTTACACTCAGCATCATCTGTTGTTGCTCTCAGCATGCTCTGTTGCACTCTGTTGAGCAGGCCTCTGCATGACCTGTAAAAGTGAAGAAAGGGTCCATGTCAGTGGTGGAAAATGAAGCTTTTTCCATCTACACTTGATACAGACTTCAGTTTTGACTGTGGAATGCAGTAGCAATACTTTAACTTGATCAAAATGTGTTGAAAACCCATGCAAAGTCACTCAAAACACTGGTTCGATTCCTGGCTCTAGCAAGAGTATTTAGCTCTTAACTGGTGAATATACACATCTGACCAAAGACCAGCTCGACCTTTGCCTGTAAACGGTGATTCTGACTGTCAGAGACTTTTATATAGCTTGACCTAGTGAAATTGGCAAAACTAGCCTCGCTAACGTAGGTCGTTTTCTCAGGGCATATGACGAATGAAACAGGCTCGCCTTGAAACATCCAAGATACTGGCTATCTTTAGCAGACTCTTGTCTACAAAAAAACAGTCCTCCCTGATGTTTTTGGAGTAGAACTGAGTGAAATACAAAATTGTTTACACACTGCCAGTGAGCAAGCCGAGTCTGACTCTGAGGCTAACGTCAAAACAATGTACAGTGTCCCCGGGACGCATTCTCACTCCACTTGCAAGTTTTGCACAAATCACAAAAACCATCTGGCTAAAAGCACAATTCCCACATCTCTTGAAGGCTGCCCTGCTCGTCTTTTTAGACCGAACTGTAAAATGGTGAATTTATGAACATGACCGCGACCAAAGCATGGCTGCCGCCTAAGCCTATGCGGTCTCCCTTGCGTCCGAACTCACTCAAATTACAAAGACTTTCACGACCCAAATCACAATTCTGAGCCTACAGGTCTGTGGAGAATCGCTTGTTCTCCTAAAAACTGCCATCCTCTACCTTTTTTATGAAGAATTCGCGGAGATGCTAAATGATTCACTAATTATAAACACGGGGGGAAAAGCTAGCTACTTTTCGAGTTCGGTTTTCCGTCACTTCTAACTCACGATCTATAGGTCTCGAAGTGCTCAAACCTTCACCTTAATTCAAGAGTAGTGTACTTTTACAAACCCAATCATTGGCTGTGTCTACTACCGCACACTTTACGAGGTACACTGCAATACATTGCACTGCAAAACAGTGCACTTACATATTCAGTGCACTCCGTCGCTGTCTGAAATGGAACAC